>NC_067402.1:293464279-293764279 GCF_016432865.1 Antechinus flavipes | reverse complement strand
AAAGCTGGACCCTTTTCTCCATGCTAACCCTTTTAGTGCTTGAAGACAGTTTCTCCATCCCCCCCTCCCTAATAGCTTCTTCTTCAGTCTGAGAATCTTTGGGTCATTTAGTTAATCTTCATATAGTATGAGCCAGGAAGCAAATAAATCAATTTGTCATGGATTGTCTGATATATTCATAGTATCATAGATCTAAAGTCGAAAGGGTCTAAAATGGCCATTTCATCTAACTTCCTCATTTTACAGAGAGGGAACCAGGCCCAGGAAGCTTAAGTGACTTATAGGTAGCAAGAGAAAGAGATGAAATTGGGAGACGCGAATTGCTGGAAACAACAAGCTGTTTGCATGTTTTCTCCCCCAATAGATCATGAACTTCTCGAGGGCAGAGACTGTCTTTTGCCTTTCTTTGCATCTCTGGTGCTTAGCACAGTGCCTGGAACACAGTAGATCTTGATAAATGCTTATTGACTGATTCCTACTCATTTATCATGATTAACATTAAGTGACAGGTTCATTTGCTTTGTTCTCAGTCTCTGAGAGGAGGAGATGGACACCCTCAGATGGGAGATCTGAACTCCATATACACACTCAGATTCCAAAGTTGGTCCTGATAGAGAAAAATGTCCCTCCTTCCTGCTACCTGTTTGCCTTTAGTTAGAGGCATTTTAAAACTTTTTTTTAAATTTTTTAACATTTATTTTTAATACACATTGCTTTATGAATCATGTTGGGGAAGAAAATGTAGAATAAAAGGGAAAAACCATGGGAGAGGGAAAAAAACAGAAAAAAGAATTGAACATAGCATGTGTAGATTTATGTTCAGTCTCTTTAGTTCTTTTTCTGGATGCAGATGGACATTTTCTGTCCAAAGTCTACTGGGACTACTTGGGAACCAAGTCTTTCAATGTTGATTATCACACTTTCTCACTGTTATTGAGTACAACATATTCTTGGTTCTGCTTGTTTTGCTCAGCATCAGTTGTATAAATTTTTCCAGGCCTTTCTAAAATCAAGTTGCTCATCATTTTTTATAGAACAATAATATTTCATGATCTTCATATACCACAACTTATTCAACCATTCCCCAATGGCTGGGCAGCTACTTTCCAGTTTTTTGCCACCACAAAAAGAGTTGCTATAAATATTTTTTGCACATGTGCATCCTTTTCCCTCCTTGATGATTTCCTTGGGGTACAGACCTACTAATGGTACTAATGGGTCAAAGGAGATACACAGTTTTATATCCCTTTGGATATAGTTCCAGATTTCTCTCCAGAATGGTTGGATCATTTCACAACTCCACCAACAATGTATCAGTGTCCCAGTTTTCCCACATCCCCTCCAATATTTATCATTATCTTTTCCTGTCATCTTAGTCAAGTTGAGGGTGAGGTGGTACCTTAGAGTTGTTTCAATTTCATTTAGAGGCTGATTGCAAAAGCTCCCCTCTATTAGCCTCTCTTTTGGTAAATGAATATTTGGAAGCCACTAGATACTGAACTAAATTCCAGGAGTTCATTTGGGGGCTGTTATTTTTTTTTAAGAAGTAGTCTCTATGTGATCTGGAGACAACAACAAGAAAATGCTGCTTCTTTAAAAGGATCATAGCATTTCAAAACTGAAGATTCTGAGTGCAGGTGATTTATTAGGCAGTCTCTATGTGGTCTGGCAACAACAGCAAGAAATACTGCTTCTTAAAAGGGATCATAGCATTTCAAAACTAACGATTCTGAGGGCAAGTGAATTATTAATGTCATTGTTATCACTGAATGAATGAATGAGCATTTCTTAAATGTTTACTCTGTTCTAAACACTATGTTATGAGCTGGGACTCTGAAGAGATTATCAGGCAGATGCCTGCCTTCAAGGAATTCACACTCTACACATAAAAATAAAGTAATAAAAATAAAATAAAATAATAAATAAAAAATAAAATAAAATAAAAATAAAAATAGAAGCTTGCCTGTTAGGAATTAACTATTCGTTTCTATTAGAATGTAAGTTCCCTGAAGGCAGAAAATGTTTTAACTTCCACTGTATCCCCCTTGCTTAGCACACTGCTTAGTAGCTAGTAAGTGCTGGACTTTTTCCTGAGTTCAAGCTAAGTCAAAAAAGCATCTCTTAAGTACTTACTGGCATTGTGCTAAACCAGAAGGAGAGAGTGAGAGAGACAAAGAAAGTACTGGTAGGGGACATACAGGAAAAAGTCCAGACAGTCAGAAGGGACACTCAGAAAGGAAGAAAGACATGGAGGCGGGACCAGACAAAGCAGCCTCGTATAATGTGCATCTGGGTCCCATAAGTTTCCCTAGCAAACTTTCCATGCACACTTGTGTGTACACCCTAGAAAAGATTTTTAAAATAATAAATTATGTTACAGAGGTTATTTTGCTAAGTGAAGTCACAATTTTTTTTTCTGCAAAAGCATCCAGATCACTGAACAAAAAAACTCATCTGTTTTTCTGAATTATCCAAATATTGCCCCATTGTCCATTTTGGCTAAGTTGTTTAAACACAGGTTGGGACCAAAAAAGGAGAAAGCCTTTTTATATTCCACAAGCACCTCCTTCGCTTGCCTCTTTCTCTTCCCTCCTCCTTGTCTCTTTATGACTTCCCAGACCCACAGAAGACAACAGTGGGAAAAATGAACTGACTGGAGAGAAAGTCCAATTAAGTCACAAATGCCACAAAGTTTTGCTCATAAGCTAATTCCTATTAGAATTAGTTCTCACCAAGCACCAGCAAGGTCTCTGGATGGGCATAGTGAATCTTGTTTTTTTCCTTCCCAGAGGCTCTGATTGGGCCTCCAAAGAGAAGGCTCCCCTACTCCTCCAAATCTGCTCTTACTGATGACCCAGAAGACTGAGTTCTGACTTTTCACAGTGGGTTTTTTTAAGCACAAAGCAGAGAATATATCCTTTACTGACAAAGTAAAAATGTCAAAGTCTTTAAGAGGAAGTGAACTGACCTATATGGGAGCCCATTAAAGATGCCACCCAGTGAGGAGATCCAACATCCCAAAGCTATACTCTCACTCCCAGAGGACACAGACTAAGCTTGAAAGTCTTTGCCCCAGGACTTGATCCCTGTGAATTTGTATCACAAAATAGCTGAAACTATTCCTTGACCTTATGGAGGCTCTTCTGATGGAGCTGTTTTGCCGTACTGCCCAAGGGACCAGATAGAAAAGTTGGAAAGAGCATATAAGGCCATCACTGCATGCAGCTCCCTGTGTCTTCAAGACCAGCTCAGTCACATCAAGAAGATGAGAAACGGACTGGCACCTTCCCCACAGGCAAACATACAATCTCTCCTCTCCATTGCACTGTCTCGGTGATATACAATCCCCAGAACAGAACTTTTGGCAGAGCCTTCAAGAGTTAGGGTCTCATCAAGATCATGAGGAAGCAGCTACAGATGACTTTGGTGGAAGGAAGCTAGGAGGGACATAAATAGAGACTGAAAAGTTGTCTTGAGAGTAAGCCCAAAATTGAGAGTTTGGGAATTTGAACTTCTAGAATAAGAAGAAGAATTTCTGAGTTCATTGGCTCTTTCCAAAAGAAAGGGATTTTCTCACCACTGCACCAGCAATAAGTAGAGAAAGGAACTCAAGTGGTAATATACAAGGAGGAGCAAAAGAGCTATACTTTGTTCCCTGCACTCTTACATGCTAGTTAGATCATATAGACCCAGTGTGAAAAGCCCCATAGTGCTTTTGCTTTCCTGGAGGAGTCCAAATGACAAGGTAGCACTGTGAATCTGGGAGTCACCATAATATTCAACAGAATAGCCCGGAATTCACTGTGTCAGAAGGGTAGGGCAAAGCCAGACTGAGCATCTCAAGAGCAACCCTTCTCCAGGAGCAACTAAGCCAAGAGGGAATGCTAAGTTAGAAGCATTGTAGGATCATGGGGTATGACCCAAGAGGGAGAATTCTGTTGTTGTTTCGGTCATGTCAGGATGAGGAACCTGAGGCAAACTGATTTAAATGACTTGCCCAGAATCACATAGCTAGTAAGTATCTGAGGCTGCATTTGAACTCACATCTTCCTAACTCCAGACCTAGCATTCCATCCATTGTACTACCTATACTGTTTACTCATAGGCTACTCTAAAAGCTTTATATGTTTTCCATATCTGCTTATAATTATCTGTGAGTTCTTTGCATTTTCGGTGGGGTGAAATAAAAATTATCTTCTACCTGCTAGAAGGTTCTCTTGAACACTTGTATAGGAATTAGAGACCCTGTTGCCCCTATTTGTGGAGAATTATACATGAGCCAATTATAAGCCATTTTGGAAAATTCTCAGAATAAACTCTGAGTAGGTTCATAATGAAGCAAAGAAAAAATTACTTTTTAGGGTCAACTCCTCTATATTAGAATCCATGCAATGTGAATCATAATAGTGTCTTAAAAGGTATCTAGACTACTTCTGATTACAACTTTCCCCCAGACCTGCCATTTCAGGAAGGAAGGAAATGAAGGAAGGAAGAAGGGAGGGAGGGAAGGAAGGAAGGAAGGAAGGAAGGAAGGAAGGAAGGAAGGAAGGAAGGAAGGAAGGCAGGTAGGTAGGTTATTTTTGGTTTTGATTAACTCATGATGGTTTTCCATAGTCTCCAGAGTCCTTTCCAAATACTAAGGAGCCATTCTTTTTGTGATACATTCTAAAATTTTACAAGAATTAGCATCAAGCTTACAAGCTTATAGTTCAAATACTCCACTCTCTCATCTTTTCTGAAAAACAGAAGCGTCTTCTCTGGCTTCAGCCCTGCAGCATCTGTACCAGTCATGCTGATTCCTCTGAGGGGCCTCACAAATATTCACAAGGCTGAGGCCATGCCATAGTCCCCTCAGTTTCCCCATGAGTGGTGAACATGCAGCAGGCATGGTGGAAAAGCTTCAGCACACAGAGACCCTGGAGGTGTGAAAACTTTTGTGATTCAGGACCTCCCAGGACCAACCGAAGGGCTCTTGTCTATTCATGACTATAACCTGATGAATTTAAATGTTCACCTCCACCTAGGATGTCTCATCAAAGTTTCCAGCTCAAGCAAAACAAAAGAAGATGAGTAAGACTGAGGAGAATGTTGTATATAGTAACAGCAATATTGTGTGATGATATGATAGACCTCAACTCTTCTCAGCAATACAGTGATCCAAGACAATTCCAAGGGATTGATGATGGAAAATGCTGACCACATTCAGAGAAAAAATTATGGAGTCTCAGCTTACTGTTTTCACTTTTTTAAATTTATTGGGGGGGAGGGTTGTGGGGTTCTTTCCTTTTGTTTTCTCATGTTTTCAACATGACATTAGCAAGAAAGGAAATATGTTTAATGTGATTGTATAATGTATATAGCTTGTTGCTGTCTTGGGGGGGACAAAGTGAGGGAGGGGAATTTTTTGGAACTCAAAAACTTATAAAAATAAATGTTGAAAACCATCTTTAAATTGCACATGTTCATCCAGCCATTCTGGAGAGCAATTTGGAACTATGCTCAAAAAGTTATCAAGCTGTGCATACCCTTTGATCCAGCAGTGTTTCTACTGGGCTTATACCCCAAAGAGATACTAAAGAAAGGAAAGGGACCTGTATGTGCCAAAATGTTTGTGGCAGCCCTGTTTGTAGTGGCTAGAAGCTGGAAAACGAAAGGATGTCCATCAATTGGAGAATGGTTGAGTAAATTGTGGTATATGAACGTTATGGAATATTATTGTTCTGTAAGGAACGACCAGCAGGATGAATACAGAGAGGACTGGCGAGACTTACATGAACTGATGCTGAGTGAAATGAGCAGAACCAGGAGATCATTATATACCTCAACAATGATTCTGTTTGAGGATGTATTCTGATGGAAGTGGACCTCTTTGATAAAGAGAGCCTTAATTGATCAAAGATGGACAGAAGCAGCTACACCCAGAGAAAGAACACTGGAAATGAATATAAACTGCTTGCATTTATGTTTTTCCTCCCGGGTTATTTATACCTTCTGAATTCAATTCTCCCTGTGCAACAAGAAAACTGTTTGGTTCTGCACACATATATTGTATCTAGGATATACTGCAACCCATTCAACATGTAAAGGATTCTTGCCATCTGGGGGGAAGGGGTGGAGGGAGGGAGGGGAAAAATCGGAACAGAAATGAATGCAAGGGATAATGCTGTAAAAAATTACCCTGGCATGCGTTCTATCAATAAAAAATTATTTAAAAAAATAAAATAAATTGCACATGTTAAACTTATGTCAGGTTGGTTGCTTTCTTGGGAAGAGGGGGGGAAGGAAGGGGAAAAGGGAAAGAAATTTGGAACATAAGAGTTTTATAGAAATAAATGTTGAAATTAATTTTATATGTATTTGGGGAAATAAAATATTATTTTAAAAAAGAAAAGAAAAGAAACAAAAGGAGAAAGTGGACAGTCTGGTTTCCAGAGTCATCTAGTGGGATGGGGACCATTGTTCTCCTTAAAATAGCTCCTGCCTCAGTAAAAATAATGCAGGGCCAAGCTCCAAGGGGGAGCAGGCTCTTTGTGTGGCCTTGTGGGGTCTTGGTGTGTTTTTCCCTCTTAATGGACCTCTTGTTTCTGCCCCTCGGGATGAATGGGGAGTGTGAACACTGACCCTGCCTGAGAAAGGGGGCACATTTCTCAAGATGGGGCCACCAGAGCCAGGTGCTTGGAGAGCATTTTCTAAGAATGTTTTGGAAAACATTTAACACATCAATTATTTTCTGGGAAACAAAAGGCCACCGTGGACAAAGGAGACTTTGTTAGTTATAAGCTCAAGGACAGCTTTCTGCAAAACACTCCATTCTGGGGATGCAAAGAAGTTCCTCTGAACTAAGTGAAAGGGAAGGAACTGTCCAACGTGCTGAAATGGAAAGGGATCAGAACTCGGGACTGTCTTATTCATTCTTCAGACATAAAGTTTAACACTTGGCTGGCAGAAATTGTAAGTTAAAATAGGAGGTTACTAGACAGTTCCTCCTCCCCCTGGGGCCCGGCTCCCCCAGGCAAGCCCCTCTCTGCCCTGTCCTGCCCTGCTCTCCCTCTTCTCCTCTCCCAGTAGTGAGACTCACAGATTTAGAGCATGAAGGACCTCAGTTATGCACATCTGATAAGCATCAAAGGGAGCGTTTGTACCCAGATCTTCCTGCCTCACACATCCAAAGCCCTTCCATTACACCCACCCAGAAAAATCAAATCAAATAAAAAATGGATGTAGAGTCCAAAAGGCTCCGCCCAAACTCTCGAACTCTTGATGTTCAAAAGACAGAAAGTTCTTCCTGGCTGGTATCCTGTCCTGGGGGGGGGGGGGGGGGGGGAAGGGAGGAGGAGGAGGAGAGGAGGAGCGGCAGAGGAGAGAAGGGGACTTAATTGATAATGAAAACAACTTTCGAGATCCCCAAGTCATTTCATCAGTGAAATGGAAATGTCCTGAGTGCGACCTTGGGAAGATTGATTCCAAGGGAGATAATTGCTGAGTTTTACCCACTGATATCGGCGGCCTCCGCTTTCTGTGAGGTCTCAGGTCCCCAACTCCCGCTTTACTCCCATCACACAGAGGCAAGATCGGTCCCCTGTCACTCAGCAACAGGAAAGGCAACAGGAAGCTCCTGCCTAGTGAGTGCTTTATTTACCTCCACCCTGAGGAGTAAATATTCATTCTCTGTCTGTGTCTGTCTGCCTCTCTCTCTCTCTCTCTCTCTCTCTCTCTCTCTCTCTCTCTCTCTCTCTCTCTGTGTGTGTGTGTGTGTGTGTGTATGTGTGTGTCTAGCTCTCCTCTCTCTCTCTCTCTCTGTCTCTGTGTCTGTGTGTGTCTCTTTCTATCTCTGTCTCTGTCTCTATCTCTCTCTCCCCCTCCATCCTTCCCTCCCTTCCTCTGTCTCTCTGTCTCTATCTGTCTCTCTCTCTTTCTCTCTCTCCCTCACTTCCTCTGTTTCTCTCCCCCTCCTCTCCCTTCCCTCCTTTCTGTCCCATACCCTCAGAGGTAGCACCAGAAGTCAAGCATATCCCAAACCCCCACAGTGAGAGTTCTCTTTTCTGTACCGATGGAAGGATCAGCGGAGTAAGGGGTGCCAGTATAAGGTGTATATAGGTTAAGAAGACAAATTTAGAAGTGGGGTTCAAGGGCTTTGCTGGGAATGAAGGGGTCACAGAATCTCAGAGCTGGAAGGAGCCTCAGAGAGCATCTAGCTCAACCCATTCCCAGAGAGAAATTCCCTCTATCTCCAACATGTAGTCCTACAGCATCTCCATGAAGACCTGTTGGCATGGGGATCTCACTACTTCCCAAAGCAGCCCATCCCTCTTCTGGACAATCAAGATGATTGGAAGTTATTCCTTACACCCAGCCTGAATCTGCCTCTTTGCCTCTTCTCCAACTGTTGCTAGTCCTCTGTGCCAAGCATATTGAGCCCAGTCCTTCATAAGACAGCCCTTTACATGCTTGAAGACAGCTTCCATGTGCTCCAAGTCTTCTCCTCCCTCAACTACACCTTCCCAGTTTTCTAACCTGATTCTTGCATCACAAAAATTCAAGGCCCTTCCCAACCTGGAAGCCCTCTTATAACCTAACATAGGGCCCAGAATGGAACAGTCTAAATTTTTGTTTGTGGCATCACATAATATTGACTCATATTGAGCTTACAGTCCACTAGGACCCACAGAACTTTTTCTACAAAACTGGTTTCTAGGAATTCCTACCCTGACTTATTCCTGAACAGAGTGTACTTTTGAACCCAAGTCAACAAGCATTTATTAAGCATCTACTAGGTGCCAGTACTAAATACTGAATATACCAAAAAAAAAAAAAAAAGATCTATAGTCCAGATCCCCCAAGTAGCTCACAGGAGACAACACCCAAATAGCTATGTACAAACAGACATCCACAGGATAAATCTGTGATAAACTTAGGAAACATTAAGGAGGATCAGAAATATTTCTTGCAAAAGGGGAGAATTTCACTGGAATTTGAAGGAAGCCAGGAGGAAGAGATGAGGAGGGAGAAGATTATGGGCTTAGGGGACAGCCAGTAAAAATGCCAGGAGATGAGAAATGAAATGTGTCTTGTAAAGAGCAACTGGTATCGCTGGATTGTGTATAAGGTACCTTTGTAGGAGAGGGCTAGATGGTTATGTGGGACTTTGGATGCCAAACAGAAGATTTCATCTTTGATTCTCAAGGTATAGGGAACAATGGTAGTTTATTGGGGTGGGGGAGAGGAGGGACAGGACATGGTCAAACCAGCACCTTGAAAAGATCATTCTGGAGTTTGAATGAAGCATGGACTACGATGGGAAGAGTCGTAAGGCAGGCAAACCCAAGAGTGAGCTATTGCAGTAGTCTATTTATGAAGTGATGTGGGTCTGCACGAGAATGGGGGAAGTGTCAGAGAAGAAAAGGGGGAGCATTTGAGAGATGTTGCAAAGGTAAGCTCTACCGGCCTTGCCAACAGCTTGGACAGAGACCTACAATTAGTGAATGTGCCTTGGATAAAGGTCCAACCAAAGCGATGGAGTGATTGGTTAGCTAGAGGGAGAACCTGGAAAGGACAGTGGCTAAAACACCTTCAGAGAAGGGAGTCCCAAAGAGAAGAACGTGATTGATGGCACATGTCACAGAGATGTCGAGGAAGATGGGAATTGAGAAATAGACGTTGGACATGCCAGTTGAAAGATCATCGGTAACTTTAGAGGGAGCAATTCCAGTTGAATGATGAGATTGGAAACCCAACTGAAATGGAGGCACCCAGTGTAGATGCCTTTCCAAGTTTAGCTTCAAAAATAGGAGGATACATGAGATAATAGATAATAGGAATGGGAGGACCAAGGGACGAACTGGGGGCTGTGTTTGTGGGCAGTAGGAAAGAAGCCAGTAGAGGAGGGGGAGATTGAAAGTAAGTAAGACCCTCGGGATGATAGACAGGATGGAATATTGAGGAGTTTGCTTTGGGATAGAGAAGATCCACCTCCTCTCCGAATGAATGAGGAGATAGTGGGGGAGGGTACCTAAGGGGGCCAGGCAGCTGGGACATCATCATCCCTATTTCCTATACATGAAGGCTCAGAAAGGAAAAGGGATTCACCCAGTAACACAAAGACGAGACGTGTCACAGGTGGCACAAAGACCACTTTAGAACCATCAATCCAGAGCTAGAAGCAACTGTTTTAACCAACAACTGCTCATTTTACACATGAGGAGGCAGATATCTGGAGAGACCCATGTTCCTTCCACTGTAGGACCCTGCCTGGCCTCCAGCACTTCACACTGTCTCCTTCATACACGATGGCCTCCACAAGGGCCCAGTTGCTCCTCTCCATCAGAGCCAGACTAATGGGAACAGAACAGCAATATCCCAGAAAAGATGGTAGATTTTAGAGAAGGAGGAGATCCTACAGATCACCTACTGGTACTTACACACACAATCTGTGGATGCAAAATCAAAGGACCTGCTTTTGAATCCCACTCCTCCAATTACTCCCTATATGTCCCTCAATTTCCTCATCTGCAAAATGGGGTGGGTGATATTAGCAATGGAGATTTGTAAGGTTTTTTCCCAGCTTGATATCCATGACTCTAATCCAACCCCCTTCTGATTATGGAAAAATTGGGGCCCAGGATTGGTTGAGGTCTCACAGGAAACTGAATCCCAGATTTAGCCATCCCACCTGCAAAGCCCCTTCCTTTCTCATGCTGCCCTGACTCAGTTATCTCCTCAGTTCAAACCCTCCCCTTAAACTACAGATTGCAGGAACTTGTTTGGAGTCCATGTCTCTGAAGCACCACCTCTATTTTCTCTGCCCTTCCTGGGAACTGTAACCAAATACCCCCTCCCGAATCACACGAAGCCCCCTCCGGCTGAGCAAGACCACAGACTAAGAGGGGATGGGAGAAGCAAGAAGCCTTTCCTGCCAATAATTCCTGGCCTTCCTCTCCCCTCCCACAGGGCCACAGAACCAATAGCAGAGGAGTTGCTCCCATCAGTAGGGGTCAGTCCCATGTCAGTTTTCATAATAGAAATGACCTTAAAAGCTAAAAGAAACCTTTCCCAGGAGTCACAGAGCCTTTATATTCCCAGCTTAAAGTCATTTTGTTCCACTGATGAAATTAAGAGCTCTCAAATCACAGGTTATTCTCATTCATGGCTGCTCCCCCCTCACCCCATCATCACTACCCCCAAACAGACCCATTTTCCTATTTCCCACAAGCCAAGGGTCGGGACTTTGAATCAGGGAACATTCAAAACCACAATATGGGCTGACATGTAGAGAGCACATCAAAGTGTGCAAAGCTCCTCACTTGAGCCTCCAGCAGTTTTTATCCCCATTGTACAGACAAAGAAAGTGAGCCTCAAAGTGGGAAGGACTGGCCCAAGTCATGGGGCTAATCTGTGTCAGGGATGGAGTTTGAACCCTTGACAACAAGTTCAGCACTCTATCCATTACAACCCACTGGCTCACAAGCAAGGGGTCCCAACAAGAAAGGGCATGGAAACTGGCATTTATTAAAAATAATATTGTCTATTATGTGGCAGGAACAGTGCTAAGCATTTCATAAATCTTGTCCCATTTAATCTCTACAACAACCTTGAGAGGTAGGTCTTGTTATTATCCCCATTTTACAAATGAGGAAACTGAGGCAGACTAAGGGGAAGTGAATTGGCTGGGGTCATACAGCTGTTAAGTGTGTGAGACAGAAGTTGAACTCAGGTCTTCCTGATTCTAGATCCAGCACTTTTTCCATTGGACCATCTCACTACCTTTTAAGAGAGAGAGAGAAAGACGGAGTTAGAGAGAAAGAGGAAGGAAGGAAGGAAGGAAGGAAGGAAGGAAGGAAGGAAGGAAGGAAGGAAGGAAGGAAGGAAGGAAGGAAGGAAGGAAGGAAGGAAGGAAGGAAGGAAGGAGGAAGGAAGGAAGGAAGGAAGGAAGGAAGGAAGGAAGGAAGGAAGGAAGGAAGGAAGGAAGGAAGGAAGGAAGGAAGGAAGGAAGGTGGGGGTGAATCTGAAGGCCAGGGATGAGTCCTTACTCTCTACTATTTGTATATCCTTGACAGAGAACTACTCTCTCTCTCTCTCTCTCTCTCTCTCTCAGGGTCTAAATTTTCTTATCTGTATGAGGAAGGAGCTAGGTCAAATGATTTCCGAGGTCCTTCCTCCTCTGATATTTAGCAATATTTTGATTCTAGAAGCCTAAGTTTTCTTCTCTATAAAAATGAGAATAATCATCTCTGTCCTTCCACATCCCTCACAAATTTGTTATGAAAAAGAGCTTTACAATCCTAAAAGGACCAGAGAAATGGGAGATATCCATTATTTCTAGAATCTTTTTTTTTCATTTTATTTGGTACTTTTTCAGTGATTAAGGTCATTTCCTCCACTCTAAAATTTCAACAGTGCTTTGGGTTTTGGTTAATATTCACTATGAGAGGCATCTGTCACAGCCAGTTAGAATGCGTCCCACCCCACCGAGCTCTCTGGCCCTCCCCGGGGGAAACTTGGGTGCCATGATATGCACAGCTTGGTGAGACAGCTGGCTTCTACTCCCCTGCAGCTCCTCGAATCTCACCCCAAAGCCAGTTGGTCCCAGCCCACTGGCTAGGAGCCAGCTAGGAGCCGACCTCAGAGAGATGGTCCTTGGGAAAGCCTCACAGTCCCTATCCACAGGGATGGAGGTTTGGGGATGTCATCCTGGGGGAAAGCCCAGCTGAGAGAGGTCTTGAGAAAAATGCTCTGCATCTTTCTGTCTTTCCTCTTCATTCTTTCTGTGGCTTTCTCTGGGCCTCTCTGTCCCTGCCCCTGGCTCCCACAATGATCTCAACAAAACCCCTTCCTGGACAGCTTAGTCGCAGAAAAGAGAAAAGAACATGGGAAATACGGGTCTCAGAGGAGTGCTGGGAGAGACACTGAAGAAACAGAGAAAGCAATCCGTCTGCTCCCACCTCAATGTGAAGAGGCTCCCTCTGGAGTCCATGGGAATGACCAGAGGCAAGAAGCTGGTAACACTTCCAGAAAAACAACAAATTTCAGAAAGACTCCAGGAACTGAGAAGGACCTCAGAGGTTCCCAGACCAACCTGTGCCCAATTTATCAACTATTTCCCCAGAATCCCTAATGCGTGGTCATCTGGCTCACTGCTGGAAGCTGGTCTTCATTATTGTTGACGATCATGTCTGACTGTCGATGGCTACTTTGGGGGTTTTTCTTGGCAAAAATACTGGCCATTTCCTTCCAGCTCATTTGACAGATGAGGCAAACTTTTTTTGACACTGAGGCAAACAGTGTTGTCACTTGTCCAGGGCAACCCAACTAGTATGTGTCTAGTTTGAACTCAGGTCTTCCTGACGCCAGGCTCGGTGCTCTCTCCACTAAGTCATCTAGCTGACCATTGGATGGCGTTTACTAGGATAAAAGGCAGAATCTATACTTGGTTCAGAAAAAAATCAACTCTATAAGTAGAGGATGACTGGATAAAGAAAGTCATGAGAAAAAGTTCGCTGTCTTAGTGGACTGCAAGTTCAATATGCATCAACCACATAAGAGAGCAGCCAAGAAAGAAGGAGATTCCTGCCCTTGAGACCTGATAGAGTTTCTGGAGAACAACCATGTCTGTAAAGCTGAAAGCCACTCTCTACTCCAAAATAAATACTATTATTGTTCTATGTGACTGGAAAAGTTAGTGGGCAGATGGATTATGTTGTGAGAATTGTCAGACTAGTTACTTCTAGGCTAGAAAGGCAGTGTGGCAAGATGGAAAGTCACTGGATCTGAGTTTAAATCCTGCTTCCAACATTTATAGGTTCTGTTGTCACAAACAAACAAGTTCCCCTCCTGAGCCTCAGTTTCTTTATCTGTAAAATGAGTAGACCAAATGAGTCCATTCCAGCTCCAAATGGAATATCCCATGATCAAAGGGGAGAGTTACTGAATATAAGCTTCATTCCTACCTCCAGCACTTACTGGAATGATCCTATGCAAGTTATACTGAACCTCAATTTCTTCATCTGGAAGAATGGGATATATCTATTCCTGAGGCTCCAGTCAGACCATGTCCCTGAATCACTCTGCAAACAAAGCATTATAAGAGGGTGGTGTTATCTTCCCCACTTTACAGATGGGGAAACTGGGGCACAGAGAGGGACAGTAAGCTATACAGGGTCACAGAGCAAACCTTGGCGTCTTAGCTCCCATAGTCTAGGACTATTGTGTTGGTAGCATGTTGTGATGCTAACATATTGTGTTGGTAGCATGTTGTATTTGTAACATGATATATTGGTAGCATGTTGTGATGTGTAACATGTTGTGTTGGTAGCATGCTGAATTGGTAACATGATGTGTTGGTGGCATGTTGTGTTGGTAGCATGATGTGTTAGTAGTGTGATGTGTTGGTAGCATGTTGTGTTAGTAGTGTGATGTGTTGGTACTGTGTTGTATTGGTAGCATGATGAGTTAACATGTTGTGTTGGTAATGTGTTGTGTTGGTAGTGTGGTGTGTTGGTAGTGTTATGTTGGTAGCATGTTGTGTTGGTAGTGTGATGTGTTGTAGCATGTTGTATTAGTAGCATGATGTGTTGGTAACGTGTTGTGTTAGTAGTGTGATGTGTTGGTACTGTGTTGTGTTGGTAGCATGATGAGTTAACATGTTGTGTTGGTAATGTGTTGTGTTGGTAGTGTGGTGTGTTGGTAGTGTGTTATGTTGGTAGCATGTTGTGTTGGTAGCATGTTGTGTTGGTAGTATGATGTGTTGGTAGCATGTTGTGTTAGTAGCGTGATGTGTTGGTAACGTGTTGTGCTGGTAGCATGTTGTGTTAGTAGCGTGATGTGTTGATACTGTGTTGTGTTGGTAACGTGTTGTGTTGGTAGTGTGATGTGTTGGTAGCTCACCCCCGAATGAATGACCAGAGCTTGTACCAGGGCTCTTGCCATGCCTCCATCTGAATGCTCTCCAGCATGGGCTTTCCCAGAAGCTTCCAGCCTTTCCCTGAAGTCTAGGCTCACACTCTGGGCCATAGGGACTTCCCAGTGAGGTCTGGGTCCTGTTTTGCAATGGACTAACAGAAACATTTTGTTCCCCTGCAAGATGAATGCAGACCTCTGACCCACTTACAGCTGCTGCTCCCTGACACCCTCAAATGGGCAGCTGCAAGTTAGGGGGAGGGTTAGTCCGGCAATTAGCCTTCCCAGGACCACAAGGAGCAGAGCAGGAATGGCTGCCCTTCTGAGGATGGGCGGGCTGTCTCTGGGCTCTACAGCCATCTCTGTCCTGTCCTGATCAAGTAAGCAAAACCACCCCCTCCCTTGTCCATTTACTCCTCCACAGACTTTCCTAGGACTGGCTAGTGTTGTCCCTTCCTTCCTGAGCACTTATCAGAGCGGGGAGTGATGGGACTGGGCGCCAGATAGCAACAGATAGGTGCCGAGGACTGAGGGAGACAAGAAAGGTCTACCCAGACAGCTGGGAATTCAGACAAAGGTGAGATGCTGGGAAAATCAGGAAGGCGGATGAATCCCTCCACTTTCAAATCATCTCTACTCGTTCAGAGAGTACTGATGGAAATCCCACTGTGTCCTCTGACAGGATAGAGAAAGTAGGTAACCCCGTCAGGATCTGAATCCTGGACTCCTGATTCCAAAGCCAAAGCACTTTTTACTCCTTCACATAACAGTAACTTGAACTGACTGGTGGATTGGTCTTATTTTTGGCCATTCTTCAGGGCATCCTCAATGCTTAGCAGAGGGAGTAACACAGAATAACTTCCTAAGAAATGCTGGGTGACAACTTGGATGGATGTAGACTTGGCAACCCTTTGTAAGAGCAAAAAATGACTGCAGTTGGAAAGCCAGTGGTTGCTTTGGACAGAATCGAGTTGTCTGGAGCTGGGGCTTATGGGGAGGGCTCTGCCCCCAGCTCCTTCCTCCTTATCTATGTGACCTGGGCAAGCTCCTTGCCTCCCCAAGCCTTACATGAGAGGGTGTTAGCCCCCTCAGTCTGCAAGGTCCCTCCCAGGTCTGATTTTCCATCGAACAGCACGGCCAGGAATAGCTGACAGCTGTGGCTCTATATTGGCTCCTTCATAACATGGCTATTTATACTCTCTTCCTGAATGGAAATATATAAATTTCCAACTCGGAAATGAGTTAGCAGTTTTGCCTTTATTTCATAAAACACAGGATGGGGCCAAACACGAGCCGATTTCCCAATGAGTGTGGATTAGAGAGCTGGAAAACCAAGTTCATTTTCAGCTGTAAAATATTATTTAGAGAAAATCACTTGTTTTCCACAAAGAAGCTGACTGTTGGCAAATTCTCTCAGCCTCCAGCTGAGTTTGGGGAGACTTTGGAGCTGTCAGAAGGGGGGAGGACTGGGAAAGACTTTCTGGAGGTGATAACACTTGAGCTTTAAAGGAAGAGAAGGGTTTCAAAGGACAGGGGATAAAAAGGTAGGACATTCCAGGAAAGATTTGCTTCAAGATGGAGAGGTCGGTGGCTGAGATCAGGGACCATCAGAGTAGAGAGTGAGGGGATGTCACAGATTATAGATGTAGAGCTGGGAGGGATTTCAGCAGGCACTAAATCGAGCCCTTCATTTAACAGATGGGGAAACTGAAGCACAGAGAAAATAAACTGCCCAAAGCATTGCAGCTAGGACATTCTGTAGAAAGGGTTCCAATCTAACTTTCCAGAATCCAAGTCGAGCGATCTCTGGAGGAGCAAATAATCTTGTCTGGCTCATAAGATAAAACTAGTGTCCAAGAAATGGCAAGCTCCAAAGCCAAGGCGTAAAGAGAACAGACCTCAGAGACTAAAGGGAGAGGGGGCCCTTTGGCCAGGACAGAGTTTTTAATCTTTCTGAAAGAGCACAGCAGTGTCCCAGCTGAGGGTTGTACTTCAGCCTGAAGTAGGAGGTAGGAGAACTGTTCGGTGAATCATCGAGAGGGGTCCCAGCATCAATCCAACTTTTTCCAAAAAAGATTAAAAGATGCAAAAGACTGGAGATGGGACGGCTGCTAAAAGCCACGTGGGATTAGGAGATTTGTACGTAAAGGTGTATACCAGCAACTCTGCATCCAGCTACACACTCCAGCTGTTCTATACCTCCCTTCTCTCTTTAATCAGAAGGCTTTTCCTCTGGGCATGAAAAACCTCTTTCCCTTTATTTGTCTTAAATATTTATTTTGTCTTTATAAACAGTTCTGTGCTAGTCTGGCCATACTCGATGGAACTGTAGTAGTTAGAAGAAGATAGAGGCAAAATATTCCAGGAGAGAGAGATTTAAAAGTGTGTGTTCATTCTCTCTCTCTCTCTCTCTCTCTCTCTCTCTCTCTCTCTCTTTTTCTCTCTCTCTCTCTCATCTCTTTGTCTCTCTTTTGTTGTCTGTCTCTGTGAATCTGTCTCCGTGTGTCTCTCTGTTTCTGACTCTGTCTATTTCTCTTTCTGTCTCTATCTATCACTCTCTCTCTCTTTTTACCCTCTGCCCAACCTCCCATTAGCTGCATCACTTGGCTACATCTTATCTATCCTTACAATTCTCAGAGCTTCCAGTTTGCATTTTCTAATTTGCCTTAGTCCATGCACTTTTTTCCACCTTCCAATTAGACTGTGAGCCACATCAGAGAAAGCAGAAATTCTAGATTTACCCTACATTTACCCTGCAGCTTCTCCCACAGAATCCTATACACAATAGAGGTTTAATAAATGTTGGCTGAATGATAATTCCACATCAGAAATGTGGAGAGGCAAATGCTGGAACCCTCATATGTTCTATTCACTAACAAGTATCTCGAAGAAATCTTTTGTTCATTATTTTTTCACATGACATTAGCAGACATCTCACTGCCAAGGACTGACAGCTTCTGGCCTAAAATCAAGGAAGTTTGAACTATTTAAGCCCATTATACACTCTGGGAATTGGGTCAGCAGGGGCAAGAATGGATGATCTGCTCTAGATCCAAGAGCACAAATTCCACCCTGGGATTTCCTTGGCTGTGAATGCTTATTCCAGGAATGATTATCCATTGGGATGGCCCAGGTCCTTGGCCAGCCATTGACTTGACTATACTTTGTTCTCAAAAATAACTTTACTCCACATATAATTTTGGAGAAGAAAAATGAATCCCAGAGCAGGATGACAAAGTTTGTAAGCTGAAAGTTCTCTTTAATTGAGAGTACTGTTGGCAATGCAGTTATGGATATGTAATCAGCCAATATTGTGTGTAAATGACAAATCAGTTTTAAAGACCATCAATGATGGGGTAAGATCAAAGGCAGGACATAACACTTATAGGAACTAAAGTTTCAGGGGGAAATAAAATATTAAAATGTTGTCCGAAAGTTGATGCAAAAGAAGATTATTTTGGATTTGGATTGATAATTCAAATCCTGCCTCAGACACATATCTTCATTTTACTTTTACTTTGTGTCTCTCAGGGTATCAAAGGATCACAGGCTGAGAACCAGAGGATCCTTGGAAATCATTGCCTTCGATGCCTTCATTTTATACATGGGAAAACTGAGGGTTGGAGAAAGTAGAGGTGAGATTCAAACTTCCAAACCTAGGGCTTTCTCCTCTCCCTTATTTCCTCATCTTTAATATAAACAGGGATGGCCATCAAACTCTTGAAATTTCTTTTGTATAAACACTGTATTTACTTCTCTGCAAAAAATGCTCCATCTTTCCAGTAGAATAGAAGTTCTCTGAAGGCACTTTACAGGAGCTTAATTAATACTTATTGATTGGTAGATTGACAAATCTGTGTAAACTATTTTCTATGTGACTAATTTTGAAGGAACTCAGAAAGATTAAGCTAGAGAAGTGAGAATTTTGGAGGAACCTGATAGCAGCTTCTGCCCTCTCTCTCAGAAAAGGGATTTGTTTTCTTTTGCTTGGCCCTGGAAGGAAAAATTAGGACCAAATGGGGAGACAGGAAGAGGGGGTCACAAAGTTGCAGAAAATAGATTTAAGCATAATGCAAGAAGAAAATTTTCTACTGCACAGAGCCAACTAAAAATGGAATGAGATACTTCAGAAAGTAATGAGTTCTCCATCGCTAGAAGTCTTTAAATGGAGTTTGGATGACCACTTGTCAGAATACCATCGAGAGGATTTTTATTCTAGTAGGAACTATACTAGATGGTTTCTGGGCTTGGAGACTCAACCTGTCTAATCACTCAGAGAAAAGGGAGGCATCTGCTCTAAATCAAATCCCACCTTAGCAGTCCAGAAAGAGACCTTAGTCAATCCTGACATTCATTAACAACCAGACATCTCTTAGAGAAAATGGGAAGATGGGACCTTCTGCCAACATAGAGATGTCACTGGGTTTATTGGGACACAATCAACATCCTTAGAATGTCCATTTATCTTGAAAATCTGTGGGTATTGTGCTCTGATCTTCCAGAGAGAAGCCTGCAACAGCCATCAGACAAACTCTGACCGTGAACTTCAATCTCTTCCTGCAAGAACAAAATAACCATAATGATTTTTAAAAATTCTATACATGATAAATGCCTTGGACTTTTCCACCTATGTTCTTGAGTGAATGTCACAGAGGGGTTCATATTCCTACTTTATGGATAAGAAAACCGATACCAGAGAAAGCCAGTGACTTGTACAATCGGGTAACAAAAATCTGCCTACTATCTTTCCCATCCTGTACTCAGCAGAGGAGGAGAAGCATAAGACACAGACCCTCCAGAAGCTAGTGCTGTGCTTTCATATTCCCAATGACAAAGATCACACCTTGCGTTGCATGATACACCCATCCCACTACTGGATACCACGGGTTATTAGAAATGTCTCCCTGATGCTGATCCCAAAATATGCCTCTCTGTAATCCTTCCATCTCCCCAATCTCCCCTTCTTTTAGAAGAGTTGTGGGAAAGACATCCAAATACCCACATCTGAGTCAATATTCTAATAGTGGAACACTCAGCACTTGTCAGTCCTTCTTTACTGAGTCTTCTTCACAGATTAGTGGAGGCAGATGCTGCTATGGTAGAGACAGATAACCAAAATCCAAGTCTCTATTCCATCCCAATTGTTTTTCCCTTTCTTTCTTTCTCACCTGGGTGCTATGAATACTAAGGCAAATTCAACCCAAAAAGTCCCTCTCCTCAAAAAGCTTATATTTCTAATGGGTTGCTGTTGCTGTTATTGTTTAATCATTTTCAGTCATGTCCGACTTTTCCTGACTTCTTTATGGGGTTTTCTTGGCAACAAGACTGGAGTGGTTTGCCACTTTCTACTCCGGTTTATTTTAAAGATGAGGAAACTGAGGCAAGAATAATTAAGTAATTAGCCCAACATCATACAGCTAACAGATATCTGAGGCTGAATTTGTACTCTGGCAGATGATCCTTTCTGATTCCAGGCTTCTTGTGCCATCTACCTGCACAAAAGCTGACCTAATGCAGCTGAACAAAACAGGACCAAGGACAGCTCCCTTGAATTCTACTAGTGATTTTTATTTTAGTATCAATCCCCTGATTATAATTCTGTGAGTCTAGTGATTCAACTAATTCTGAATGCAATGCACAATTCTGAATACAATTATCATTTAGCCCCAATCTCTTCATCTTGTCCACAAAACAGATTTGGTCAAAAGCTTAGCTGATATCCAGGTAATCCATGTCTGCAGCATTCTCCTATTCTACCATTCTAGCAGTTACTTGAGCATCCTGACATGTCCAGTTTCTTTGCTGTGAATTTGACTTCCACCACCTCTTTTCCTAACTTTTCCCTGATTACTCCTGTGTGTTTATATCTTCATGAATCTTCTACATGCCCCCTCCACCATTCTGGCAACTATCACCTGGTTGTTAAAATACTGCAAGGACCCCAATGCAGCTATCAGTGAGCTCACAATCATCCCTTTTTCTCATTACACACAGGACACATAATATTAGACCTGGAAAGGACCTCAGTGACTGTCTAGTCTAAACCAGGGATCCTTAATTTTTTCTGCTCACAATTCCTTTTCACCCAAAAATAATTGTATTATGACCCCTGTATATATAGGTATATAAAACAAGTATGCAAATCAAACATTTACTGATAATAAATCATAATTTTGTGATTTCCACTTTCAGTTGTGAGTCACATCTAGGGTGACAGATTACAGTTTAAGAAGCTTGGGTCTAAACTATACCTAAATAAGAATACCCCTACAACATAAGCAACAAGTATTCACCTAGGTTCTAAATAAAGATCTCCATCGATGGGGAACTTATTACCTAACAAAGCAATTTCTGATTAGAAGGCAATTTCTTCCTGAAATCCAGGCTATCTCTTTACTATTTTCCTCATTGCTTCTCATCCTTCCCTGAGGCCAAACAAAATAGGTCTTAATCCATATTCTTCCCTGTGAGAGCCTTTTTATTACTGGCCATCCCACCTCCTTTCCCAATAATCTATAACTTGATGATATCTCTCTAGTTCTTAACACACAAGTTATTATTAGTAATATGCTACAGACAATTTACACCCACCATATATCTCCCAGTCTAATGACTTTACTTTTAAAAAAGAAAACAAAGTCAGCTATTGCAAGGAAAAAAAACATATTCATGAGTTACTGACTAAAAAATCCTTTGTGTAGAGACAAGTCACCTGAAGATAGTCTTTAAATCTGGAGAGATCGTCAACAAGAGACATGAAAAGGGGTGAGACATGAGAGAGTCTTGGCCAGAGTGAGAACGGGCTCTGGTGCTGCAGCCCGTTACCATAGTGATCTGTACACAGAGAAGAGATGTGCATTTCATCCATATTCATAACCTCATATTTAGGCTAATGAACATAAAATCAGCAATATATATGTGAACGAGTCAGGAAGATAATCTTGACTACACACAACTTCTGCCCTTCTGTCTTCAAAATTATAGTTAGTAATTAGCAGGAAATTTTGACTCAAAAAAAAAACAAGGGCAATAAGACTCAGAATGGTTTCTAAACTAATTAAAAATATGACTATAATTGGAAAAGTGACTCTATAAAAATGATATCTCTGCATTCAGTCTCCAGAAAGAATTTCCAATTTCCTTAATACACAAGTCAATGGAAGATTATATTGAGTGTTGACACTACCCAGGAAATCAAGAAAGAAGGGATAAAACTTCCTTTTTCATTTTCTTTCCTACATAGAGGTGGGTTTGGGGGATATAAGATAGTACTAAGAGGATCCCCTGGGGATCTGGACATGACTAGGGATTTGTACGCAAATGCCTCCAATAACTGATCTCCAGTTTCCCACGGTGTCATGAAAGCGACCCTAGATAATTAGATTAGAAATCTGGAAAATCTGAGTTCAAATTCCAGTACAGAGTCCCTGCTGTCAAGGAGTCCATAGAGTAAGAAAAGAAGGGACACTACTTAATTCTAGTACACATTATTACATGATTAATTCAGGTAAGAAAGAGGCCTTCAGTACAGAGTAATGGAGAGAGATCTGGGTTTGGAGTTAAAAATAATACTACTAAATGACTTTTATATTGTGCTTTTAAGATTTGCAAAGCATTTTCCCTATGTAATCCACATCAATGGTGTTAGTCCATAGTCCTGCTCCTCTTAAGCTGATACATTAGGTCTCCAGAGCTTGAGGGAGGAGGACATCTTTCTCATTGTGGTTCTAGGAGTAGCCTTGAGGGGTTAAAAGGCATTTCTTCTAGTGCCATCTAGCTCACAAGTCTCCACTATTGTGCTTCTGATTATAATTACCAGTTGACATCACTTAGCCAGACTCAATTAACTTTTAGAAATAGGTATGTACTAAGGAGGTACAACAAGAATGGGTAGCTAGATAGCATAGGAGAGAGAGTGCAGGATCTGGTGTCAAAAAGTCCTGAGTTCAAAGAAAGTGTAAATACAGTGTCCAAAATCACACTCATTAAGTGGGAAAAAAAACTAGGAGGAAGCCTCAAGCTTTTGTATTCCAGTCTAGTCTTACTTTATAAAAGGAAAATTGATCATTTTTAATTGTTGCTTTTTATGGAATTTTTAATAATTTATTTTTTAATTAGTCCTAATAATACTTGAATAGTCTGACTTTTTCTTTTTGGTTGTTCTATTTTTTTCCATATATGTATATATATATATATATAGTACTTAGCATAATACCAGTCATATGATAAGAAATTAACAAATGACTGTTGATACCTATAACATGTTGTCTTCTTGTAGGGGAATGTCTAAAGTTTACAAGGATAGATGTTACCAAACACCATCAACTCAAATTCTCTAAATCTAATTTCTAATATTTCTCCATTTTAATTTCTAATTCCTAAAATATACAGCTCTCTGATCAATAAAAATTAATAACCAAAAAAAAATCCTGAGTTCAGATCTGGCCTCAGACACTGGTTATATAATTCTGGAAAAATCACTTAAGCCTGTTTGCCTCAGTTTCTTTATCTGCAAAATGAACTGGAGAATGAAATGTCAAGTCCACCAGGATCTTTGCCAAGAAAACTCCAAAATGGATCCAACAGAACTGTAAATGACTCAAGAACAATAACGTAATCATAAGAATAACTGTTACTAAGATCCCTAAAAGACTATGACATGCAAGTCTATTAGTATATACAAAATTCGGGGGAAATGGGCTCATCTTTAGAGAACTAGAAGAAAAGGAGTAACTCATAGAACCTGGAAATCCTCTTAATAGTATCCTCAAGATATTCCTCTTAAGAATGGTATTGTTTTCTGCTGGGCTTTTTGAAAAGCACTGAGTCTGCCTTCCATCTGTTCTTGGTTCCCAATACAGACTCTGCCATGGCATTGAAGGGCACTTAGGGATACGGTGGGAAAATGTCCTTTGAGAACCATCTGGACCCCAAAGTTGATAAGGTCCTCCTCAAGTCAAGCAATAATAATAATATTGTAAATATAATATTAAAGTAAACATAATATAATATAAACAAAATAAATAATAATCACATTATAATAATATAGTAAATATAAAGATGATAATGATGATACCTAGCAGATAAATAGGGCTCTTTGGGCAGTGTAATGGATAGATTGTTAAGCCCGGAGTCAGAAAGATGACCTCAGACTCTTACTAGCTATGTGACTTTTGGCAAGTCACTTCTCCTATTTCCCTCAGTTTCTCCATCTATAAAATGAGATTGAGAAAGAAATGGCAAACCATCCCAGCATTTTTGCAAAGAAAATCCCAAATGGGGTCATCAAGAGTTGTCTGTGTCTGAAAAGACTCAACAGCAACAATTCCAGGCTTAGCAATTTATCCACTATACTGAGTTTTGATAATCATCTCCCTACCTTTCTACTTTTTATGCAATTATTACTAATGGATAATTATAAAGATGATGACAACAATAATAATGACAATGATGATGGCGATGGTGATGATGATAATATATTTCCCGATTTCAGAGTTCCTCAAAGACATGTATCCCACAGACTAGGTGCAATCCTGCTAAGAAGCTCATTTTCTCTTTCTGTCTTACTGTTTCCATCTAGACTTTACTCCAGAGAAATCTCCCAATGTAACTTAAATATAACTCTTGTCTAAGTTTTCCCAAATGTGGAGTCTCAGCTCCTGTTTGAGCACTCAGGATAAGAAATGCAAATTGAATATGGACAGGCTTTATTTCATCCCATGACTAACAGGATTCATAGGAATCCATAAACAAAAGCATTAAATGCAACAAGCATACAATTAAGTTATAACCTCTCCCCAGAAGTCAATTCTGGCTCTTAAACAAGCAAACTCATTCCTACCTGATTGTGCATCAATCCCTTTAGTAGAGGGAAACAAGGTCCAGGTCCTACAGTAGCAATATGGAGTCATAGCTAGCACACTCATTTTGGAGTCAGATTGACCTGGGCTCAAAAAAGGAAAAACACCAACAAAGAGAACTGTTAGTTTATTAGTTATTATGGTAATGTTCAAGATGACAATTCATTAACCAAAAAAAAAAAGTACATTTTCCAATGATCCTTAATAATCCTGATGAGATGCTCTGTGTTCCTCTGGCTATTTCTTCCTGCTTTATGTTTCTTAATAAATGAAATTTATTCTTAATAAATATAATTTATTCTTAAATCAAATTTAAAATAAATAATGTATTCTTAATAAATATAAATAAATTTACAAATGAGACTATTTTCTAAAGCAAGGACACTTCAGATACTTTCCAGTTGGGGACCTTGATTGGTGGTCTTTGGACCTCAATTTCCCCTTCTGAAAGGTGAAAGGTTGGACTCAAAGGCTACTAACATGCTCAGTCTAAAAGATTATGATTCCTACTTCTCCCACACATCAGAACCTTTCCCTGCTCCACCAGTAAAATGGCTCCAGCCTCATGGATGATCTTCTATCTCTGAGAGACAACACAGCTCAGAAAATCTCCTTCTCTGGTTCCATAGCTCAGACTCCTCTGCACAGAGGTTGGATTTCAGGAACCTCTCAGTGAGCTTTCTTCCCAGATTGAGTGAGCAGAGAATGTCCCTGTGCTCCTGAGGAGACTCTCTCAAAGCCCCAGCTGCTGTCTTCTCTTCAATGTGGGAACGCCTACAAATCCAGTCTCCAGACTCTGGTCGGGGTTCAGGCCAAAGATTGCCACAAAGCAACCAAGCATCTTCAGGATAGCTCCAGTCATTGAAAATCAATGAGAAATTATCTGTTTTCTCTAAACAAGGGTCCCTGGGCTCATGCACACTCTATAGAGGAAGAGATGGACTCACCTGGATGAGAGGAGGGGAATCTCTGAATTTTGATCTACATCTGGCCATTGGACCCAGATGACTGTGGAAGGGAAAGTGAGGCAGGTGACCTTGCACAGTCTTCCCTCACTTAAATCCAGTTCACTTCATGTCATGGCATCTCCTCCCTGATAGCATGGTCTTCTTGGAAAATCAAGGACAAACAGCAACCTCTTCCTCCTTACGTTTTCAATCAACAAATCTCACCTTTTCTTGGAATATATGTGTGTTTGGTGTTTGCATATGTATTTATCTGTCCCAAGGTTTGACCATGGCTTCCTTATGATATGTAAGCTCAAGGAAACTTACTTGATGGTCTCAGGAGTTGTTCAAGAATTAGAATCTCTCTTCTCTGACCTCTTTCTCCCCTCTCTCCTCTCTCCCTTTCTCCTCTCTCCTTTTCCTCTTTACTACCTACCTGTCTTCCTTTTTCTCTCTCTTCCCTCTTCTTCTACTTCTCTTCTCCCCTCTTCTCCTTTTCCTCCTTTTTCCCCTCTTCTTGCCCCTCCTCTTCTCTCTGTCTTTTCTTTCTCTTCCTCTTCTTTCCTCTTCTCTTCTTTCTGTGTTTCCTCTCCCTCCTCTTCTCTCCCTTGATTACATATCTAAATCTATATTCTATAAGATCTTTCCGGTATGGCTGGGAAAGATGCCTGATTATTATTCTCTTTTCTAACATGAATTTCTCAGCTCCTAGAGGTATCCAGAGGCCCCTCCCATTGCTAATGCATCGCATGCTTCAGTCACCATGGGGATTTACATTCTGAGGCTCCAGCAGCTGATAACCTCAGCAGGGCTGCCTGCCCACGGGCCACCGCTTGGAGGAGGTTCAGTGGGCTCAGTGTGGGGAGAATGATTGCATCTCCAGCACGCAAACCACTTAGTGACCTGTCTGCTCAGAAAGGACATCCTGGATTACTGCCAGTCCTCCTGGTAAAATCTACAGGCAGAGAAACCATTTGGGACTTGGAGATCTTGCTAGGAGCCCCAATGAGAGCTCAATATCCCACCACCCTTTGTCTCCATGTATTTTCAAGGCAAAGGTTATGAGGAGTCATAGGAAAATAGGAAACTATATATTCCCTGGGGAAAAGATCAGGGTGGAATTAAATACAGGGCAGGGAGATAGTGCACCTTTTATAAATACTTTCTGCTGCACTGAGCAAGAGAGAGATCAGTCAGGACACCATTACCTAGCACCATTCTCTTCCCCATCCTTTCTCTCTCTGTCTCTGTCTGTCTCTGTCTCTCTCTCTCCTCTCCTCTCCTCTCCTCTCCTCTCCTCTTCTCTCCTCTTCTCTCCTTTCATTAGCAAGGAAACTCTCATGTGAGGAAATTCCCTCTGCCCATGCAGGTCGTCACCTGCGCTGCAGTTCAAAGTCTTAGAGAACTGTTGAGAGTCTAATTTTTTTTAACATATCTCTCTTTTAAAAAATAGTTGCTTTTAACTTCTGTGCGGCCCTCAATGAATCAGAGAATGGACCTCCTACAGCTGATGCAGTTGCCATAGGAGGCCACTGTGGTCCCAGCATCCAGCCCGACACAGCCAAGGCCTGTCCTAAGCTGCTTCTCACTCTTCCAGGACTGAAAGATTTCTCCACAAGCTCCAGGTTCTCCCTTCCATCCCTGCTGCTATTGTCTGAAGATCACGCCTCCTTTCCCCGCTTTCCAGCTTCTGAATTTAAACAGCAGCAAGCAGGTGTGAGAGGAAGCAGAGGACCCCAAATTCCAACCAACCAGGGCCAACTCTTCTCCCCACTAATGCAGATAAATGAGGTTCTATTTCTCTTCACTCCAGTGATGGGGCCCAAATGGATTGTGATAGGATATAAAAATGACTCTTTAGCCCAAAACTAAATTTAAAAATAGACTGTGGTGTCCATCAATGATGCCGGCCCTGTAACTCTGGCAAACAGACTGTATCTTTTAGCCAAACATAAACCAGGTGCTGAAAGGCTTGTGGCCAGTTCTTTCTGTCTCCTTCTCTGGATGGTTGGGCCGAGATCCTCAGGCATCATTGGTCTGGAGAAGTAGCTGACATCACTGGCATCCCATCCCCCTCTCTCTGCCACCTTCCCCCTCTCTGTAAGTATCAGGACTAAATCTCATTTCCTTGCCAGGATTCTTCAGGTCTAACATCACAGCACACCATGGAGACCATCCCCACTCCTGACACACTGCCACTCACTTGCTGCCCACTTGGGCCACGCCAGTCCATCTTCTGCCATCCTTCCTTCCTCTTGCCTCTTCCAGGTGGTCCAATGCCCCTGATCCATAGGGTTCCACTACTGTCTCTGTGTCTCTGTCTCTCTCTGTCTCTCTCTCTCTCTCTCTCTCTCTCTCTCTCTCTCTCTCTGTCTCTGTCTCTGTCTCTGTCTCTCTCTTCTCATTAGCTAGCACTTCTCTGACCATCTCCGTGTGACTGCACTCTGCCCTAGGCAGCTCATCTCTCCCTTCAAATCTTATAAATAATTGCTTTGTTTGTGCAATTTTAGATCTAGAAATGTTGTTTAAGAGCACTTACTTTTTTTACAGAGTACTTCATTTTACCTCATTTTACAGAGGGAGATGGAGAGGAAATAACTGATGCTCTCCAAGGTCGTGATCATAAAATCTAGACTTGAACCCCAGACTCCAAGGGTTGGTGCTCTCTCTCTCCTGAAGTGATTTTGAATGTATCTTGTGCTCATCATTAATATACTTAGGGCAGAAAAGAGATCTTGTTCAATGATTGATATACAATAGCCTCTTAATAAATGCTTATTGGTTGATTGATTGGCTTTTCATCCACCCAGGGCTCCTTCTGCTCTCTTCTGGTAAAAACAAGCAATCAAGATGCTTTTAATTCTCAAAACAGGTGCCCCAAGACTGAAAATGGGTAGAAAGAATGAATGTGCCAGACCAGCCTTCCAGGATTTGGCTTAAATTTTGATGCTGCCAAATTAGGCAAGGACCCACACTTAACACCACATACCAAGATAAGATCAAAATGGGTCCATGACCTAGGCATAAAGAACGAGATTATAAATAAATTAGAGGAACATAGGATAGTTTATCTCTCAGACTTGTGGAGGAGAAAGAAATTTGTGACCAAAGATGAACTAGAGACCATTACCAATCACAAAATAGAAAATTTTGATTATATCAAATTAAAAAGCCTTTGTACAAACAGAACGAATGCAAACAAGATTAGTAGGGAAGTAACAAACTGGGAAAACATCTTTACAATTAAAGGTTCTGATAAAGGCCTCATTTCCAAAATATATAGAGAACTGACTCAAATTTATAAGAAATCAAGCCATTCTCCAATTGATAAATGGTCAAAGGATATGAACAGACAATTTTCAGATGAAGAAATTGAAACTATTACCACTCACATGAAAGAGTGTTCCAAATCACTATTGATCAGAGAAATGCAAATTAAGACAACTCTGAGATATCACTACACTCCTGTCAGATTGGCTAAGATGACAGGAAAAAACAATGATGAATGTTGGAGGGGATGCGGGAAAACGGGGACATTGATGCATTGTTGGTGGAGTTGTGAACGAATCCAGCCATTCTGGAGAGCGATCTGGAATTATGCCCAAAAAGTTATCAAACTGTGCATACCCTTTGATCCAGCAGTGTTTCTATTGGGCTTATACCCCAAAGAGATACTAAAAAAGGGAAGGGGACCTGTATGTGCCAAAATGTTTGTAGCAGCCCTGTTTGTAGTGGCTAGAAACTGGAAAATGAATGGATGCCCATCAATTGGAGAATGGCTGGGTAAATTGTGGTATATGAATGTTATGGAATATTATTGCTCTGTAAGGAATGACCAGCAGGATGAATACAGAGAGGCTTGGAGAGACCTACATGGACTGATGCTAAGTGAGATGAGCAGAACCAGGAGATCATTATACACTTCGACAACGATATTGTATGAGGATGTATTCTGATGGAAGTGGATTTCTCTGACAAAGAGACTTAACTGAGTTTCATTGGAGAAATGATGGACAGAAACAGCTACACCCAAAGAAGGAATACTGGGAAATGAATGTGAACTATTTGCATTTTTGATTTTCTTCCCGAGTTATTTTTACCTTCTGAATCCAATTCTCCCTGTGCAACAAGAGAACTGTTTGGTTCTGCAAATATGTATTGTATCTAGGATATACTGCAACATGTTTAGCATATATAGGACTGCTTGCCATCCTGGGGGGGGGGAGGAGGGAGGGAGGGGAAAAAACGAAACATAAGTGATTGCAAGGGATAATGTCGTGTAGAAATTATCCTGGCATGGATTCTGTCAATGCGAAGTTATTATTAAATAAAATAAAATTTATTATAAAAAAAAAAAAAATTTTGATGCTGCCAATGATCTCTTGCCTTGAAAAGACAATTGAGCCAAAGGTCAGGGTTGTGATCATAGGCGTCTTCTTCCCACTGACCACTGTCATAATGGCCCCTTTCATCCTGGATTCCCTCAGAGACAAGGTTCTCATGGTTAGGCTGACCTTTATGAGTTCCTGGTCAATCACTTCACATTTTGCATCTCTAGATTATCTTTTTCCATCTTCATTCTGTCCACTTGTTATAGTCATGTCCACAGGCAAGCAGAGTGAATCTAGTCCGAGCTGTAGCCCAAAGTCCAAAGACACAGAGAGAGAGAGAGAGAGAGAGAGAGAGAGAGAGAGAGAGAGAGAGAGAAAACCATCAAGTCCTGGAAGTTCTATCTGCTTTCCCACCTCAAGTGAGCATCTCTGCCAAGCCTGGCCCCTCAAGTATTTCTAATTATTTTAATATCTTTTCATTAGTCATCTCCTCACCCTCTGGGTCATTTACTTTTTCAGCTTTTCACAAATCCAACTGCCCATCCTTACCAGATAATGAGTTCCCCTGGTAGGAGGAATTCCCCTGCGGGAGAATAAGATGGATGGAACAATAGAACAAAGCACTGAGTCTAGACTCAGAAAACAATCATATTCTAATTAGAAAGGGAAAATGCACATTAAAGAGAGCCTCAGAGGAAGAGGAAGGAGAGGAAGGGGAAGAAAAGAAAATGTAGGAGAAGAGAAAAGGAGCAGATGAACCCAGCCAATAATCAGGCTAAGTCCACTGATTTCTTCTTGTTTCTCTAAAGCTTGTTTTTCTAACCAAAATTGGTGCATATGTATATGTGCATGTATGTGTTCACATGTATGATGAATAGTAACACTGTACATGTGCCAGTTTATAAATGTGTAAGAATTGGATGAATATATAAGGGGTCATTTCCTAACATCATCCTCAGTGAGTGAAGAGAATTGAGAAGAAAATTAAAATATCAAGTCTGAAAGTTCAACCCAATAGAAAATATTTTATTTCCTGGGTGTTTCCGCCCCAGTGTAGGCAGCTTCCAAGAATGTTTAGCTGTTAGTAGGTTCGATGAATATATGGACAAAAGAAAATATGACACATAATATCATCTAGGAGGACAGGGGGATCAAGATGTCAAGAAAACTGATTCCTCACACATAGATTGAGTGTGCAAGAATATTCAAAAATAGGCTAAAATTGGGTTTCTGCTGGTCAACCACAGGCTATGACCAACAGAGGAAACTGTTAATGGTAGTCACATATGCATTTATAAAATGTCTATGCATTTATATCCATGCATATATATGGTACATATGTTAATAATGTATGTGTTACATAAATCATATGTTACATCATCCATCATATTATTATATTGTATTATATATTATATATTGATTTTATATTAATATTATAGATTGTATTATATTACCTTATGACATTATTTCATGTCATGTCATTATTTATAATATACTTCCTATTTCCAATGTGGAATGGGATGACTCAGAAGGACATGAATCACACTTTGCTGGAGTTTGTCAAACAGAGACTGAATGATTATATTTTAGCCATCCCATACAAGGGATGGTTTAGTCTAGATGAATTCTGAGACCCTCCATTGTGTCACCATGATGGTGGTCCCTTTGTTCTACTATAATCATGATGACACCCATTAACCATCAAGCTTGACTGAGCCCCATGAGCCAGCTCCATTATCTACAACATGGACATGGGCCATTTTCCATCAGATGCTTTTCCAGGTTTGTCTCCATGGAACATCCTGCCCGCCCCCTCCCCCCCGAATAAGGTGATCACTTGAAATTTCAGCCCCTCAACACCCCCCTCATATTGAATGAGTTTTTGGTACTTCCCACTTCTCAGTGACCTCTCTCCTCTGACTGGAGTGTGAATCAATGAACTCCTCCCAAAGCCTTCTTTTATCTAATTTTGGTACTCCCCACCTTCTTGGTACTCTCTCCCCTCTGATTAAATCAACAAACTCCTCCCAATAAACTCTTTTATATAAGGACCTTTCCAGGTCACCGTCCATTTTCCATCCGCAGCTCTTCTTGGTATAACTGCAGAACAACATATCCCCCTTGCAAGGTGTTCCCTAGCAGCCCCTTCCCCTTTTCAGCACCTTTTTGTCATTATCTTCCCCCATTAGGTTGTAAGCTCCTTGAAGGAAGGGTCTGTCTTTTGGCATTATGTCTACAACACTTAGTCAGTGCCTCGTACATAGTAGGCACTTAATAAATAGTTATTGAATTGAATATGCAAAATGTAGAGTAAATACATCCTGGGGAGGGGTCTAGAACAGCCTTAAGAACTACAGAGATCAGGAAAGTTGTCCTTTAGAAAGAGGGAGGGGCCTAGAAGGAACTTGGAGACAAGAAAGAAGGCAGAAGGGAGAATGTACAAGGCTGTGCAAGGGATGTTTGGAGCACAACAAATGGATGAGTTCAGTTCATGGGGAGAGGGGAGGGGGAGAGCTTCAAGAAGACTAGAAAGACAGGCCAGACCCAGGCTGTGAGGGTGGTTAGCCGTGGAGGGGACTGCCCAATTCGATTCCCAAGAACAGGGATCCTGGCATCAGATACCAGGCCACAAAACATGATGACCAGCGCTATCCGGGCAGAATTCTCCTCCCCAGCCGGGCTCCTTCTGCAGCTGAGGCCTCCGGCTTCACGAGCCAGCCGCCGAATACCAAACGCCGAATCCCCCAGGAGGCCATTCGGCACCGGGATGGAGCTCGGGCGGCTTTGTGCAGCCTTAAACATGCAATACCTGTCTTGCAAATTTCCTAATTAGTTCTACCAATTTTCTTTCTGTCTCCAGGTAATATGAACCAATGATGTGCATCTGATGCAGCTAACAGACTCGGGAGTCGAACAAATGTTTCAGGTCACAGTCTGTTTACAGGACAGCAAACACTGCCTTATTGGTCCCCTAATTTATACATTTGGATTTCTATATTAATTTGCCAGGAAACCAGACAGTTTCAGATTCCAAGGGAACCTCAGGGCAGATCCATTCTCCAGGTGCTGTGGGGTTCGGTTCAGGTACCAACCTGGGCTTCCTTTGGGAAAGGCATGAGAGGGTTTCAGGGGCATCTGTCATGTCTAGGACAGTTTAAAGATCTCAAAGGGCTTTCCTCCCCAAAACCTAGTGAGCCAGGTGGGGGGAACAATATCATGCCCATTTTACAGATTGGTCCCTTGTCTGTGACTGGCCCAGAGAGGCAGCTGATCTCAAGTCTGAGCTGAATTTGGAACTGTCCTAGCTAGGGGAACCATGGACAGATCCTTAGACCTCCCCAACCTCAGTGTGCCAGTCTGTGAAGTCCAATAATAGGATTTGGACTGCTTACCTCCCAGAAAGCCCTTTGCCCAAAGAAATAGGAGCCATTAAGGCAGGAAAGGCCTGCATTTGGAGAAGCTGCATTCATCAGCCCATTTAAAAGATGAGCAAGCTGAGGCAAGAGTGAAGCAGAGACTGGCCTAAAGTCACACAGCTTGTCAATGGTGGAGGCAGGAATTCAAGGCATCTCTTCTTTCTGATTCCCTGATTCATGTTCTCTCCACTTAGGACAAAGGGCTTGTGCAGGCTCCTCCCAGCCCTGACATCCCCTGTTCTGAGCTCCCTCTCAGCTTTGACATCCCCTGTTCTAAGCCCCCTCCCAGCTCTGACATCCCCGTTCTAAGCTCCCTCCCAGTCCTGACATCCCCTGTTCTGAACTCCCTCTCAGCTTTGACATCCCCTGTTCTAAACTCCCTCCCAGCTCTGACATCCCCTGTTCTGAGCTCCCTCCCAGCTCTGACACCCTCTGTTCTAAGCTCCCTCTCAGCTTTGACTTCCCCTGTTCTAAGCCCCCTCCCAGCTCTGACATCCCCGTTCTAAGCTCCCTCCCAGCCCTGACATCCCCTGTTCTAAGCTTCCTCCCATCTCTGACATCCCCTGTTCTAAGCCTCCTCCCAGCTCTGACATCCCCTGTTCCAAGCTTCCTCTGGGCTCTGACATCCCCTGTTCTAAGCCTCCTCCCAGCTCTGACATCCCCTGTTCCAAGCTCCCTCTGGGCTCTGACATCCCCTGACTAGGTTCCCTTCAGTTCTAACATTCCCTGTTTTAAGCTCTCTTCCACAATGAGAAAAGAGGCCATTATGGCTAACAGTGATCATTAAGGAAACCTGCTTTAGAGAGGCAGTGTGGTGCAGTAACTAGAAATCCAGCCTCCGAGTCAGAGGGAGCTGAGTTCTGATTCTGATACAGGCCGCCCATGTGGCCGGAGGCCCGACAAGGTCCCTGCCTGAATTTCTAAGGCAAGAGCAGGGTCAGGCATACAATAAGTGCTTAATAAAAGTATATCGATGGACTGAGTTCCTCATTTTGTGAAATCAGCAGTCTGACATTTGTATACACAGACATGTCTGTGTGGCGTGGTGGGAGCACACACATACGGAGATTTCACGTGAGATTTGGACGAACTCTACCCCGGGAGAATGTCCAGACTCACGTTTACAACCCATCGTGCTTCATTAGACAGGGGAGCCCCCAGGGCAGAAACTCCCTCTGCCAAGGCCAGCCACAAAAATAATAGCTAGCATTCATAGGGCACCTACTATGTGCCAGACACTGTGCTAACCATGTGATTATTATCTTATTTATTATTATAATTATGATTATAGTTGTCTCTATTATTATAATTATTATAACTTTCATCTCATTTATTGTTAGAATTATGATTATAATTATTCTCATTTAATCCTCACAGCAACCCTGAAGGGGATGCTATTATCATCCCATTTTACAGAGGAGTAAACCAACAGTCACACAGCTAGGAATTGTCTGAGGCTGGATTCAAACTCAGACCTTCCAAGGCCTCTAGGCCCTGGGGTGCCCTAACCACTGTTCCAAGTACTGGGGAAGTGGGTGCTGTTATTATTGCCGTTCTGTCAAAGAGGATCAATGTATCTAAAGTAGAAAACACCCCAAGTACAATATTCTAATCACTAAGCCAAACTATCTCAAAACTCTTTTTTAATAACTTGATTTTTATTTTTACTCAGTCACACCTCTCTGCCAAGAGCTATTTCTTCTCTACATCCTTCCCAGTGTACACAGTAGGCACCAACTAAGTGTAGGAGTGTAGCCAGAAAGGCATCAAGAGTTTCAGATTTCACCAGATTGACTGGCTTTAGGAAGTTCTGGTCACATTTTGGGAACCGTTCTTCAGGAGAGAACATAATGCTCCTTGTTTTAATGTCTGGACCCTTCTGGAGGGGGCTACCAGCCTCTGCAGCTTCTTCCCTCCTCCTCTGAGCTTTATAGTACAAGGAGTAGAAGTCACTAGATCAGGGATAATGATAATGATAATGACATGAGCACCTACTATGTGCCAGGGGCTGAGAAGCGCTTTATAAATATCATCTCATGTGATTCTCACAACAGCCCTGGAAGGAAAGTGCGTTCATGTCCCAACGTTACAGATGATAAAACTGAGGCACTTAAGTGACTTACCCAGACTAGTAATGGCCCAAGGCCGTACTTGAACTCAGATCTTCTGACTCCAATCAGGAAATATTGGTCCCCAATTCTACCCCACACTTTTACCAGATGAGCAACTCTGGTAAACTTCATGTTCCTTCATTTATAAAACAAGGGGGTTGGATTCAATGATCCCCACACTCCTTATGCCCTCTCACATGAGAGCACATGGGAACCCAAAGATAAAACACCATTTTCTCCATTGTGGGCCCATCTTCCTCTTCAGAATCAGCCTTCCAGCTATTGCTCAGCTGCAAGAGCTCAGGGATCTTTCCTTCCTCCTCCTCAGGGTCATGGTTTTCTATCCTCCCAGCCCTTGGCGCTGACCAGTACGGATACTATGGCAGGGAAGAAGGCTCATGGCATAGGATGAGCTCATGGCAATGGAGCTCAGAAGGCAAGTCCAACTCATAGCTCAACAGGAATCCCCTACACAGTGTGGACAAGGGGTCATCCACCCCTTATTTAAAGGCTTCCAATAATGGGAAATCTTAAGAGGGAGAGTGAAATTGTTTAGAAGAAAAAATTGTGATTATTATCAGATGAGGGGGAAAAGAGGGACCGATGTGCCTGCATAGGGAGCTCTCTGATGAACTCATTTTCTTAAATGGACATTCCAAGAGACAGAAGTTTCAGGGAAAGTGGAAAGAACCTTGGCTTTGGAGGACCTGGCTTCAAATGTTGCCTCTGAATAGTCCTAATTGTGTGGACTTGGGCAAGTCACAATGGCTCTAGGTATTGGTTTCCATATCTGTAAAAATGAGGGGCTGAGACTAGATGGCTTGTACAATTGCTCCCATTTCTGATTAATTTCCATCATCCATCCTCCATCAAAATTAGATGACCCCCACATTCCCAGATGTTCAGCATTCTCTTCTCTCTGTACCCTGATGTGCCTATGACTCCCATTCTTTCCATTATCCTCTTTATTTCTTGAATTGTGACCTTCAAAGCCCAATTCCAATATCATTTTCTCCAGGACTCTTCACTTCCCTTCCATGTTGATCTTGCTCTTGGGGCTATTCTTAGCACCTTGTTCCTTTTCTGATACTTTTATGAAATATTATTGCATGTTATTTATTTATGACTTTCCCCATTTTCTTTCTGTCCACCAAAAAAAATTGCAAGCCATATGAGGGGATAATTTCTGACTTAGCTACACAGGATTTCACATGCATACAGTAGGTGCTTACTAAATATGTGTTGTTTAAAATCCCATCTCCCAGAATCTGTCAAGGTCATTTTCAGCTGGAGTAGGACAACCCAGCCTCCTGCCAAAACAAACTCCAAGAAATAATGATAATCTAGGTGTTGCTCTCCTTTTCCCCAAATCCACCATGACAGCTCTGTTGTCCTAGCAAAATGGCGGCCCCAGCCTCCAGCTCATGGCTGTTGCCATTTTTCCACAGGCCAATTTTCAGAGTTCCTTTGCACAATCTCCCAAGATGGCTCCCAGTCCAAGTCTTGAGATCCCTCAGCACTGAGTGTAATCTTTCTTTCCTTTCCAAGCACAGAAAGCTGAGCTCGAGCAATAACATTTCTACAAAGCGGCTTCCTCACATGCAGGAATGCTCTCTGGGACCAGGGACTCAGTGTATGCAAGACCCTCCCTCAGCCAGGCACACCAGCAGAGGGAAGACCCCTGGAGACTTTTTTAGTAGGCAGGAGCCACATCACCGACCGTGCTCCCCATCCCGCCTTTGCTAGACTGTGTAAAGCCCAAGTTTTTGAAAGTTGGTTTTAGTGGGGAGAGGACATGCCATCGATTACAAAGGAAGGAGAGAAAAGGTCAGAGCACTCACTGCAGGATTCTCATTCTCCTCCACGTCCCAGCCTGGCTCGTCTTCACAGGGAGAGCCCTTTGAAGTCAATAAAACCCAAGGAGCCGTGAGCAAAGGCAGATGGGGATGGGAGGCTGACTGCTAACTCCGATTATGGGCTAATTGTGTCATTTTCAGAGCAGGGATGTCCCCCAGGGAGCTCTGTCCAAGAGAGTTAGCATCAGCTCAGCAGGGCATGTGAGCCCAGAAATCAAAGGGCAGCAAGAAAAGGGCTTGTCCTGAATCCAAAGCTTGCTGGGGCTCATTGGGCTCGGCCGGCCAGCTGGCCTGACTTCCCAGGGAGACTTTGTGGTGCACGGTATGCTGTACCCCCCGATTTCTTTGTCTGAACCCCCATACAGCACTGCCTCGAAGCAGTTATGGTGGAATGGAGGCTAGTCCAGTTAGCCGTATTTGTCTTTGTTGGCTGTTTTAACCCCTTACTATACAGAGCATTATATTTCAATTTCAATTCAGTCGCTCCCCTGGATCTAGCCCATGACTTCAAACACAATAAAAGGGAGAAGCTCCAACTCCCATTCAAGAGCTCAGAGAACATGATCTGTCTCTGATATTTATTCATTTTGTGACCTCAGTTTCCCCATCTGCAAAATTAGGACCATAAGTTGTCTTTCACTCTCTCCTTCAAGAGTTGCAAACTCTTGCATATAAATGGTAGAGATCGTTGCCTCCTAGCACCTGGGATTAGAGCAAAACAATTCGCTGTCAACTGACCGTACACAGTCATGCTTCCTCGGATCTGTTTGCATCCAGGTCTAAATTTTAAGTACTCCTAGGGTAGGGTCCACATCCCATCCTGCAGGGTGCAAGGATATAAACCCACACCTTCTGTGCCCCTACTCTAGAGACTCAAGGAGGGAGAGGTCACTGAAGAAAGCTGCCCTCAGAGCTGAGAAAGCCAAAGTTGGAGGTCCAGCTCTGACACTCCTAGTCTGTGAAATGGGGGCAGGGAACGAGTGTCGAAAGAAAGTGGTCTTTGCCCTTTCTGGGATGCAGCCCAAGTAGGAAGCTGACTGATCAACTTTCAAGTTTCTATTGTCATGGGTTTATCTCTGCCTGCCTGCCCACCCCACCCTCTCCCCTATCCAACTGGTTTCCGATCCTGTCAGAGGACATAAGGCCCCGAAGTAGGAGGGAGAATTGTATTTTAGACTAAGAGACTCAGCCTCCCCTGATAGGGAAGGGGCTGCTGGGAATCTGTCCTCAATGTGGTAGAAGAGGGAAGGGAAGGAACAGCCTGGGTTTCTGGGAACCTAGAATATTGTCTAGTTCACTGATTTCCTTTGTGCATCCAATGGTCTTATATGCTGACAGATAAGTTGTTCTGTGTGGAGCCAAACAGACTTGGGAGGCTTTCAGAAGAGGAGAAAAACATTCCTTGGCCCAACTAATGTTGAGCACTGGAAGCAGAGACACACCCATCTATCCACACTGGGTGCAAGACCATCTCCACCAGCTCCTGTCCTGGGCACCATCCCCGTGAAGGGTTCTGGTCAGCTCTACCTCCCGTGACCACCACCACCACCTCCCCACGCCCGGAAAAGACAGGTATTCAGCTCAGAAAGAAGAACAGTTTTCCCAGCCCCTCCATGCTAGGTGACCTCATCTCTTCCAGGCTTGAGCTATTGATGAATCCTGTGATCTATTCCAGGTGCCTTCCTAATTCTAACTTGAATTCCCATTTCAAGTGTCTCTGCTTGATCTGGGATGCTATGCTGGCAGAGCTTTTTATACCCAGAAGGAGCCTGGATCCCTGACTGCAGCCATGGGCTACCACAGTACATTGCTGCCACCTTGGGGCCAGAGGAAGGATCCCACTGGACTCCCTGGTGGGGGCTCAGAGTACCAGCCCCATTGGGTGCCAGTGGCCCCTGGGGACTTTAGGGAGGCTGCCACACCCTCTCGAGCCCTAGATTTTGTCAAGGAGCAGGACTGAAGCACAGGGGACCATTCAGGTACCCCAATTGTCCTGGCCATGACCAGTCTCCAGGTGTCTGGGCGGCTTATACTGTCCTTATCCAGGCTGGGGTGATAGGAGATTTGGGGGACGTGATCCAGCATGTCTCAGAAATGCCAGCTGTCTCCCTTCTCCTTCTCAGCTGGCAGGGAAGCAAGATTGATGAGTCCCATGCCCTGGCTGTTTTTCATAACTAACTCATCTGAATGCCTTTCCTGACAGAGTAATGGGATCTGTCAGTCACTATGAGGGCGCCTGGACAGATGGGCTGGCCCAGAGATCCAAATAATCAATACCAGAATGCAGTAAACTGAGGCCCTTGTATTTGGGAAGCAGAGAAAGGATAAATGTGCTCAAACTCTGTCCAAGGGCGAGAGATAACCTTTTAGTCTAGCGCCCTCTTGTGGTGGCCCAGGGATTGGAAGGGACCTCAAAAGTCATTTCTTCACATCTTCTTGATGTTACAGAAGGGATATGACCCTTACCTGAGGTCCAGAGAGGGAAAGAAGCCTCTGACTCCATATCCCCAACTGCTGGAAGTATCCCAGAACCCCAGTGCCTTCTGACCTTTGAAGCCCTCCCCTGGTGGCTGGGATCCATCCATCCTACATTGCTCTCCAAGGTCCTCCAGCCTTGCCATGTTGTCCTGTGATTTAACCAATCTACGCATGACCTGGACTCATCTCCAAAATGGGGATTACAATCTTCTTGGCCAAGGGATGCTGTAAAGCTCACATAAGAGTCCAAGCTCAGAACTAGAGGAGGTGATCATTAGAAAACATCTAGTCTAACTCCCTCATCTTACAGATGAGGAAACTGAGGCCCAAGGGAGAAAACATCCTAGGATCATCAATTTAAAGCTGAAGGAGACCTTAACTGTCACTTAGTTCAATTCCTTTGTTTACTGAAGCCCTGTTCAAAGTCCAACAGCTTCTAAAGAGCAGTGTTAAGAATTAAATCCAGGTCCCATCTTCTTTCATGTTCCACAATTCTCTGGGTGATATCCCCCATTCTTCAGAACTTCTGTTGTAAGCTGTTTCACTCATCGTGGACTTTCCCATAGACCTCTGTGTGACACTCAGCTTTAGTTCTTTGGAGGAAGAAGTATTCCAAGTCTCACTATTATATAGTAATACCAATAAAATATTTATAGCAAAAAGATGGGCATTGCCATTGTTGAATGCTCAGGAGTCAATAAAAGTGATGTGCAATTTCCTAAAAGCAATGCAACCCACTCTCCTCCTGTTCAGCTGTGGGCTCAACTTATTATCCATTTGCGTTTTCTGTCCTAAATATCTATTATATAAACTATACTATATACTATAAACATAAACTCTAAAGAATATCCATCCAAATGCATGTTAACACTTGGACAATAGAAATATCATCCATTTGGTCTTCCCTGTATAGATAGACAAGCCAAGTTTCTTTGACCGATTACAACTCTCTTCTGAGAGACTCTAAGATATTCTTGGGCTTGATGCATTCAAGTAATGCCATCTGTAGATAAGAAGACCTAGTAATTCCTCTTTGACCTAAACTCTATGCTGAATTTAACATTATTTTATATAATTCCTAAAATACCAATAGCAGAAAAGGACAAGAGAAAGAAATTAAAGGAATACATTATATATATATATATATATATCAGCAAGGAAAAGACAGAATTATCTTTTGGGAGGATCTCAAAGACTCAGTAAAGCAGCTTATTGAAATTAATTAATATGTTCCCTAAAAGGATAAAAGCAGGGTCCAAGATAAATCCATAAAAATCATAAGCATTTCCTATAGCAGTAGCAAAAACCAAGAAGAAATAATATAAAAAATCTCATGTTGCTGAATGGTAATGAGACTTAGAACATCATTTCCTTCAAAATCCATAAACTATCTAGGAGTCAATCTAACAAGACATATTTAAGATATATAAATACATTTGTGAAATATTCCTTACAAAAAATAAAAGAAACTTAAATAATTGAGGAAATGATCATTGTTCATGGCTAGGACACGCCTCCAAGATAATTTTTGAATGATGATACTGACAAAATTGATTTGTGACTTTTGTACTATACCAAAAAAAAAAGTAGAATTAGACAAAATAATAGCAAAATTCATTTGAGAAAACAAAAATTACCCAAACCTGCAGGAAAATGATGAAAAAAAAGTTGGGATAAAATAGGAAACTACTTTCAGACATCAAACAGTATTGTAAAGAAGGCAGTATCAAAACTATTTATACTAATTAAAAATCAAAAAAATGTTTATTGCAACAGGTCAGATAAGCAAAAATTAGAAATAATTTAACTTAATAGCCACTGTTAGATAAACCTAAGACTGTAAATTACTTGAGAAAGGTTTCCCTAAGTGACAAAAAAAAACTGCTGCAAAAACTAGAAAGTATTTTGGATGGGAGAGGAAAGATTCAAACAAGCATCTTATACTATCTTCCATAATATGTTCCAAATGGATACCCAGCCTTGTTATAAAAAGTGATTTAAAAATTGGAGGAAATGAAGGGAAAACTTCTCACAACCAATACTCCAGAGAAAATTGTTAACTAAACAAGGGATAAGGAAACTACAATGATAAAACTGATTTTTTAAAAAATTCCAATTTAGTGAAATTGAAAGGCTTTTGTTCAAAACTTTCCTGTCTTTCCAGTCTTCTCAGACCTTACTCCTCAATATATCTTTGATCCAGTGACACAGGCTCCCTTGGCCTTTCCATGAATAAGATGCTCCATTTCTCAGCCCCTAGCTATTCTCTGAGGTTGTCCACTATGCCTGGAAGACTCTCCTTCCTTCAATCCAACTATCGCCTCCCTAACTTCAACTAAAATTTCACCTCCTACAAAAAGTTTTCCCCTACTCTCCTAATTCCAGTGCTTTCCTCTTTTTGTTATTCCTTATTTATTTTGTATATTACTTACTTTGCATATATGTTTTTGCATGTTGTCTTCTCTATTCAATTGTAAGCTCCTTGCAGACAGGGACTATGTACTGTTCTCTTCTTTAAAATATAATGGTTCAGGAGATCATTATATACCTCAACAATGATACTGTTTGAGGATGTATTCTGATGGAAGTGGATCTCTTCAATAAAGAGAGCTAATTCAGTTTCAATTGATCAAAGATGGACAGAAGCAGCTACACCCAAAGAAAAAACACTGGGAAATGAATATAAACTGCTTGCATTTTTGTTTTTCTTCCTGGGTTATTTATACCTTCTGAATCCAATTCTCCCTGTGCAACAAGAGAACTGTTTGGTTCTGCACACATAGATTGTATCTAGGATATACTGTAACCTATTCAACATGTAAAGGACTGCTTGCCATCTGGGGGAGGGGATGGAGGAGGGAGGGGAAAAATCAGAACAGAAGTGAATGCAAGGGATAATGCTGTAAAAAATTACCCTGGCATGGGTTCTATCAATAAAAAGTTATTTTAAAAAAAGAAAGAAAGAAAGAAAGAAAGAAAGAAAGAAAGAAAGAAAGAAAGAAAAGAAAGAAAGAAAGAAAGAAAGAAAGAAAGAAAGAAAGAAAGAAAGAAAGAAAGAAAGAAAGAAAGAAAGAAAGAAAGAAAGAAAGAAAACAAACTACCTTTGCATGTGTTTTGAAAATAAACTATTATAAAGTCCAAAATAAATAAATAAAAGTATGACTTGGTCCAACTAAATATATAGATAGATAGATATAGATATATAGAGAGATATATAATGGTTCTCTCTGAGCAGGTTTCTTGGGGAGGTTTTCTGGAGGCAGCCTTAGTTTCAATTCAGAGTAATAATTACCCCAAATGCAGCCAGGTATTAAAAGTTCAGATCTTTTATTGCTTCCTCCAAAATAGCCCAGTTAGTTTTCTTGGTGGCCTATCTCTCTGCTTGGTTCCAAGAGCTCCCTCCAAATGTCTCCAAATCCAAAGATTTGTCCTTCAGCCTCCAGCCAGCACAAAGGTGGAAAATGGAATGAATCTGACTTCGCCTCCAAGAGTGGGCTTGTGGGCTTCTGTATCTCCCAGAGTGCTCCCCTCTCAATCTTTTTCACTTAACACAGTGCTTGTCACAGAGTAGATGCTTCATAAGTGTTTATTGAATTGAAGTGCAAACCAAATCAATGCAGCTGAGATAAGAAGAGAAGCTGTTGATTAGGAGAAAAATCTTTGCATCAAAAGTCTCATGTTCAAGATTAATAGGGAAATAAGCCTATGTATCTAAGATCAGATAAGTAGTCAAAGAATCTGAACAAGCTGTTTTCAAACGGAAAATCACAAACTATTAACAATATGACCGATTGCTCCAAATCTCTAAAAATAAGAGAATGAAAATTAAAACAATTCTAAAGCTTGAGCACATACCCGGAAAATTGGAAAATGTCATTGTCTGCTACTGTGGCAGCAAAGAATTAGAAACAAAATGAGAGCCTTTGAATGGGGGGGAAGGCTAAACAAATTGCGGTATATGAATATAATGGGAAACTATCATATTTAGCACAGTGTTTGGTACATAGTAGGTGCTTAATAAATGTTTATATTGACACTGTAAGAAACAATACTTCAGAGAAACATGGAAATGCATTATGAAGTGATGCAGAGCAAATTAAGCAGAAGAAAGAAAACAATCTATACTTTTTCCATAATGTAAATGAGTAAGACAATAAAGTCAGACTGAATGCTGGGTAATTATCATAAATAATGTTAGTCCCTTTTTTCATTGGAAAGCTGAGGGCCTGTGGGTGGATATTGCATAGGCTGTCAGATGCGCTAAATGTGTTGGTTGTTTTGTTCCGCTGTTGTTTTTCCTGTTAAAAGGGAAAGCTTCCTTGACTGGGGAGGAGAGAAGGTTTCGTGTGGAATTATTTTTTAAAAAATAAAAGCCATAAAGAACCAACATAACTCAGGAAAAACAAAATAAATTATTTCAACCACAAAGAAATTAGCAGAATGATGGCCAAGATGAGCACATTGAATAATATCACCAAAAGATGAAGTATCTTAACAGAGAGTTATCAGAAGTGTTGGCCACATCCTGGAAAATGGTCAGCCCAGAATGCAAATAAAAATGGGCTTCCTGGGAGATGGTGAGATCACCTAAGTGTTCTTGGTTTTGTCGGTGACTTTGTGGTGTCTGTACCACTCAAAGGAGTTCATCCTCAAAATACACACGGGGAAAACCACCAGTATTTTTCTAGTGAAGCTACACAAGTGTGAATCATGGAGCACCACAACCTCTGAAAAATCCAGATTGAAGGTCACCTAAAGAGCCACAGAGAGATGGAGGTATGGTGAGCATAAAAAGGTTCATGGCCACAAAGCAGCATAAACCAGTATGTCATCCAAGAGAGGTGTGACTGGTAAAGAAGGTTGGCCAATCACAAGGAGGCAACAGCTTGGAAAACTCACTGGCATCCAACAAATGAAAGTTTGGGGCACCAGCATAAGGCACATATTACCCAACGTCTGCACCATTGGGTGGATCACACACCTCCGGAAGATCTCATGTATAGCAACTAATGAAATATAAGAAAATGAATGAAGAGACTAGCAAAACTCTAAATCATATAATACTACATCTAGAGATGGAAACCCCCTGGGGCAATGAGTAAATATTTAACAACTGACTGAGTAGGGGAAGACATACAAAATACACACGTTCAAATTTAATCACTATTAACATTTTCTCCATCACTTTCTTAAGTCTAGACAACCAACAAAACAGTAAATGAAGCTCTGATTGGTAGCGTTTGCTGATTTCTGAGATATGATCCTGAAAATTTAACATCTGACTTTCCCCAACATGTATGATCTAGCTCCAGCAAAACCCAACCAGCATTCGTAGCGAGTGGTCAAAGATCTCAAATGAAAACAGGAGTAGATTATGCTAAGGCAGCCCATTTCTCCTTCAGAACCTAGAATTATCAGAACTGACTTCCTGATATCAGCCCTAAATGTCTCTCTCTACAATTTGCTCTCAGATTTCGGTTCTCTGTCATCTTCTTCGAGATAGCCTCCTCTCCTAAGACTTCTCTTTAGTTCTTTATATGTTTCTGCTGCCCATGTTGCTGTATGGTAGAGTCATGGCTGATAATAGGGTGGTAGAGCAGGAGAATTGGTAGGGATTAAGAGAAGCACTAGAGTTAATTATTTAGAAAATTATTGTTCATTTCAAAAAAATTAAAATTTAACCAACAAAGAAAATCAGAAATCATCATTTACTGTGACTGCAGCAAAATCATTAAGAAATTCAATTCAGCAACAAGCATTTATTCAGTGTCTACTTTGTGTCAGACATTATGGATATAGAGACAAAAAAAGAAAGAAAGAAAGAAAGAAAGAAAATTTTAAAAAAAGAAGAAAGGAATCACTTTATTTCACAAAGGAGAAAGTTGAGGTAAATAGTGGTACCACACAGGTGATAGATAATGGAGACAGGATTTGAATGCAAAATTCTGACCCCAAAGGGATGGTTACCAGAGGTATTCATCCCATCATTTTGCATATTTCTCTCTCTCTCTCTCTCTCTCTCTCTCTCTCTCTCTCTCTCTCTCTCACACACACACACACACACACACACACACACACACACACACACATCTTTCTTGGAGAGATGACTATTACATACCAGTAGCATTTTAGCTTAAAAGAGTTTTTCCAATCAATCATGCTTGCCTTCCCAGGAGGCTGATGGAGAAAACAAGGAGACAGGCAAGTTCTGAAGAGGGTTGAGGGATAGAAGTGCATCTCTGGGAGAAGAGGCTGCTTCAGTCTTGGCAAAGAGCCCCGAGAGGGAACCGTGGGGCCAACAGAAGCACACAGAAGACAGCATCCCTGGTTCACAATGTTGCCAAGAGCCTGAGAAAGGCACACCTGCCTAGGAGTTAGCATGCACAATGCCAGGATGTGATGTGACTTTCCTTACCATGAAAAAGGTCAGAATCAACATACATTAATTTGTAATTCCTCCCTTGAATTGCTCCCCAGGAGTGTGTTTGACAGTAGGATCTTGCCAAGCTCCAGGTGCCACTTGCCAGGATATTAGTGACCTTTTCACATTCACTGGGTACATGGGGCTGTGTCCTTCCATACTCTCCCTTCTGGATACCACAAAAGCCAGTGGAGACTCCTTGACTCATTTCTCATAGAGCAATCTGATTTAATGAACAAATAGGAACTGTCCCCATTTGTTTAGTGTTTGGAGGCTTCCAAAGCACTTTCGTTACAACCCAAAGAGTCAGACCTGGTGATTTTCACTTTTTAGACAAGCTGCCTTTGCTCTGGACCAGTGTACTATTTTCTGGAAATGTCCAAGCCCTATGAGTAGACCGTAGACCTTTCTCTGGCCAACCCCAGCATTTCTCTCTCTGTGACAAAGACATAGGAACTTAAACAGATATACTTGAACAAGAAGCCACACCCTCCCCCCATCCCCATAAAACCCAAGGTCTTTCCTTAACTATACTCTGCAGCTTCCCTGGTGTGTGGACAGGTTCAGAACCCCCACTCTCTGCCTCACTAAGAGGAGTATGAAAAACCTGGGAAAGGTTGGTGGTCCAAGTCCAAAATCAGCTGCTCCAAAGGACCATCATTATCCTCATCTCCCTGTTCCTGCCATTGCCTGAAGACCATTGCACCTCAGGATCAGTGATCTCCCTGGCTTATAGCCTTCCCTTGTATTCCGGGTCTGGGAGGACGCAACATTATTAGACTCTGCAAATATATCTAAACAAGACCAAAATGTAAGTCCAAAGGTAAGTTCAATTTCCAGCTCTTTCCTAGCCACATCCTTGTCTCTCATAAGTATAAGCATTAGGGACAGAATCAGCTATACCCAGAAAAGGAACACTGGGAAATGAACGTAGACTACTTCCCAGGTTATTTTTACCTTCTAAATCCGATTTTTCTTGCACAACAAGAGAACTATATGGATCTGTACACATATATTGTATCTAGGGTATACGTTAACATGTTTAACATGTATAAGACTGCCTGCCATCTAGGGGAGGGGGTGGAGGGAGGGAAGGGAAAAGTTGGAACAAAAGTGAGTGCAAGGGACAATGTTGTAAAAATTACCCATACATACGTTTTGTCAATAAAAAGCTATAATTAAAAAAAAAGAAAATAATAAACACAATTTAAAAAAAGAAAAAAGAAAACTAGCTGATCCCCAAGTGAAGGAGATGGGACTTTGAAAGAAATAATAAAGGATGTGGACTTTAAAAAAGTATAAGCATCAGCATAGCTTTTTAGGGCTTTGAACCCACTCTCCTCTAAGCCCCCCCAGTATATATCTGATCCCAGAGCACAAGGATGGTTGTTTACTTGCTAGCTCTCTCTCTCATTATTTTGTAATTTGTCTTTCTTCCTTCTTTTTTTCTTTTTTTTTTTTTGGTCCCGATATCCACAGTGTCTGGCACAAAGTAGGCACTTAATAAATGCTTATTGCTGAACTGAGTTTCTTAATGATTTAGCTGCAGTCACAGGTAAACAATGAATCCTGGTTCTCCTTGTTGGTCAAATTTTAAATTACTCTTTTGAAATAAACAATCATTTTCTAAATTATTAACTCTGGATGCAGTAGGTCTTTATTCTGCAGTGGATTCTCTAATGAAAGCAGACAGAAGCCTTTCAGCATCCACTGCGGGGAATGTCTTATTTTCAGAGGGAGCTCTCTGCCCGATGTTTATTGCATGGCAATACCAAGTAGAGAAAGATAGTCCTTAAGATTCAGCTGAAGTCTCTATTCAGCACCACCACGTAGACTCAGAAGGTCAAGTAATGGATGGGACTGAAGATATTATCAAATGCAACCCATAATTTTCTAGAGGAGAAAACTGAGGCTCAGAGAAGAAATGGGACTTGCAAAAGATGCCACATAGATCATGTCTAGCAGAGCTGGGATTCAAACCTCAGTCCTCTGAGCTCACATCCACCACCACGTAGCTTCCACAATCTCTGCCCTTGAGGGCTCCCTGCCTGGCTATTCAGATGAAATCAGCTCTCCTGGAATTCAATTCCACAAATATTCATTGGATTGTCTGTGGACCTGAATTGGAACAATTACATGATAATATAGGAGCACAAGAAACTGAATGTCAGAATGAGTTACAGAGGCTGAGAGTGATAATTCACACCAAGAGTAACTCGGTTTTAGAAGCAAGTTCAAGACCTTCATATCTTCCTAAGTTCTCAGAACTACAGAGATCAAGTGATCTCTTAGAGAGTCCAACTCGTTCATTGTACAGACAGGGAACCTGAGGCTCCAAGAAGGGATGGGACAACTAATGAAGGGTGGTGTTATGATCAGAGCAGAAGCCCTGTTGCAGCCCAGTAAGTATTTCTGGTCAGAGCCCAGTGATCTCTTACTGCCAAGATCTCTTAGTGTTTGGAGGCTCCCAAAGCACTTTCATTACAACCCAAAGAGTTAGACCTGGTGATTTTCACTTTTTAGACAAGCCGCCTCTGCTCTGGAGCAATACTATTTTCTGGAAATGTCCAAGCCCTATGAGTAGACTTGACTTCTTGACTTGTGATACATTCTGACATAGGAACATAGAGGACCTTATAATACAGGCTCAAAACTATTCAAGCTCTGGATATGTCTATCCAAGACATCAGGCAGCTTACAGCCCAGTCCAAAGGAAATACACTAAGGAACACAGGGAAACACAGTAATACGTGGGGAATCACATCCATGTCATTGCCTTGTGCTGTTACAGGAAGGTCTCTCACTAGATCAAAGAATCATGGATTCAGAGCTGAATGGCATCTTAGTGTTCACTTAGTCCAAACCCCTTATTTTAAGCATGAGGAAACTGAGGCAAGAGGAAGGAGTTGACTTGACTGAGATTTCATCAATGGCACTAGTCTCCTTTCTCCCTTTTTTCTCTTCCTCTATCTTATAGTTATATCATAAATTTATAGAGGGTGAAATCAGCTCACTATTTTTATTGTGACCTCCCCCATTAGGTTGAATGTTCCTTGAGGGAAGGTGAATGTCTCTGGATAAAAGAGTATATGTGGGGATGTAAGGTATTGCAATATTAGAAAGGTAAGAAGGTTATAAAGGGATTTAAAAGCCAAAAAATGCATTTTATATTTGATTCTAAAGGTAATAAATAGATGCTGGAGTTTATTGAATAGAGGGATGATATAATCAGACCGTCATTTTGGGAAGATCACTTTGACAGTAGAAGAGAGGATAAATTGGAATAGGGAAAGACTTTAGGCAGGCAGACTCAGGCTGTCCTATAATCCAAACCAGAAGTAATGGGTTCTACATCAGAGGGATGTGAGAGGAGAGAAGATGACAGATTTCAGAGATGTTATACAGGTTGAAATGACAGGTGTTGGTATTATATATATCACATATTACATAATGTATATGAGAGGCAAAGTCAAGGATTTGATTGGAGGATGGGAAGACTCCTGAAAATTATACGGAAGAAAGGAGACTTTGGAGAAAAGATAATAAGTTCAAGTTAAGATTTTAAGATATCTACAGAATACTAAGTTTGAAATGTCCTTAAGATTCAGGTGAAGTTTATATTCAGAACCACTGTGTAAACTCAGAAAGTCAAGTAATACTTGAGTGATACTATAAGCAAATTAGAAGAACAAAGGATAGTTCTTTAACTAAAGTTATAGTTCTATAACAAAAGATATACTTCTCAGATATCTACAAAACACTAAGTTTGAAATGAACATAAAGAGTGATACCACAAGTAAGCTAGAAGAACAAAGAATAGTCTACTTCTCAGATTTGTGGAGAAGGAAGGAATTTGTGGCCAAAGAAGAACTGGAGTACATTATGGAATGCAAAAATGGATAATTCTGGTTATATTGTGTTAAAAAAAAAAAAGGTTTGTACAAACAAAATCAATGCAAACAAGATTAAAAAGAAAGCATAAAACTGGGGGAAATTTTATATCCAAGGGTTCTGATAAAGGCCTAATTTTTAAATTAGACAACATAGAGAATTGACTCAAATTTATAAGAATGCAAGCTATCCTCTAGTTGATAAATGGTCAAAGCATATGAATGGATAATTTTCAGATGAAGAAATTCAAACCATTTCTAGTCATATGAGGAAATGTTCTAAATCACTATTGATCACAGAAATTAAATTAAGACAATTCTGAGGTACCACTACATATCTCTCAGATTGGCTAAGATGAAAGGAAAAGATAATCATGAATTTTGGAGGGGATGTGGGAAAACTGGACACTGACAAATTGCTGTTTAAGTTGTGAGCGACCCAAACATGCTGGAGAGCAAAATGGAACTAAAGCCAAAGAGCTATCAAACTGTAACCCTTTGACCCAGCAGTGTTTCCCCTGGGCTTATATCCCAAAGAGATAATAAAGAAGGGAAAAAGACCTGTATGTTCAAAAATGTTTGTGGCAGCTCTTTTTGTAATAACAAGAAACGAAACTGAATGGATGCCCATCAGCTGGAGAATGGCTGAATAAGTTATGGTATATGAATGCCATAGAATATTATTGCTCTGTAAGAAATGACCAGCAGGATGATTTCAGAGAGGCCTGGAGAGACTTGCAGGAACTGATGCTGAGTGAAGTGAGTAGGACTAAGAGAACATTGTACACAGCAACAACAATATTATACAATGATCAATTCTGACGGACATGGCTCTTTTCAACAATGAGGTGATTCAGCCAGTTCCAATGGTCTTGGGATAGAGAGAGCCATTTACACCCAGAGAGAGGATGGTGGGAACTGAGTGGGGATTACAACATATTTTCACTCTTTTTGTTGTCGTTTGCTTGCATGTTGTTTTCTTTCTCATTTTTTTTTCCTTTTTGATCTGATTTTTCTTGTGGAGCATGATCATTGTGGAAATATATATAGGAGAATTATTTAACATAAAAAAGAAATGTCCAACAGGCAGTTCAAGATAAAAGGCTGAAGGTTAGGAGAGAAGTGAGAGTTGGACATGTAGCCCTGAAATTTACCTGCATAGAGATGATCACTGAAACTTCTGGAGCTGATGAGGTCACCAATGAAAGAATCTAAATGAAGAATAGAAGAAAGCTAAGGGCAGAGGTTAGAGGATACCCACTGGTAAATGATCTCCTTTAACTGATCCAGAATAACACTGCTCTGCAGCTTAGGATCTTTCCAGGGTACTTACCCAGGATAATATAGCTGGTCTGTGCAACACAGAACTTAAATCCACTTCATTCTGACTCATGCAGATGCCAGTTTTCCAGCCACTACTCTATAATGCCAATTGTTTATGATTTAATGGATCAGATTCCTGCTGCCTCCAATTGTCTTTCTCAGCTGCTGTCTTCCTCCAGTGCCTCACTATGATATTTAAGGGCTCCTGGGTTTTTTTGAAGAAAAATGCCAATGGAGCAAAAGCTAAAACTGGTCCTCCCAGACTAAAGGATTTTTGGGGATGAACTTACTGAATAACAGCCTGAAGACCTCCCTGAGGAAGTCCAGAGAGGAAGTCCAGATGAAGTCCATTGCCAGAGGTTCACTGTTCAGAGGTCTTGTCATAGCATCCTATTAAACTGTCTACCAAGACATGTACAGACATGATGGCCTGGAAGGAATACTCATGACAGGACAAGCACAGAATCTTTTAAAGATCAAATAAATAAATTTTGTCTCATGAGATCTAAGAGCATTAGGGATTCTGACTTTGTAATCCAACTCCTTGGTCTTTAATGGCTTTCTTTTACCTCTAGGATCTGATAGAAAATGCTCAACTTAGCATCAAAGGCCCCCCCATGCTCTAACCTCCACCCATTTCCGGCATTATCTCATGAAAGTCTCTCTTCAGGAATCTCTGTTCCAGGCAAACTGGCTCCATGACAATGAACCATCTTCTGGCTGGGTACTTTTGCATAATATCCCCTAAGTCTGAAAAACATACTCTTTATCCTCACTTCCTAGAACTCTTGCCTTCCCACAAGTAATAACTTCCTGATCCTCCCAATTATTATTGATCTCTCCTGCTTGAGCTCACTTTGTATTTCTTTTGTATAAATCTTGTAGTTACTGCTCCAAACACTAGTTATTCATCGCCAGTAGAACTAAATACACAGAAAACAGGGTCTTGGTTGACTTTGTCTGTATTCCCAAAACTGGAAAGAATTTTGCAATAGAAGCCAACATTTTTCCTGGACTGAATTAAATTGAATGGGTTGATTTGGCTTTGACTCATGTTCCAACTATCTCTTCATCCAAGTAACTGATTTTATTTTGTTTTGTTTTGTTTTGTTTTTTAAGATGAATTGCATCAAATGAGATTCCAATTTGAATGTGGGAAGAGAACTTTATTCGAGGACCAGCAAAATGCAAAATGGCACCCCTCACTGAGAGAGGCAAGCAACCTTCCCTTTGACACAAGAGTCTTCTACCTTCTACCATGACACCAGAAACAGAGATTTTCTCTAGAGCATTCCATCTCCACTCTTTCTTTCTTCAGAAAGTGGCTTCTTTTTGTCAGAAACTTGTCTGAAATCATGATTTCCTTTAGCCACAAACTCATATTTGTCTAAGCCTTTATTTCAGACAGAGCCAGAACCTTCAGCATATGAGTTAGCATGAATTGAGGTGAATTGAATTCTGAATCGGAATGGACCTGATATGGCTATTTATGAAACAGGCAAGTGCCAAGGAGGAAGAACTATGAGAAACAAAAATCTATAAATAGGAAGAAAGGAAACTAGGCTTGCAAAAAATTCATTTATTAATGAGTTTTATTAATTTATTAATAATTATTATTACAAATATTATTATTAATGAATTAGTAGTAATGGACTATGACTAGATTCTGATCAAGGTGCTAGGGGAGTCTAGGAGATGAATGAGAGATATATCCAGGTAACAATACACAATATTAAAGAGTAAGTGCTTTAGACAAAAGCAAACACCATCGCAGGTGAGATCCCAGAGTAAAGGTTACCAAGTGTGGGATCGGAGAAGGCTCCCAAGAGAAGTTTCAGATGAGATTTGAACCCACATATTCCCGACTTCAAACCTAGTGTCCTGCACACTGTGTCATACTAACTCTCCTAATGCTGTCTAATGATATAGCTTTTACCCCTGTGCTTTCTTGTGTTTCCAATATCCTCTCCTCTGAGGATCCTAAAGAAAACCTCAGTTTCTTGCATGTGCCCTTCATTTTAAAGATAAAGAAACTGAGACTGAAAGAAGCAGAGGTCCCTCGGGACACCAAGGAGCAGTGTCAGAATTGGAACCCAAATAGAGACCCTTTCCATTAAACCACATTGCCCCCTCTTCACCCGATAAATTCCAGCCCATCCTTGGAAGTCAAATCCATATTCCAAGTCCTCCAGAAAGCTTGCCTTGAGTTCCCCGGGGAGACATGACCTTCCCTTTCAGACCTCATAGAATTTCTATTCACTCGCTGTAATGAACTTAAAATGGAAAGTTGTGCATTGTAGCTCTGGGTTATCATTTCATCTACCTACTAATCTGGGAGCTCCCGGGGCCAGCTCTGTGTCTTACCTAAACCCTGTGTGTCCCTTAGTGATCAGCACAGAGCGCAGCTCATAGCTAATAGCAATCATTTTGTTTATCCACTATGGAAACCAGCTTCAAATTTCTCTCTCCTGCTCCCCCCCCCCGACTCATGGGGATGCCGCCTTCCCCACAGCATTGTCCCAGAGATTTATGACTTCCAGGGGCAGAGACTGTGATGTGGGCAGGCCTTTAAAAGTAAACTAGATGAGAAGCTGCATCATTCAATTATTGAAAATCAATGCATTCATCATTTTGCAAAAAGCCACAAATGGAATAATGATATGGAGACTTTCTTCCTTTCATCTATTCTGTCACATGAAATGTTTCCTCACTCGTAGCCCTCGGACGGGTACCCAGAGAGCCACAAAGATGAGAGAAGGAAACTGCTGCCCTGGAGAGCCACCGGCCTATCAAGAAACTCAGCTTGCTCCCACATCAAGGGTTCTCAGCTCCCAGGCTGAGAAGGGGTGATGGGGGGACAAGAGAAATGGAGAATGACCAAGACCTCCAGGGGTGACTGAGCCATTGTGAACATTATATGCTCTTTGGGTTTCAAACATGCACACACACACACACACACACACATACATATATATACATTCATACAGACATACATACAAACATACATGTTTCTGATATTGAAAAATATTCTTAGTGTTATATAAATAAAATTATTGTAATTACATACAGCGACCATTTTCAGGCAGTATAGTATTTATTGTAAGCTGAATTTTTTTAATTTTTAATTCATTCCTTTATTCATTTTATGAGCATCTGTCACCTCTTCCTCACCCTGTGCACAATTGAATAATAAAAACAAACCAAAAAAACCCAGAAGTATCACAGAAACATATATAGTCCAGCAAAACAAATCTCCCCTCAGCCATGTGGCCGGAGATGGGCAGCGTCATTTATATCCAGTCCTCTGGATTGATGGTTTTTCTTTGTATTAACCTATCACTCCATCTTATAGAGAATACCAGCCTCCTTCATCATGACAGATCACTCTCAAGCCTTGCCTGTGCATAAGTGAGCTCCCTTCTGATGGGATGGGATGGGATGGGATGCAATGGGATGGGATGCAATGGAATGGGATGGGATGAACTCCATCCTTCCCAAAAGTTTTTGAAAGGCTTCATGTTATTGGATCCTTGGGAAGAATCGGGGGCACATTATTATTCTTATTTGACAGATAAGGACACTGAGACCTACTTTGTTCCAAGTGCTCATGAACAGCAAATCCGAGGGAAAAAACTAAGACTTGATTTCCAAGCTGGGGCTCTCTTTCTATCCATGCTCATGTTTTGCTTTATTATAATCAGTCATGTTAAGCTGCTAAGCTATAGAGAGAACAGGAAACAAGAAACCGAGTGGAGCATCACCTCCACGATGAGAGACATGAGCCTCCTTCATCTTTCTCCAGTTCTAGTTCTCATTTAGGGGAATCTGAGTCATTCACCTCATGTCCTCTTTCACCCAGGAAAAATCTCTCTTTCTCTGTCTCCTTCCCTGCCCCTCTATCTCTCTCTGTCTCTTTCTGACTTTCCCTCTCTTCACAGTTGGCCATTCCCAACTTCCCATGCTTCCCATCTTTTGACAGTGAAGTGATGGACCCGGAGTGTAAAATGAGATAGACATCAATTGATAAATGATGGACAGAAGCAGCTACACCCAAAGAATACTGGGAAATGAATATAAACTGCTTGCATTTTTGTTTTTCTTCCCAGGTTATTTTTACCTTCTGAATCCAATTCTCCCTGTGCAACAAGAGAACTGTTCGGTTCTGCAAACATATATTGTATCTAGGATATATTGTAACCTATTTAACATGTAAAGGACTGCTTGCCATCCAGGGGAGAGGGTGGAGAGAGAGAGGGGAAAAATTGGAACAGAAGTGAATGCAAGGGATAATGTTGTAAAAAAAATTACCCTGGCATGGGTTCTGTCAATATAAAGTTATTATAAAATAAATAAAATATAAAAAAAATAAAAATAAAAAATAAATGAGATAGACATTTTGGACACCACCAATGTGGGGAATCACTTTAGTTTACTACACATGTTTGTTACAACAGTCCTATTTCTTCCTTTTTCTCATCGGGTGGGGAAGGAGTAGGAGGCACAAGAGGAATAGGGATAGCTAGGAAAAAAGGAGGATTATTGAGGATCTTTTTGTAATATACAGACAAGAACAGAAGGCAATCTAGAATAAGCACAGCTAAGCATTCAAGCCTGAAAGCTACAGGTTAAACTTATTGTGCATTTTTTTAAAGCAAGCAGTTTATAAGAGAGTTCTTCAGTTCATCCCCAATCCTCTTTTTATTTCTACTATGTGTATCAAAAAAAAAATTTCGTTTGGTGTTTCTTAAGCTCGTAAAAATAAAGTAAAAAATAAATATAAAATAAAGTTTAAAAAAGTATAAAATATATAAAATAAAGTAAAAATAAAAGAAAACATTATATAGTAATTTGTGGCTCACAAAGTCCTTTAAACTACATTTACTTATATCATCTCATTTGGTAAAACATTCCCAAGAAGCAGTCATCTGGCCTCTGTTTAAACACCTCCAGTGATGGGAAACTTGCTACCTATTTTGGAGAACGCTTTAGTCATGAAGTTTTACCTTTCCTCACCCTTTGGCTCCACCCCATCCACAGCTACCATCACTCCCCATTCTGCTCTCTGGAGAGAACACGTAGGATCTTTCAGAGACTAATATCCTCTTCCCCAGACTCCGTATCTCCAGGGTATCCCACTGATCCTTCTGTGATGTGAACATCGAGCATCCCGGCCACCCTCCTCCAGAGGAAGCTCCTCAGCCTAAGCCCACGTGAGCCTCTGCCTTCGAAGAGAGCACTGACCAGTGGACACTACCACCAGATGCAGTCTGGTCAGGACAGAGAACACAGAGATGCTGAAAACTGTCCTTGATGCTGTCAACGCCTACAGTGGATTTCCTAGCTGTCTTAGCAATGTCCACTCATACTGCACTTGAGGCTCCTTAAGACCTCCAGCTCTTTTTCACTGAGCTGCTGCCTGGTCACCTGGGCTGGCTTTTTGAACACAAAGATAAGGTTTTTCATTCATCCCCATTCCCTTGATCTGACTTGAATCAGCCTAATAGCCTGGCCCACCAAGACTGGATCCAGATTCTGTCCCCTCTTAGCCTGGTCTTCCCTCTTGGCCAGCCATCCTCTGTAGATTTCAGAAGGTGAATGTCTATACCTTTTTTACCATCATGATTAAAGATAATGTCAGAGCATACGGGCAAACCGAGACCCAAAGCTGCCGGCAGAAACCTCAGAGGCAACATGTCTCTCTCACAGGAGGATCTCCACCCCAGCAGCCCCAGCAAGCGGCTCCCCAGTTCTCTCAAACCCTCGGAGCAGTGGGGAGCAGCCGGTTCTGCTACGGGGTACTGACTGCAAGCTTCTCCTTCTGTGTCCCTTTATGGGGACACAGACACGAATCTCAGCTACTCTGCAGCATCCATCCCCACACATGAAGTCTTGTTTTCTGTCTCATTCAGAGTCCACCAATGTCCTGTGAGTTACCTAAGCCACCAGTGCTGCACCTGCCTTATTGCCCTGGGACGGGCAGAAGTGACATTGGATGTGACATCCCCTGTTCTAAGCTCCCTCCCAGCCCTGACACCCCCCGTTCTAAGCTCCCTCCCAGCCCTGATACCCCCCCTGTTCTAAGCTCCCTCCTAGCACTGACATCCCCTGTTCTAAGCTCCCCGCCAGCTCTGACATCTCCTGTTCTAAGCTCTCTTCCAGCTCTGACATCCCCTGTTCTAAGCTCCCTCCCAGCTCTGACATCCCCTGTTCTAAGCTCCTCCCAGCCCTGATATCCCTTGTTCTAAGCTCCTTCCCAGTCCTGACACCCCCTTTTCTCAGGCTCCCCCCAGGTCTACGAAAATTCTATGTCAGGGGTATGGATTCAGAAAAGATGTCTCAGAGGTTTCCCAGCACAGGTTCCAGTTCAGCTGAGCTTTGAATGCTCAGTAGTTTAATGAGGAGGAGGGGAGAGGGGTTTTTCTGGCAGGAGCATGGCCACCTGGGCCAAGGCTGAGGCAGCAGTGGAACAGAGGATGGCTTTCAGGAAAGAGAGAGGTACAGCAGGAGGTGGGGCTGTGATGGTCAGCCTTAAGCGGAGTTCACCTGAAGCCTGGCTACTGGAGGCCTCCAGAGCTGCCCTCTGGGCCTGCTGGGTCTGAGGGAAAGGTTGCAGGGGGCACAGCCAGAGACACGGTGCTCTCCAAACGCCCCCAGGCCCAAGGCACCCATCTTCCCTGCCAGCTGGGACTCGGTGCTGGGTCAGAGCTAAGCACCCACCTCTAAGCTTTAACCAGGAGTCTGAAGGAAATTAGGAGGCCCATAAAGGCGACTCATGGTCAGAGGGATGAAGGACAACATGGAGGGCACCGGTGAGCTCAGGCTTCTGGGGCCAAGGCCAAGGCGGGGACCCCTGGGCAGGACACGGGCCTTTCTGAAGCAGGGGGCCCATCACAGAAGAGCCTTGGACAGCCGGCATGATGAAGCCGGATGTCAGGGAGGGATCCCCTGGGAACGATGAGCCGAGACAAGACCAGGAACCGTGTTGGACAAAACACATTCGCCATGTTCTCTCTGTCCCTTGAGGGAAGACCCAGGAGCCCGACAGGGACAGGGAAAGCAGTCTCAATTAGGTCTCAAACAATCAGTGCTACCGGCAGGAGTGGGTAGCGAGCTCCTCATCCTCCCAAGAACGTCAGGCTAAAAATGTCTGGCTCCCAGGAGGGATTCTAGCATGACATGAGGCGCAATTCCCATGATGTAATGGACTCCAAAGGTGGGATGGTCTACTTCAGAGGTAGCAAGTCCCCGCCACCAGAACTCCACAGGAGAGATGTCAGGAACTTCACAAAGAGAGCTTCTGTTTGGACGTAGGGTTTATTTGATGACCCAGAGGTCCCAGCCAGCTCTGAGTCCTATGAGAGTCCAATGGCCTGCTATGAGGTCTGACTCTTCCCTTTCCCCTTTTGCAAATCTTCATTTCCACTTAGTGGTTCATTCCAACTCTCAGTGGGAAAGGAGCTGGGAGAAGGCTCAGGAACACCCCTACCCAACAAAGCGGGGTAGTGTCATACTCCCAGGAGTGGGGATCTTTAGGGGTTTTTTTTATTTTTAATTTAATTTATTTAATTTTAAATTTAATATTTATTTTTTATTTATTAAGCAGGGAGGAGAGATAATTTTATTATTTATTTTTTATTTATTAAGCAAGGAAGAGAGAGAAATTTAACATTTATTTTTTATTTATTAAGAGGAGAGATAAATTTAATTTTTATTTTTTTTATTTTATTAATTAAGCAGGAGTAGAGATGACAGAAGTTCCTTCTCCTCCCTGACCATCCCAGACCAGGAAAGCCAGGGACTGTGCCAAGTTCTAGAGATACAAAAAGAGTCTAAAGAAATTACAATCTAATGGGGAAAGGCAGCAAGCAAATAAATGTATCAGAGGTGAGCTAGATCAATAGAAATGATTGGGCGCTGGAATTAGGAGGGAATGGGGAGACATCTTACTGTCCTCAGGTTAAAGGGTTTCCTCCCTTCCAGATGCTTTCCCCCTCTTGGTGCCGGCACGGTTCTTGTGTTCAGTCAATCCTAATAGACTCTGGCGCTCAGAGCCCCCTCCCCGGCCATAAAGAATCCTCTCAAGTGGCAGTCTGCTCCCTGAACGGGCTCATCCCACCAAAGGCTCCCGACCTCCTTCTCTTCCTGCTTGGCGTCTTTGATGGAGCTCAGTGGTGAGCAATGGCTCCCAGCCCTCGGCGTCTCTTTAGTCTCCTCCATCCATCACGGCTCACCACTTAGCGTCCTCCTCCCCACTCATCTTCCCACTCTGCCCGACACCCACCTGTCATAACGAAGACTCCATCAACAGCCGCACCCGCCGGAGCCCTTCGATAAGTGCCCAGCATGACGCTCTCCAGCCTCCGGGCACTCCATAAATACTCCAAGAATGGGGCTGCCTGGCCTGCAATGACTCACCCCCTTCACCAGCTTGCTGCTAACCTGAGAAATGGTTCTTGTTTGTCCATCCTTCATGAGCGTTCGAGCCCAAGGAGCAGCAGCAGCTCTCAGAGCCAGACGCCTCCCGCCACTCTGGCTTCCAGATTGGCCGAAGGCAACGGGGGCCATCGCTCACCAAGGAGCTAAGCGGCTTCGCTGCACGTGTTGCAAGCATCACTGCCCCCCTGAACACGGGGGGACCTCTGGCATCCACAGAAGCAACCACAGAGATCACCTGTGATCCCCTTTTTACTCAGAGGAGGAAACTACCAGTTTCATCACTTGTGAAGAGTCAGACGAAGTGGCGTCTACTATCCTGTCCAGCTCTGGATCTATGAGACTGGAAAACTAAATGGTTTGCCTGGATTTGAATCCAGACTCCAACAAATTCAATTCTCTGCCTTGGAACTGCCTCTACCATTAATACATAATCAAGAAGACAAGTTAGTTGCCATAACAGGCCAGGAAGGCAGCAATTGCTCTCATTAGACCAATCGATCAATCAATAATACTGTTTGATATATAGGACTGCTTGCCATCTTGGGGGGGGGTGGTGTAGGGAGGGAGGGGAAAAAACGAAACATAAGCGAGTGCAAGGGATAATGTTGTAAAAAAAAGATTATCCTGGCATGGATTCTGTCAATACAAAGTTATTATTAAATAAAATAAAATTTAAATTAAAAAAAATAATAATAATACTGTTTGCTAGGCATTATGCCAAGCTCTAAAGAGCAAAAAAAAAAGGCAAAAGGTGGTCCCTGCCCTCAACAAGCTAAGGGGGAAGACAACAAAGAAATAAATATATACAGAGTAAGCAATATACAGGATAAAAAGGAAATCATTAACAGAGGAAAAGTATTGGAATTGGGAGAGGTTGGGGAAGGCTTCCTGAAGAAGGTGGGAATTCTCCAAGGCAATCCCAATAGTCTTTGTGTAGAGGGCTGGAACTCTGGAGAAGTATACTTGAAACAAGGTATTAACTCAGTGGAACTGATGAGATGATGGTTCTCTAGTATATATATACTGAGTACTTAGCATGCTGATGTAATGGTTCTCTAATTCACACATACTCAGTATATTGCAATGATGTAATTGTAATAGAGTATTTAAACTGGGGGCAAAGTCAGACAGAGTGGGAGACTGGTTGAGACTGGCAGACTGCTAGAGGAGACTGGGTCAGACTGAGAGTGGGTCAGACTATGACAGGACAGAAAAGGTCATCTGCAACCAGAAAAAGAACTAAGGAGAATGAATGTAAATCAGCACAGGCCATTTCATTTATTTTTCTGGGTTTTTTCTGGAAGAAGGAAGGAAGGAAAAGAGAAAAGAAGGGAAAGGGAAAAAGGGAAAGGGAAGGGGAAAAGGGGAAAGGGAAAAAGAAAGGGAAAGGGAAAAAAAAGGAAAAGAGAAAGAGAAAGAAAGGAAGAAAAAAGGAAGAAAGGAAGAAAGGAAGGAAGGAAGGAAGGAAGGAAGGAAGGAAGGAAGGAAGGAAGGAAGGAAGGAAGGAAGGAAGGAAGAAAGCAAGCAAGCTGGTGGGGGAAAAGAAGGTAGAATTTTAGTTGAGATTTGAAGAAAGCCAAAAAAAAGTCAGTTAAGTCAGAATGGAGGAATAAAAGTCATGGGGGGGACAGTTGGAGACAATACTCAGAACTGAGAGAGGACTCTTCTTTGTGCCATAACTAGGAGACCAGTGTCCCTGAATCAAAGACAGGGAGATCAAAATGTAAGAAGACTGGAAAGAGAGGAGTGGGTAGGTTATGAATGGAGGATGGATTGGAGTGAGGAGAGACTTGGAGCCAATAAATCCACCAAATAAATTGTAACAGCCTAAGGGTGAGGCGACTGCACCTGGACCAGGATGGGGACAATGGCAGGGGAGAGAAGGGGGTCTACTGGAGAGATGCTGCAAGGATGAGATTGACAAGCCTTAGTGACATATTGCATATGGGAAAAGGGGGAAGGATGGGGTGGGAAGGTCCTCTCATTTCTAAAATGAGTATTTAATAAATGTTTACCAAATGCCTGGTGCCCCAAACAAAAAGAGAACAAGCCTTTCCCTCAGGAAGCTTACATTCTTGGGGACAAGGTGCAGAGGATTTGTCATGAACGAGCACAGAGTTGATATTTTTAAATGACAGATCAAGGGAGGCTTCCTGGAAGAGGCACCTGAGCTGCTGAGCCTTGAAGGATCACAGAGCTTGCCCAAACTGCCTCCCAAGATAACTGAAGATGTGAAGGACATAGATATGGGAGTCATTCACAGGATTTGAACCCAGGTCCGGAGACTCCAAAAGCGGCGTTCTTTCAGTTCTTGCTCTAGGCTGTCTCCAGAAGAATAATTGATGGTGAAGCCCAAAGCGTGGCTCATCACACTCAGACGGTGCCCTGTGGTCGGGCTCCCCTCCGTGCCCCCTCCTGGTGCTTACGCCCCCATGAGCTGGGGCTGGCAATCTCAGCACAGGTAAGCCGCAGGGACGCCTCCAGCAGCCGGGCGGGAGGGGGAGGCACGAGTTCCATTTCTCCAGCTCTCATTTCCATGACTTTGCAGGCAGGCAGCCAGCTGATGTCAACAGAAGTTGGACCCCATTCTAAAGCATCTCGTTATGCTTCCACCGTATTGATTGGACAGGTCAGACCCCGCAGATCTCCAGCGTGGATAATGAAGTCTGACTCCTTTCTCTCACTCTCTCGCTATTGCTTAGGCAGTCACTGTCCTTGTCAGGAGATGGGGACATTTGGGGGGACAGTCATACAGAAGCTGCTATTGACAGCCCAGGGAGGAAGGGAGCCACTGAATCCAGTTCCCAAAGACTGGGAAGGGCAGCCAGGAAGTGGGCAGACTACTGGTGCAGAGGGGACAGGGAAGGATGAAGGAGGCTCACCTTGGCTCGGAGAGCAGAGCGTGATGGAGCATGGGAGGAAAATCACTGAATGTTGGCCAGAGCACCGTGTGATTTGCTCTTGAAAAGGATGATGGAAGAGTAAACAGAAGCTTGGTGGGGAGAGATCAGGTGATACTCAGAGGCGTGGGGCAGCAAACATGGCACCTTCCCTTGGGTCACCTCCCCCGGAGCAACTCAAATGAGGTGATATGTTTCAAGAGTTATGCAGGGGCAGCTAGGTAGTGCAGTTGATAGAGCACCAGCTGAAGTCAGGAGGACCAGGGTTCAAATCCGGCCTCAGACACTTACCACTTCCTGGCTGGGTGACCCTGCACAAGTCGCTTAACCCTAATTGCCTCAGCAAAAGAGAGAGATATGCAAACTTGAAAGGGCCATATAAATCATCATCATCCTTCCCCAGGAGGAAGGATGTCCTCTGTGTTGGTCTTTGATTATCGTACCACATACCCACACGCATAACCCACGTAGAGCAGCCCAGGGTGAGGAGTTTCATGTCATTTCAGAAGAAGGGGAGCATCTGGCCTCAAAACTAACAACAATAAGGGAGGAGTGGGCTGTGGGTGGGAAACCTCCCACATTCTCCCAGTGAAGATATTGTGATGGTGGGTGTTTTCCAAGTTTATCCTAACAAAAACTGGCCCCTGATTCCATATGCGATTGGGTGTTTGCCAAACACTTGTCTTCTCGGCCTGAACAAAAGTTGTTCTTGAAAAATCACACCACTAAGAATCATGACAATATTGCTTTGTAGAGGAAGTGAGCTCCCCATCCCAGGGCTGAACAGACTCCACAGATCTCCCCCTGGCACATTGGGGTACAGGAAAGCCGAAGGGGAGATAAGAGTGAAATGTGGGGGCCTCCAGCTCAGTTTAGAGAAGCTTGGTACCCAGCAGGGAGGTAAGGGGTCCTTAATCCTCTGCCCCGGTCAGGCTACAGTTGGAGGGTTGTATTCAGTTCTGAGTACCATGATTTCGGATCAGGGATCTCAGTGAACAAGTTGGTCCTGGAGAAAATAATGGAGCCCATGTCATAAGAGGTTAAGTTGGAAAGGGTTGGGCACATTTAGCCTGCAAGTGAAAAGAAAAAATTGTGTGGCGGGAAACATGGTGGTTGTTCCCCGGTAGCTGAAGGTCATCGCTTGGTAGAAGGCTAAAATTCCCTCTGCTGGTCCCCTGGGCTCAAGAAAGGAGCAAGGGGAAGTCTAAAGATTCGACTCGGGGACTAAGTCTCTAATAACGAGCTGGCCAAAATCTGAACTGAAAGAGACGGGGTGATGGGTCTCTCCATCCCTGGAGGTACGGGGAATGCCAGAGACAGTGATGGGTGACTTGGGAAGTGCTTGGGCCGGGTGACCTCCATCGCACTCTGGGCTCTCCATCGCTGATTATTGATTCGCAGGGAGTCTCCATCTGCCCCAGCTGGATGAGGTCTCCCCAGCCTCGGGCACCCAGATTCCCAGAGATAAGCTCCAGAGACAAAGCCGAGCCGGGCATGCGTCGTCGCCCAACGCCATCAATACCGTGATTTAATTAAGAGATAATGACTGAATGGGAGAGTTGTGTGGCCATAGGATAGCGGGCTCTGCTCACTTAACGAGCCTCTTATAATAACTCGGCGCCGAGAATATGAATGTCTCTGCCGGGCTTCGCACAGAGAGATGGGGTCGTCCGTCTTCCCGGGGCCGGCGAATCCGCGCCTGCGTCCTGGGCCGGCTGTTTGTTTGTGTCCTGCTCGTCATTACCGAGATGCCATCGGCCGCTTTCACTTAAGAGAAAGATCATGAGCTTTATTTTCTATTAACGCCTCAAAATCTGCCGAGAAAATGGGATGCCAGATTTCCAAAGGAGCAGCCTCATTCCTCAAGCCACCGAGACAACACTTCCTCTTGTGCTAATTCTAGGTTGTCAGGGATGGAGGCGTTGGCGCTTGGTCAGCACCTAGGCCTGGGACAGCGTGGGAAGGACGAGAGAGCCGGCTCCTGCCTGCGAGGGGCTGGCAACCAGGACCGGAAGGGCCCCTCGGTGGCTGTGTGACCTTCACCAGCCCCCTTCTCTCTCTGTGCCTCTTTTCTCATCGGCAAAATCAGAGTTCGACTGCCACATAAGCTCAAGGGATCTCAGGGGTGAACAAGTCCTACCTATAACTGAACAGGACCCTCCGTGAGGGACCCAACAAGTTGTCATCGGACCTGTATGTGAAGCCCCCCACCCATGAGGAAGTCACTACCTCCTAAAGTAAGGAGAGAGGAAGAGAAGGAAGAGGGAAAGAGGAGGAGGAAGAAAAGAAGCAAGAGGAGGAGGAAGAAGAAGAGGAAGAGGAGACAGAGGGAGAGAGAGACAAAGAGACAGAGGAAGAGAGACAGAGACAGAGATTAATCATATTATGTATACTTTCCATGTGCCATTGCCTAACTGTACTAAATTCTGAGAATACAAGTGAGCACCATCCAGAGCATACATTCTAGTGGGTGAGCTGGGGGCTTCTCAAGATGAAGTAGGAATATGGAGTCCTGGTACTCAGTAGGATAAGCTATATCCTGGGTCTTCCCAAAGTGGGCATAATAAGTAATGAGTCTCCCATCCCTTAGAGGTATTCAACCAAAAATTGGCTACAGGGAGGAAGTACCAGAGATACCTGCACTCAGCTAGAGAAGAATAAAAGCTGATGAAATCCCTTCTCTCTCTGAGGCTCTATGGTTCTTTGATTCTCTCTAGCTGGTTACCCATGAGATGTGTGTGGTTGTTGACCAACTCCTCTAAAGCCTCTCTCCTCCCTCCAGCACAATCATCTGGTTCTAACACCCATAGGTCTCTTAACACCGAATATGACTGACGCCACCCAGACTGTCCTCGGCTCCTTCTCTCCCTTCTCTTCTACACTTTGTCCACCTCTCACTCCCACAGCTTCGGCCCTCTCTGCTGAGCTCCAGTCCCACACCTCCACCTGCCTCTGGGCCAGCTCCACTCAGACTGAAATACAAGCGGATGAGTTCACTCTGTCCCATCGCAGACCCTTTTGTGGCGCCACATCCCGCTCGTCCCTCAGACCTCACACCTTGGAGCTGTTCTTCATTTTCCCCTCTCCTTCACCTTTCTTGATTGAAATCATTGCTAAATCCCATCTATTTCCTTTTCTATCAGCCGCCATCAACCCTTCCTCTCCAATCATGAGGCCATTAGTCTGACTCAGAGCCTTATCACGTCTCACCTGTACCAGCGGAATAGCTTCTATCCTTCTCCAATATCCCTCTTACATCCTCTGGAGGGGAATCTATCTTTCAAAAAATCCCCAGAATCCTTCCCTCCTCTTCCAGTTCTTTATTGGCTACGCACAAAATGGAAATCCTTGGTCCTGCCCTGAACAGTTCTGATTTAACCTCCAGTCTAATTTCTCAGCCTTATCTCTGGCTTTTATTCTGGGGTCTTTAGAACAAAGAACAGACCTGGCAGCTAAGTAGATTAAGGTTCATGTCTATTCAAGACAACTTGCTTGGAGTCCAATTGTTGGCCAGTGGAGGGCAATCAACAAGTATTGATTAAGTACTGACTCTAGTGCCAATCACTGCGCTAAGCACTGGGAATATGAACAAAGATAAAAACATAGTCCCTGCCCTCAAGAAGCTCACCACAGCCTGTCAACAATTGGAGACATACATGGAGCACTTGGGTTTCCAAGAGCAACCCCACTCAAACACAAGGTAAGCATTTCATATATTCAGTTTAATTCAATAGACACTAAAAAAAAAAAAAAAAAAAAAAAAAAGCATTTACTGCGGCAGCTCAGTGGTGCAATGGGTAGAGCATCAACCCTGAAGTCAGAAGGACCTGAGTTCAAATCTAGTCTCAGACACTTAATGCTTCCTAGCTTTGTGACCTGGGCAAGTCACTTAACCCGGATTGCCTCAATAACCAAAAAGAAGCATCTACTAAGTGCTAGGCACAGAACTAAATGCTGAGGTTAAGAAAGAAGGCCAAAGACAATCAGATTTCATCTCTATTCACCCAATGAGAACTGGCCTGGTTCCAACCCAAAGCTTCCTCCCAACCCAGTTGAGTAGATAAAGAAAAGACTCCTGATTCATGGCTTTTCAGATGCAGATTCAGCTAGTCCTGGGCTGTCCCCCATGAATGAATGCATGAATGCACGCATGAAGGAATGAATTGAGTGGACAACCACTTTTGTGAACCCACGCTGCTCCCTTCCCCCCATCCCCATCAGGTGTCATGGGTTAGAAGCACAAAGCCGGCCGGAGAAGGCAGCTCCCGTGCTCCCCTTCCCTGCCAAAGGGAGGGCTGCCTGTTTAACTTCCCCGGGCAAGAATAAAATCCAGTGAGAATTAAAAACAAACCCTTCGTGTTTGTAATTCAGTAGAACGGCCCGGCCCCATGGGGAGGAGCTAAGGATTGGTGAGGTGGGGGAAGAGAGGACAAGGAGAGGAATTTCCCAGCATGTCCCGCGGTGGGGACGAGACGGGATGGGATGGGATGGGACTGGGGAGAGACTTGCCCTCCTAACCCCCAATGCCATCTTCCTGGAGTCCCTCAAGTGAGGAGAGGACAGAGCCCTCCCAGAACTTTGCCCATGGCCCCCGTGCCAGCCCCTCGGGAGCCAAGCAGAAAGAGGGTTTATAGACTTGGAGAGACTAAGAGGATTGGGGGATTAGCCTGCCCGGGCGGCTGTGCCTCCCATCAATCAGCCACCATCGATCCGTTAGCTCTTTGTCTTTTCAAGCTAAACAAAAGGTCTCAGACGCTGCCCTTGAATGACAGGCCAGAGGAGGAAAAAAAAAAAAAAAAAAAGAAATCCTCCCTGAAGCCAGTTTGAATGGTGGAGGCTGGGTCCTTGAATTCTCCCAGCAGAGGAGGAAGAAGGGCAGGGCTAGGGAGTTTTAATGGTGTTGTTTGTCCTTCCTTCTGGAGGAGGACTCCACCTCAGGGAGGCAGTGCCATGACTTGCAAGGGAGGGAGGCTGAGCAAGGTCCCCTGTCCCACTGTCCTCCCCCAAAGCCAGATGGGTCCAGTGACAGGATGTAGAACAGGACGACTGGAGATGGCCCTGGATGCATTGGGAGACCCTGCTTTTTTAAGCCACTGTCTCCTATCCTTAAGGTTATCCTAACCCTCACTTTGATTGAGGCTATGTGGAATTAGTGATTAAGGCTAGGTAAGAAATGAGGCAGAGAATGGCCTCCTTTACTTGTTAAAAAATTATAGTTAGAAAAAAAATTATATATATATATATACACACATATACATATATATATACACATATAATATTTAAATTTATATATAAATATTATGTTTAAATTTATATATTTGTTTGTTTATATGCTCACACATATATGGTCTGTCCCAGGTCTTAGTTTGGCTTTGGCAACACCCAAGCAGTGATTAAGGCTAGATAAGAAATGAGGCAGAGAATGGCTTCCTTTACCTATTAAAAAATTATAGATAGGTATAAAAAAATTATATATTTATATATATATTATGTTTAAATTTATATATTTGTTTATTTATATGCCCACACATATATGTTCTAGGTCTTAATTTGACTGAGGCAACACCCAATCAGTGATTAAGGCTAGATGAAAAATGAGGCAGAGAATGGCCTCCTTTACTTGTTAAAAAAATTATAATTAGAAAAAAATTATATATATATATACATATAATATTTAAATTTATTTATAAATATTATGTTTAAATTTATATATTTGTTTGTTTGTTTATATGCTCACACATATATGGTCTGTCCCAGGTCTTAGTTTGGCTTTGGCAACACCCAAGCAGTGATTAAGGCTAGGTAAGAAATGAGGCAGAGAATGGCCTCTTTTACCTATTAAAAAATTATAGATAGGTATAAAAAAATTATATATTTATATATAAATATTATATTATATTTATTTATTTATTTAGATGCTCACACACATATGTTCTAGGTCTTAGTTTGACTGAGGCAACACCCAATCAGTGATTAAGGCTAGCTAAGAAATGAGACAGAGAATGGCCTCTTTTATCTATTAAAAATTATACATAGATATAAAATAAAATTTATTTTTAATTATTTAATAATTAAAATAATAATTTTAATAATAAAAATTTATATATTTATTTGTTTTGTTCATATGGTGCCTCCCAGATCTTAGTTTGACTGAGGCAATACCCAATCAGTGATGAAAGATAGGTAAGAAATGAGGCAGAGAATGATCTCTTTTATCTATTAAAAAATTATAGATAGATATAAAATAAATTTTATATATTTTTTATTTATATTTAAATTTATATATTTATTTGTTTGTTTATATGCTCACACACATATGGTTTTTCCCAAGTCTTTGTTTGACCGAGACAATACCCAATCAGTGATTAAAGGGAGGTAAAAAATGAATCAGAGAATGGCCTCTTTTACAGAATCAAAAATATATATTCATATATGTGTGTATATATATGTGTGTGTGTGTGTGTGTACATATAAACATAGTCTGAGTAATTTAATCATTTTATTAATGAGACCAGCATGTTATTAATAAAAGAATGATCATTTAGCCATTCCCTTAGATTATAAACCAGGGGCATTTAAAAGGAAAGGGCTGAGTTCATTTCAAGCAGGGCTTCTGGATTTCCTACCGTGAAATCAAAGGCAGAGAGATTCATTTAGCTGTCTGCCTCAGTTTCCTGATCTGTAAAATGCGGGTGATATAGCACCTATCCCTCAGGGCTGTTGTGATGATCAAATGAGACAATATTTTAACATCATTTAATAAACCTTAAAATGCTCTATAAATGTCAGCTGTTATTATTATTGTCATTGGTTAATGAGTCCAAGGGAATCATACTTTCATAGAAAGTAAGTCCCGGAGAAGGGAAGGGGCTTAGCCAATATTACACACGCCAGAAACAGAAACACGCCAAGTCCTGGGATTACAAACCCAGCGTTCCTTCTCCCTCAGTCCTGCTGCCCCTCTGCAGCTGCGGAGAGCCTGGGCCTGCCCCTGCTACCGGGGAGACCTCCCAGACATCAAGGAGCTCCTCTCTAGCATTCCTCTCAGGCCTGATTCCCAATCTGCTCATCACACTGGCATTTTCCAGCTCCAATAAAAACTTCACAGGAGCAAACCTTTATTGATGGTCTCATCAACCCCCAAAGGCAGAGATGTGAACTTTCTGATCAGTCACTCACTATCCCCATCCTGCTTCTCCGGCTGAACCTAATCTCCTGATAAGGGGTGAGACTGAAGCGGGGAAAGTGATGTGCCTGGGAAAATAGATAGACACATCATCTGGGCAGAGAGAGACAGATAAGCAGATAGGAGCAGGACAGCTTCTTTCTTATGTATCCGCGTGCATAGCACAGTTTCTAGCCCTTAGCAAGCATACAATAAATTATTTATCTATTCTCCCATCTATCTATCCATCTGTCCATTCATCCATTGACATATATATACATCCATCCATTGACAAACATACATACATATATTGATCTATCTAGATCTATCTATCCATTCATCCATCTATTGACATATATGTATCCATCCAAATCTATATATTCAAATATCTATTTACATACCTATATACATATATTGATCCATCTACATCAATCTATCCATCCGTCTATTGATATATACATATCCATCCATCTAAATCTATGTATTCATCCATTTACATACATATATGCATATATCGATCCACCCATATCTTTGTCCATCCATCCATTTCTATATATATCCATCTATAGCTATCTATACATACATATATATACACACAGACACTAACTAGTTATCATCCACCTCTATCTACTTTGAGATATCTCAGATTGTTGAAGTTTTCCTTGAATATAACCAGAATTGCCCTAGTTAATGCATAAGTGGTACATACCCTAGATCCAGAGTTAGAATACTCCGTTTGAAATCCTAATTCTCACCAGCTTTGAATAACTTCCTTTTGGGGAGCATTGTTTCACTAACCATCAAATAAAGAGATAGAATTAGATGATTCTAATTTGATAACCTAGGTTCTTTTTTAATCCTTTTTTTCCATTAGCAAAAATCTATTTTCTCTCCCTCACACTCCTCAGCTCACTGGGAAGAGGGTGGGAAGGAAGAAAAATGAATTCCTTGCATAGTCAAACAAAACAATTTTTGTCGGTCATATTCAAAAACTACCTCATTCTATGCTGTGCCCATCAAATGGAAGCGAGGTTATTTGTTGATCTCTCTATCCAAGCCAGGACATCTGTGGTCAGCACAATATCCTTGCTGCATGGGCTCCTTAATAAGATAAGAAAATATCCACCAGACTTAATGGGCCCAAGAGACCAAGGATAAAAGTTTTGCCCTAGCTCCCAGTCACCAAAGATAGAAAAAGAAGTGAAACCTAACACATACTTCTTACAATATGGGTTCCTGGCAAAGACAGAAGTAGGAGAGCTGCCGCCACTGATTCAGTATGGTGTCCTTGCTGGTTAGCCTTTCCCTGATCCCGAGAGACATGTTTTATTTTGCTCCAATTATGAACAAAGATGAATCTGAGCAAGTCACTACCTCAACCACTCTTCAATACCCTCAGAAAGTCTTTGGGGGCTTTCTGATCCACAGTCTATTCTCCTGCTACTGGTCTTGCTCCATGTCACTCCCTACAAATCTGTCCATTTCCCTTAATTATGTTTGTCATTTTATACAGGCAGTGTGGACTTGTGGGAAGAGCTCTGGATTTGCAGTTAAGAATCTGAGATCAAATCCTCCCTCCTGCTACTTTTCTAGCTGTGAGATCTTGATAAGACCATGAGCCACAATTTTCTAATCCATCGTATGATAGAGTTGGACAGGATGATGACCCATGGCCATGTACACAGTAGATACTGAATAAATGTTTGTGGTACCAAAATCTACCAGCCTGTCCTGGCACCTATGAGGTTCAAACTCTTCCAGCAGTGTTACTGGGTGCTTGGTACCCCACAGAGTTTTAAGCTGCTGTACCATCCACACTTCACTGGACATACGCTATCCTTCGCCCATCTTTGAAGGGAATCCAATCAATCATAAAATCCTTTAAGATGATATAGTGGATAGAATACCAGGCTGGAAGCCGGGAAGACTTGAGTTCAAGTCTACTTAACTCTGACTCAATTCCTTATCTGTAAAATGAGCTAATGAAGAAAATGGCTAAAACCATTCCATTATCTTTGCCAAGAAAATTCTAAGTGAGATCATGGAGAGTTGAACAACAAAACGCTTCCATCCCACCTCTAAGCTGCTAAATTTGATTGATTGCATTTCCACATCTATCAACTCCATTTCTGTCCTTCCCACCACTCCCCCAGTTCAGACCCATGCCCTTTGCTCTGTGGGCTCCTGCCGTAGAGCCTTAATTGATCTCTGGGACTCCCTTCTCTTCTATAATTTCAAAAGACCCACCATGAAAGATGCCCTCCACCTCTAGCAAAAAAAAAACTAATGAGCTATGAGTACAGTTTGAAGCTAACTTAGGTTTTCTTTATGTTTCTTGCTTTTTAATAGAACTTTTTATTTCAACATGGCAAATATAGAATTGTTTGGCATGATATCACATGCAAAAATGTTGCTCATCCTCTCAATGAATAGGAAAGGAGAGGGAGAAAAAGAATTTGGAACTCAAAAACAATTTTAGATAAATATTTTAATTAATTGATTAATTTTTAAAAAACTTTTAGGTCCCCACCTAATTTATCATGAAAGGTTAAACAAGTCCCTTCCCATTCTGAACCTCAGTTTCCCCACCTGTTCAATGGAGGCCTAGAAAGATCTCTAAGACATCTCTTCCATCACTACAAACCTATAAATAAACATTCTTTGACCTTCTTAAGATTGGAGTTTTAATTTAATTCTGGCCTTCACAAGGCTGAGAAGAGAAGAAGAAAAAGTACGCAAGCCTCTGAACACAGTAGGTGCTTCATAAAGGCTTGTTGAAGGCAACTGCTGTCTCCTATTTCACACCCCCAAGGCAGGGAGCATATGGCAGCCCTCCCATTGCCCGGGCAACATTCCCTGTGTGCTTGTTGCCAGCCCTGCGGTACAAGATTGGGATATTGGCATTTGTCCGCTGCTCATGAGGTGGGAGGAGAGGGAAAAGAGATGAATCAATATTTTCAGGGATGTCCCTGTTCTCTAGAAACAGCCCCAAAACTGTCAGCCAGAGAAGAGCAACGTTGCTCCTGCAAGTGTGTGGAGGGTGGTTCAGGGTGCCACATTCCCAGGAGGAAAGATTTCTTCCCAAGGACTGAAGCCAGCCCTGGGAGAACAGGAAAAGCCAGCTCATAATTCTGGAAGGGGGCAGAGGGACAGTGAGAAAATGTATCCCTGAAGGCACAGGGGTGTCCATACTCTAGCAAAAGCACCTTCCCTCTAACTTCAAAAAAAAAAAATCTGACAGGTAGTTCTCAACTCTTCAGCTGATAACTATAGGTAGAACACATAATGTTAGAGCTGGGAGTTAGCTTAGAACAGGGAAGGTCAGAGTTGGGAAGGACCTTAGAATAAGGAAAGTCAGAGCTGGGAGGGAACTTAGAACAGGGGATATCAGGGCTGGGAGGGACCTTAGAATAGGGGATGTCAGAGTTAGGAGGGAGCTTAGAACAGGGGATGTCAGAGCTGGGAGGGACCTTAGAACAGGGGATGTCAGAGCTGGGAGGGAGCTTAGAACAGGGGATGTCAGAGCTAGGAGGGAGCTTAGAACAGGTGGTGTCAGAGATGGGAAGGCTCTTAAAGATGACCAGGTCCATCATAGGTAAAGACACAATGGCTCAGAAACAGCACCAGACATCCTATTTAAGAGCTTACACCTGTTCTCCCAATTCCCCCAAGTGTCTTTCCATGTTCCTCTTCTGATCCTCCCAAGCCCCAGGGTCAGGACATCCTTAGAGTCTCCTGATGGCCATAGGCAGCATCCTTCATCCCCCCCCAAAGCATTGATTGTTCCATGCAGTCTGAGTCCATGAGTGTGATAGTCACAGCAGTAATGGGGAAGAAAAACAGCTCTGATAAAAGCACTGATCAGATGTGACTCCAAAAATCTAACCTATCCTCTGTCTCTTGGAGAGATGGACTCAAAGTACAAAACGAGACTTGCCTGAATTCTCAAACATGACCGATGTATAATTAATAACAAGAATAACTAAAACAAAAATCTTCACAATCATAAAAATTGACTGAAAACTGTAGCTAAAGCAAGATCCTACCATGCTTGTTGTTTGTGAATTATTTAAAATTTTTATTCCAAAAAATAGAAATGTATACTTAAAAGCAAAAAAAAAAAAAAAAAAAAAAATCTGACAGGTAGTTCTCAACTCTTCAGCTGATAACTATAGGTAGAACACATAATGTTAGAGCTGGGAGTTAGCTTAGAACAGGGAAGGTCAGAGTTAGGAGGGAGCTTAGAACAGGAGCTGTCAGAGCTGGGAGGGACCTTAGAACAGGGGATGTCAGAACGGGAGGGGGCTTAGAACAGGGTTGTCAGAGTTAGGAGGGAGCTTAGAACAGGGGATATCAGAGCTGGGAGGGAGCTTAGAACAGGGGATGTCAGAGCTGGGAGGGAGCTTAGAACAGGGGATGTCAGAGCTGGGAGGGAGCTTAGAACAGGGGATGTCAGAGATGGGAGGGCTCTTAGAGATGACCAGGTCCATCATGGGTAAAGACACAATGGCTCAGAAACAGCACCAGACATCCTATTTAAGAGCTTACACTGTTCTCCCAATTCCCCCAAGTGTCTTTCCATGTTCCCCTCCTGATCCTCCCAAGCCCCAGGGTCAGGACATCCTTAGAGTCTCCTGATGGCCATAGGCAGCATCCTTCATCCCCCCAAAGCATCAGACTGTTCCATGCAGTCTGAGTCCATGCATGTGCTAGTCACAGCAGTAATGGGGAAGAAAAACAGCTCTGATAAAAGCACTGATCAGATGTGACTCCAAAAATCTAACCTATCTTCTGTCTCTTGGAGAGATGGACTCAAGGTACAAAACGAGACTTGCCTGAATTCTCAAACATGACCGATGTATAATTAATAACAAGAATAACTAAAATAAAAATCTTCACAATCATAAAAATTGACTGAAAACTGTAGCTAAAGCAAGATCCTACCATGCTTGTTGTTTGTGAATTATTTAAAATTTTTATTCCAAAAAATAGAAATGTATACTTAAAAGCAAAAAAAAAAAAAAAAAAACTACTATGAGTACTAACATTATTGTAGAATGAGTTAGCATTTCTATGTCATTTGGAGGTTTGCAAAGCACTTTACAAGTTATCTAATTTGATATTCATAACAACCCTGGGAGATAGGTGCTGTTATTGTCCCATTTCATGGATGAAGTGACCTCTGAGACAGAGAGAGTCTCAACAATTTGCCCATAGTCATAGAGTTAGCAAGTATCTGAAGCTGTATCTGAACTCAAGGTTTCCCGATTCCACTTGCCAGCCAATGTACTGCTCACAAAACCATCCATTAATATGTTTTGCTTGCCTATCACATATTTTTCACAAGGGGAAGCTTCTACTGGAGGGAAGAAGTCTTAGTGGAGAATAATAGATGTTTCCTAAAAAGAACATCAACAAAATATTTTTAAATTCACAGAAGAAAACAAAAAGATACACACTGAGGGATATAGACAAAAAGAACGATTTTTCTATTGCCTTGTTAAATCTAATACATATCAATTTATTTTTAAAAAACTAAACCGTATATACAAGTTCAAGCTTTCTAATTCAATCCTTTCTTGTTTTTCTTTGTCTGTTGAAATGTTTGTGTTTGCTGATAATTTGTAAGTGCACAATGAAAAAGAAAATGAAAAATAGAAATGCAAATCCAAACAACTCTTGAAGATTCTCCTCACATTCAGCAAATGGGGCAAAGATAACAAAATATGAAAATAGTCCATGTTGGAGAGGTTGTGGCAAGATAAGAGATTAATGCACTCTTGACCAAACACCTAATTGGTCCAATTATACTGGAAGGCAATCTGGAGTTATTTTTTTAAATTAAATCCAATTTAATTTTTGTTACATTTTAAATTCTGAACTGTCTTCCTTTCTCCCAGAGCAGTATTAAAGAAGACCATATTATAATACTCAGAATAACCTGATTGTTCATAGTTATTCTTCAACAATATTGCTGTTACTGTATACAGTGTTTTCTTGGTTTTGCTCATTCCACTTTTCATTATTTCATACAGTAGTATTCCATCACAATCATATGCAATTTGTTCAACCATTCCTCAATTAATGAGCATCTCCTCAATTTCCAATTCTTTCCAACTGCAAAGAGAACTGCTATAAGTATTTTAGAACATAGAGGTTCTTTTCCTTTTCCCCAATCATTTGAAAATAGTATATTGCTGGGTCAAAGGGTATACACAGTTGTGTGACTCTTTGGGCATAATATGTGGAATTACTCTTAAGAAAGTAACAAAAATGTCCCAATCCTTTGACCCAGAGATGCTACTGCCAGTCATATACTCCAAGGAAGATAGTGATCATGAAAGGTTCCATGTGCACCTAAATATTTATAGAAGTACCTTTTGTAATAGAAAAGAACCAGAAAGAAAGAAGATGATCATCTATTAGAGAATAAATAACATTTATGATAAATGACCTTTATGGCTAAGGCTCTCCTGTACTTTCATAATCTTATATACTACTCCTCCAAAATTCTCTAGTGACACTGGCCTCTTTGCTGTTCCTCATACAAGAAACTCCAACTATTTGTTGACCATTCCCAGAATACTCTCCCTCCCGCTTTGCATCTCCTGGATTCCTTCGAAGCTCAAGTCTTGTCTTCTGCCAGAAGCTTTTTCTGCCCCTATCCCAGTCCCCACTCCCAGCGCTTTCTCTGAGATTACTTCCAATTTCTTCTATCTATATCTTATTTGTATGTGATTGCTTGCACATTGCCTCCTCCAGCAGATTGTGAACTCCTTAACATAAGAGGCTGTCCTTTTCCTTTCTGTATATCCTCAGTGCTTAGTTCAGTGCCTAATACATGATAGATACTTCAAAAGATGTAGCTCTCTGGGAGGAGAAGGGGAAGGATATGTTGGGAAGGATAGATATAAATACAAAAGGGATCTCAAAAAATTAAGGCAGAGTAAAATAAAATTTGTCTAGTCCATCTCTCGAGTTCCAGAGAGCCCAGCGATGCCCTTTCATTGCTGCTGCCTATCCCAGCCAGAGACATCAGCCCTGCAGGGGGGAACAATGTCTTTTGGTAATTATGTGCCTCCTGGGGAGGAAGTAAATATATTTTGCTGAGAAAAACAAATAAAGTTATTTCTTAAAGCAGGGAAAAGTGGGTCACAAAAATCCCACAGAGGAAGTGGATGTTTCTCAAACACTCTCACCTCCCAGGGAAATGTGACTGTGTGACACGTGGCTTCTGACACTCCCAGTCCTCATAGACAAAGAAGGGAGAGGTTGGGGTAATAGAACTGTAGTGTGATTTAGTCCACTTGCAAAAACAAGTTGGACAAGACATATTTGAGGACAGGGTGTGTCTTTTGCCTTCTTTTTTATCCCCAGAACTTAGTCCAGTGCCTGGCACATAGTCGGCACTTAACAAATGTTTTTGACTAATTTATAATCAAATATTGATCTGAAAGAATAATATTCATTTATAAAATTGAGGTAATGATAGCACCCTTCTCTAGAAATTGTGAGGCTCAAATGCAATAATATTTGTAAAGCACTTTGCAAACCTTAAAAGTGTAAGCCATCATCATCTTCTTCATCATCATCACCTCTTTTCAAAGGGAACCAAATAGGTAAAACTGGAAATAAAGTATTACTGTATATTTAAAATAGATACTCATGTGAAGACATCTAGGAATCAGATTGGGAACATGTGCTGGTAATCATGGGAGGGTGGGATGGAAATTAACACAAGCAGAAGGAAAATTGGTATTGACATTGAATTATACTGCAGACATATAGAAAGAAATAAGTAGTAGATGAATCCAGTAAAGAGATCACAAACTAGCAGAGAGGAAGGATATGGTATTGATGGGCAGCTTCAATTATATAAGAAACTGATGGCTCTCTCCTTCTTTCTGCCTCCCTCCCTCCTTTCCTCCCTTATCTCTCTTTCCTCCATCTAATTCTCCCCCCAGTTAATAGCTTTTTAATTTTCCTTAATGATACTATCTTTCAAAAGGTAAATAAATCCATTAGTATCTGATTCTCACCAAAAAAAAGGAAACAGTTTCCAGAATGAAAATTGCAGGACCTTTAAGGAAAAGCAACCAGTGTCTCCTAGAGCTCCCAATACTGGAGAAAAAAAATCAAGAATAGCCTGATGTGGAATTTAGATTTTGAGACAATAGATTTCAAAGGCTTCAAAGAAGGGATAAACAGGACCCCAGGAACTAAAAATCCTCAGAGAAATTTGGTCTAGACAAAATGGGTAACTTTTAAGAATGAAATTCTAAAAACACAAGAAAAAAATTCTAAGAAAGAAAAGAGTAGAGCATAGCAACTCTCATTTTCCTTATGCTTTCTCTGCAAAGGAGAATGATCCTTGGATTGGAAAGGACATATCAAAGATGGCTAACTATGAGTTGATACTCAAAATATATAAGGAGAGAACAAGAGAGCACCTAACTTCCTTTAAGGAGATCAAGTAACCAGATGAACTATGTCCCAGGAACCTAAAAAAACTGGTGGTTGGGAGGGGATGAGAATAGAGTCTGAAAATTCTAAACCAATGATTCTAACTTTATTTCTAAGGAAAACTCTATAATGTTTTATTTGATTATAAACTCCCAGAGGATAAGGATTGTCTTTTTCTTCTCTTTGTATTCCCTGTACTTAGTATGGTGTCTGTATAGCAATAAATGTTTGTTGATTGATTATTAAAGGAATGGTTAGTAAATATATAGAAAATGAAGTGAAAATCACAAATAGTCAACATCATTTAACCAAGAACAAAGTGAACTCTATACTCTGTTCTTTAATCTCATCATTTATCTTAAATTGCTCTCTCTAAAATTACTATTACTCTCTTAATTTCAACTCTAAGGGCCTTTCCTCAATCCTTATCCTTCTTGGTTTTTCTGTAACCTTCACCACTGTACATGATCCTTTTCTCCTGGATACTCTTTTTCTTCTGTTTTTATTCCTTTTGGTGTTTTGTTTGTTTGTTTGTTTGCTTGTTGTTGGGGGTTTTTTTGTTTGTTTTGTGAAGCTGCTGTCTTCTAATTCTCTTACTACTTGATTGATTGCTCCTTCTCTGTCTCAGGGTAAGACCACATCTGGTATATTGTGTCCAATTGCATATACTCCACATTAAGAACAAGCAGCTAAGTAGCATTGCAGTGGACTGGAGTCTGGACTGGCACTGGAGTCAGAAAAATTCATGTTCTTGAGTTCAAATCCAGCTTCAGACACATAACAGCAGTGTGACTCTGGACATGTCAATTAACCCTGTTTGCCTCAGTTTCCTCATCTATAAAATGAGTTGGAAAAGGAAGTAACATGCCATTCCACTGTCTTTGCTAAGAAAACCTCTAATGGGGTCACAAAGAGTTAGACACAACTGAAACAACTCAACAATAGCACAGCTAGGAGGCACAGTTAATAAAACACTGGGCTTAGGATCAGAAACACTCATCTTCATGGTCTCAGACACAGTTTTCTCATTTGTAAATTGAGCTAGAGAAGGTAATGGCAAACTACTCCAGTGTCTCTTCCAAGAAAACTCTAAATGGGTTCATGAAGAGTCAGAGATGATTGAAAAAACTAAACAATAACCACATTTTCAGAAGGCTATGGATGTCCCAGAGACTAGTCTAAAGAAAGGCAAACAAAATATCTAAGTATTTTTAGTTCATGTTATCTGAAGTTCATGGTTGAAGAGATTGAGGACATTAACCCTAAAGAATAAAAGACTTGAAAAACCCATAACCACTCTTCAAATGTTTGAAAGACTTTCACATGGAAAAAGGATTAGACCTATTCTGCTTAAGCTTAAAAGGCAGAATTTGGAACATAGGGAACATTAGGAACCGCTGTAATGAGGTAGATTTAGACTTTATGTACACAGAAAAATCCTAGCAATGTGAGCCATCCAAAAGTGAATAACCTGTCCATGGCTTTAGCTCCTCATCATTTGAGCACTTCCCATTTGGGCTGGATGGATTACAAGTTTGGGGATATAGTGTAGAAGGGATTGTTGTTCAGGTACTAGTTGGCTTGATGGCCACTAATATTCTTTCCATCTTAAATATCCTGTGATTTGCATTCATCCAACACAAAGGGGGAATGTGCCATACCTTCTCACTGCAGGGCAGTGATTTACTCCCAGCATCAAAAAAAATGAAGCATCTGTTATGTATAAATTAAAACAAATTTTCAGTTTCTCTAAAGGACACACAATTATGATAACTGGCAGTAAATAGATAATATATTGAGATTTATGTGTAAAAAGCTATTCCTCATTGTTAATGCAGAATCATTAATAACCATCTCTTGAAGAGTTCCCTTCCCCCTTCCACCAAAAGGAAACCTTTCAAAATGTCAAGTGTTTCACTTCCTTCTTTATTTAAAAAAAAAACAGTCCAGACAGAGTTAGGAGAACATGGGACTGACATTTGGCCCTCCCAATATAATATTCTGTTCTAGGGAGATTAGCTGTCCCTTCACCTCTAAACATCAGCAAAACTCAGTAGCTTATGATAGCAATGTTTAGGTGTTTGGCACTTATAGCCATCATCTTCATCATCATCTCTTCCTTATCATCATCATTATCTGTCTCTATCTATTATTCCCACTTGTAATCATTTCTTTTTCATATTATCCATATCCCTGGTTCACGGAGTCAATGATCTGTAACCAAAGAGGCACATTGTTCATCCTTTGTGACAAAAAGCCATAGTATTACAGATTAAGAGCTGAAAGGGACCTTACACAGTAGCTAGTCTAATCCCTTCCATTTTGCAGAGAAGGAAACTAAGACCCAGAGAAGCTATAACCTTTCCAAGGTCCCAAGGAAGTAAGAGTAGAATTGGGATTCTTATGCCACATAATTTCATGGAATGGGAATAGATATTTTCAACTAAACACAGTGGATAGTTTGTTTAATAATTAGAAATGGGAAAAATAGTTATTTTGCTTTCTGGCATGGAACATAGCTATTTCCTAAGTGAGAAATGTCCACAAAGAACAGGAGTTATACACGGACAAAGCTAGTTGGAAAAAAAAAAAAAAAAACAAGGATCTTGAATGCTTACTTTAAATCTCTTCATTCCTGACTTCTGAATGCCCTTGACACTTCATTGCCAACTTGTCCTTTTATTCCTAGAAATGCTTCCTGTTGAAAGGTCCAGTTATTCTTTATTCTGTCAGTGCCATGAGCAAATGCAACAATTAAATGGAGGGTTACAGATGAATCAGCACCAAAGCAATGGACAGCGCCAAGCTGAAAGAAGTCTACTATAGATGGTACCCTTCAGCAAGGTAAAAAGAGGTAGGAAGTTAACCTGGGGGCCACAGTTGGGAGTCTTCTATCACCTTCAGAAAACTAACTTCACATTTTACATATGAGAAACTTGGGACTCTGGTGAGTCAAATAACCTCTCAATGATGCAGAGAATTCTTTCCATGAAATCAGTGATTAGGTTTTTCTGCCTCATTCCCAATGAATATAGTGTGAAATATTTATGTATTGAAAAGTCAAAGGAATCCATTTTTGTTCTGACCTTTTCCATATGACCCATTTTCCTATCGCTTATACTGGGATGGATGGAAGAAGGGAGAAAGAATCAACAAATGAGCTCAAAATAATCCAAGTGACCAAAAATCAAAACATTCTTAAATTTCATTGTAAGAGGCATGCCTTTCAGGGAGGTCCCATACTTTTTTTTTCTGGTCAGGCAGATCTAGAAAAATTGTTTCTCTGTAGCACTGAAAGGTTATTTGACTCACCAGGGTCACACAGCCAGTATGTGTCTGAGGTAGAACTTCAGGGCCAGCTCTCTCTACACTATTCCATGGGTGCTTCTCTATAATCCCAATCACAAAAAAAAGGATTCTACAGGAGGGACCTTAGAAGTGACATAAGGAAATCAGTTTTCTATATTGCCATACATTCCTCTAACCAGCAATGAGACACCCACTGGGTTCATCATTTCCTCTCTATGAGCTTCATTTTCTTCATATGTCAAATAAGGAGTTGATCCAAATGATCTCTAAAGTCCCTTCTAGAATTCTATAATTGTTCATAGAATAGACCAGCTTCAGGACATGTACTTGTCTGTTTAAGGAAATGCATCCATATGCACATTGCGCCAAATAAGTCAGTTCAATTCATTTTAATTCAACAGGGGACCATTAAGGATGATGTTTATCTGACGATGATGATGAGTTTATCTCATTCTTCAAGAAACTCTTCAGTCTTTCAGATGAAATATTCATTAGTCTGGTCAATCAAGCTTCCAACTCTGTGTGCCTGAATGAATCATCGATGTACAATTGGAAAGGACCTCAGATATGGTCCATTATAACCTCCATTCAAAACAATAATATTTGTTGAAATTTTCACTCCCTGCCAAAAGCAGAGTAACTGATAAATACCTGGATTGCCTTAAAAATAATTATATTTTCCTTCTGGGTTTAAGCCAGCCTATTAATGACTACTCTTTGGGTCTAGTCATTGAACTGGTTCCAAAATGACAAAATTATGCTATTGCTTGGGTCACATAAAGCCCTCTTTTCTACAAGGGTATAATGAAAAAAATTTGTTCAATGTTTTGCCAAAACCAAGGTATAGTTTATCTTTAACTGTTCTCTGGCTGACTAGCCTATTAGCCTTCCCAAAGAAAAGTAGAAATGGTTAGATTTGACATCGCTGCTTCTTGGTTCATGTTGATAATTGCTTAGTGTTCACATCCCTTAGCTATTTCAGCTCTTTCAAAATTGTTTTGTTTCGGGAGGTTACTCCTTCCATTGATGTAAATTTTAAGCCCTCCAACATGGATTTACTCCAAGATTAGAAATGTTCTAAAGTTCAGTCACTCATAATTTTTGGGGGGGTCCATTGGTGCCCCCAACCCAAGAGGCTTTCTTTTCTTATGCAGGGACTTCAGTATATCCTAATCACATCTCTATCTCAACCAGGGCTTTTGTCTTTCCATTTTGTAAAATTCTGAGATTATTGTCAAAATCAGGATGGACACACAGTATGGATTCAGAACCAAGGTATAAAATAAAAACAGAGCAAACCTGCTTCCATTAACCACAGAAAACATATAGCCATATTCCCAAATGTTTCAGGAACACACATCCAAAAGCCCAAAAGAACACCTCTTAAATTGCACAGATATACATCCAGGGAACATAACCATATGGTGCACTCACAACTAAAACTCCCATATAGGCAAGCAGTACATCTTTGAAACTCACTGAATTTATTATATGTTGGAGATCTTTGTTTTCATGTATTTTCCTCTGTTCTATGTATGTTCATCCTTAATAATTTTTGTCAAGTACAGAATAGTGAGTAAAAATTTAAACTAATACTTCCTGAGCTTCTGTACAGGTGAGTTAATGATTTATTCTCCCAAGAATCCCTGTCATCCATATATTCAAACTCCTCTTTAATTTTTTTTTATATTCATACTCTTTCAAAGGCATTAAAGACAATCTTCCATCTATATCCACTTTTCTAATTTACCCCAATATCATTTTAATGCTTTCTTCTAATGGTAATATGGGTGAATATGAAAAAGACTATGAGATTGGAAATTTACTACTATCTTAGCCTTCTTTAGATGAGCACTTAGCTCCTACTATTTCAAACAGCTGCTACTATCACTTCTAGGCCCTACTTGATGGTCTTTGTGAGCTGCTGACACCAAAAAAATCATGACTCTGAAGCCAATCTGGTAATAAGCTGGTAATAAGCCTTTGAAAACTAGGCAATCTTCTTATGACATTGTCAGTACCCCACCAAAGCCATACTATAAGGCTTTCCAGCTTGACATGGCACTCTAGAACTCAGATTCAGTTCCATGACACAATTAGATAACAGAAGAAGACCTTAATACGAACCCTTTCATAATATGGTCTAGAATATTGCTAGGAATTAAAATTGAGATTATGGATCTATATCACAAAATAGAAAATTTTGATTACATCAAATTAAAAAGCCTTTGTACAAACAAAACTAATGTAAACAAGATTAGAAGGGAAGCAACAAACTGGGAAAACATTTTCACAGTTAAAGGTTCTGATAAAGGCCTCATTTCTAAAATATATAGAGAACTGACTCAAATTTATAAGAAATCAAGCCATTCTCCAATTGATAAATGGTCAAAGGATATGAACAGACAATTTTCAGAGGATGAAATTGAAACTATTACCACTCATATGAAAGAGTGTTCCAAATCATTATTGATCAGAGAAATGCAAATTAAGACAACTCTGAGATACCACTACACACCTGTCAGATTGGCTAAGATGACAGGAAAAAATAATGATGAATGTTGGAGGGGATGCGGGAAAACGGGGACACTAATGCATTGTTGGTGGAGTTGTGAACGAATCCAACCATTCTGGAGAGCAATCTGGAATTATGCCCAAAAAATTATCAAATTGTGCATACCCTTTGATCCAGCAGTGTTTCTATTGGGCTTATATCCCAAAGAAATACTAAAGAAGGGAAAGGGACCTGTATGTGCCCAAATGTTTGTAGCAGCCCTATTTGTAGTGGCTAGAAGCTGGAAAATGAATGGATGCCCATCCATTGGAGAATGGCTGGGTAAATTGTGGTATATGAATGTTATGGAATATTATTGTTCTGTAAGAAATGACCAGCAGGATGAATACAGAGAGGACTGGCGAGACTTACATGAACTGATGCTAAGTGAAATGAGCAGAACCAGGAGATCATTATACACTTCGACAACGATATTGTATGAGGATGTATTCTGATGGAAGTGGATTTCTTTGACAAAGAGACCTAACTGAGTTTCAATTGACAAATGACGGACAAAAGCAGCTACACCCAAAGAAAGAACACTGGGAAACGAATGTGAACTATCTGCATTTTTGTTTTTCTTCCCAGGTTATTGATACCTTCTGAATCCAATTCTCCCTATGCAACAAGAGAACTGTTCGGTTCTGCAAACATATATTGTATCTAGGATATACTGCAATATATCCAACATATAAAGGACTGCTTGCCATCTAGGGGAGGGGGTAGAGGGAGGGGAAAAAAATCGGAAAAGAAACGAGTGCAAGGGATAATGTTGTCAATATAAAGTAATCATTAAATAAAAATTTTAAAAAAAAATTTAAAAAAAGAGATTATGGATCTATAGTTTGACGAATCTATCTTTGTCCCCATTTAATTAAAAAAAAAAGTAAAAATCTGCCCATCTCTAATCATTTAGGACTTCTGTTTTCCATGATTTTTAAGGATCACTGGCAATTGTCAGAAAACTCCAAGATTTATTATACTCCTTTTGGCAGAAAACTCCCACAGATATCCAGATCATTGAATTCCCCTATCACTACTACATCATTATTAAATGCCAAGTTTGTAATCTCCTTTCCAAATTTATCAGCCTTCTTGTATCCTGATGGTCTGTAGTATACTCCCACTGTGATAAACTTTTTTTTTCTTACCCTACCCAAATGCTCCCCACTTCCTTTTCCACCACAAGTACATGGCTTTCTTTACATGAAGCAATGTTCTGGAGTGGAAATGTCATTAAACGACCTTGGGCAAAACATTTTGAAGATCAGAGCCTGTTTCCTCACGTGAAAAATTGAGGGAATTTGATTTTTAAAAAAGCTCTCTGAGGTTGCTTTCACCTCTAAATCTAATAAATACCTATTATTGGGCATGATGCTATTCCACTGCCCTCTTTGTCTAAGTTATTCCTTTTATATGTTACATTCCCCTCTAAGACTCTTTCCAATTATAAGTTTATGACTCTTTGTTCTTAAGTATGTCCACTGTCCAGATTATGATATTCTCTTAAATAAGCAACCGATATGGCCAATCCCATCAAAGTACATTTCTAAGGTAGACACCAGAGCTGTACAGGTTACTAGGCCCAGAACTAACTAGGAAAAAGAGAATCCTCTGGATGGCCATTGGGACATGACCTCCCTCTTCTCCCTGAAACAAATGCCAATCTGTTTAGTGACAATATTTCTCCAATGATGCTATGCTCCTACAACATGGAATATTATAATAGCCATAATATTAAAATTGCAGTTTGCACAAAGGACAACTGAAAGATGGTGAAGGGTAGAAGCTTGTTGGAGTGATCCACCGAGTATAAAGCACATAGGAGAAACGATCCCTATAAAATACAGTCTTTGAGAAATTCATAACCAAACAAGAGACACACTAGTCATGTAGTAAGAGGAACGTCAAACCAGTGGATGGCCTATCTGCCCCCAAAGTACTCAGGTAATGTGAAAAGTTGCAGATAAAGATCCTTAGCACATGGAGTGGGCTCCCTGTAAAGGATTTATGAGAGAAGATGAATAAGAGATAAGAAGATGTAGATGGGTGGTGACCTGGATCACTGGCTGGAATATTTACATTGCAATCATAGAGTAAATGAAGTAATGATACTGGGAAAACACCTTCTTGTTTTTGTCCCCTGGTTTCCTCATCTGTACAAAGAGAGAACTAGACAGAATAATCTCTAGAGTCTAAGTCTAGCTCCTATGATTGGGAGAAATTTGGGTTCCTAACTGGGTCTTGTCTCCAATTCGACAACCTTGCTTTCCAAATGGGTTTCCATGTGCCTGCCCATCCTCATCTCTAAAAATGATTCTTGTGCTCTGCCAAGCCTGGCAGTCTCTGGAGCAGCTAATGAGCTGATTGACAGCCCATTATCGCTGTATCACTCCCACCCCAAGCTGAGGAATGAGGAGGGGCCAGGAAAGGGAAAGTGTTTGTTTCTTTTCTAAAAATGTACATTTAAACTGTGGGAAAAGAGAGACAACCATATGGACCATACAAACAGCCAAGCTGTACCAGATGTAAGAGAGAAAGGGAGAGGGAGAGAGAAAGGTGTGGCGAATGCTAAAACTTCTTGGAACTTTCCAGGTATGAGTGGAAACCAGCGCCAGGGGATGGCAGCAGGGGAGAAGTTGAGAGCATCCTTATCCAAAGGGGAGAACTGACCTTTCTGAGTTTGTATAACTACATATCTTAGAAGTGAGCATAATCTCTCCTCTTACCAGCTTTGACAAGTCTGAGCTCTCACAGAACATAGTTATTTTAGAGTATCTAAGATTGGGTTTCGTGAACCCTGCTGAGACTCAGTGTCATGCTGGGACTTAAGAGGTCATTAAGAATTATGCCATGTGGACTTTTGAGATTCTTGAGTGCAAAGAACTGGGTGAGATCATCAAGAAAGCACAAGGCTTGAGAATCCCCAGGTCCCCAGGGAACTATTTAGAATTTGGAGCTATGGGTGATGTGCCAAAAATGTTCCAGTTTGATGTATCAGGACAGTACACTTTTCCTGGGGGTGATATGGCTGGATAATGAGAAGACTGTTTGATTTGATAGGTGAGCACTTCCCATGAAACTAGACTTGAATCCCAATCCTCTTGCTGGGAGGACATAGGGTACACCTAAGACTAGTCCCATGTGACTGAAGCTACCTCAAAGATAGTTGGTGTCTGAGTCAGGGAATGGCTCCATTGGAAGAGCTTCCCCACCACGGATTAGGAGTGATCTAAGGAATTGACTGTCTATGAGGTGTCACTAATGGCTTGCTCATTAGGCCCTCAAACCTCTTCATTTCATTAGGAAAAGGCAAGCCCCCAAAGGCAAAGGAAGTTCTGGAAAAATTTGATCAGTAAGAGTCTTAGTAGAAGTGACTGTACAAAACTTCAGTCGTCCATAGAGACCAATATCTGTCCTTTCTTCCTTCCATCTTTCTTTCCCTCCTTCCATTCACCATTGTAGCTCCTACTCTTTATGACCTCAGAAAGTGGCTTCTAGCCTGAAAGATGAGAAGGTGCCAGTTAGGTTCCAGGAACTCAAAGCCACTGGTGACAGATGCCCTTTCCCCGGAGGGTGTGAAGGCAGCCCTCACCTCGCCAGTCTTGTTTCTACATCTGTTGGATTAGACAGTCTCTTCCTCTATTCACATTCAGGAACTGCTCATCTATGAGCCTTTCTCCTTTCTAACAATCATCTCTCTTGAGTAAGGGGAATTATGTTCTTAATTTTCCCCATGATTCACACATCCCAAAGAACAGGAATCCCTGCCTTATACACACACACACACACACACACACACACACACACACACACACACAATTTAGAATAACCTCCACTATTTCAAAATTTAACTATTACTAGTTAAGTAATCTCAGCTGTTGGCTTACTCCTCAATTACTCCAGTGTCTTTTACCTGCCCCTTGGACAAAAATACCAGTCTAAAACATTTCAACTATGGGCTTCCCAACCCGAATTAAACAAAAAATTGTCTGTTGGTTATTCCTTCAACCAATCAAGTAAGTCATAGAGAATACAATTCAATTCCATTAGGCCAGCACTTATTGAAGACTTACTGTATTCTAAGACTTATGTCCCAGACACTGAGGAGTTATCAAAATCCATTAAAAAAAATATGGACTTTGCCCTGAGGATGTTCATAAATCTAGTTAAATCTAGAGAAGTAGTGATGAAACTGGGTCAGATGGATTAGGGCAACTTCTTCAGAATCAAAAAATTATCAGAGATCTCATCCTATACAATTTCTAATTGTCTCATTGGATTTGAACCAATGAATACCCTTCCCTTATCCCATCTGAGGCAGTTATATGGCACAGGGAATAGAGCACTGGATTTGGGAATGAGGAAGACTCATCTTCCTGAATTCAAATCTGGCCTCAGACACTTACTAACTATGTAATCTGAGCAAAGCACTTAACCCTATTTGCCTCAGTTTTCTCATCTGTAAAATGAGCTGGAGAGGGAAACAGCAAACCACTCCACTATCTTTGTCAAGAAAACTTCCCAAAAGGAGTCAGAGCATCAACATAACTGAAATAATTGAACAACCACAAAATTTCATCTGTGTGTGTCTCTGTACATCACTTTCTCTCTATATCTCTAACTTCCATGCATACATGCACACATACATGTATATAGCCACGCTTTGAGCCATTATTCTCAGCTGGGCTTGCATATCTAAAACAAAATCCCTATGCTGCTCTTTCATTCCCTCACTCTCCAAGTTTCCCTTTCCTCATTTCTAGGGCTCAAAGATCCTAACTCATTTTTAAAGGCTGGTTGGGAATGTTTTCAACAAGCTGTCAAATTTTCCCTTCAATGGAAAATTATAAATTATGCATGGGAAATGTTAATTTTTACCTCATATTCAAACAACTTTACAAAAGCTGCTATATTTAAAAAGTCTGTGATTGGCTGACCAGGATGCCTTCTCCTAAACGCCCATAGAATCCAATCGGTGATAATGGCACTTGGATGAAAGCAGTCATGGACTGGAGAAAAATACTGGACAAAATTGACAACACTCATAAGTCTACCTCAGCCTTCTGTTTTTCAATACATCCAAGGCATTCCTCATTGACGAGCTGAATCACATCCAGAGAAGGACAAGTGAAGATCACTTCAGAAACTAAGGATATTTAGACTGGGGAAGAAAAGATTCCAAGGTAGGGAGACAAATGTTGTGTTCAACCATTTGAAGGACTGACATGTGGAAGAGAGAATGGCCCTGCTCTGCCTGGCCCCAGAGGGAGTGTGAGGTGGGGGTAGGTTATCCGGAAACAAAATTCTGCTCATTAGTTTCTTTCTAGTTCATAGATCTGGCCCCAAAGTGGAATGGAATACCTAAAGACATAGAACTCTCATTACAAGTAGGGGACTAGCAGAGGATGGAAAGTCATTTCTTGAAGATTTCATAGACAAAATTCTTATTCGGGGTGGGTCAGGTGAAATGAACCCAAGACTTGGAGTCAAGAAAATCTGAACTTGGATTCTGCCTCAGATATTTACTAACTGTGTGCCCCTGAGCAACTTAATTAACTTCCCAGTTTCCTTATTTGTAAAATGATGATATTAGTAGCCACCTCACAGGACTTTTGTGACACTCAAATGAGCTAACATATGTAAAGTGCGCTGGAGAAATGCTAGCTCTCAGAAGGTACAAGGTAACCTTCCAGTTCTCTTCTGTCATAATTCTAGAAAGATATTTTATTCTAATTTATTCTACTCGTCAGGTTAATGATTAGACAGTCAAGAAAATCTTAAGCATCCTTCAGTCTACAAAATACTCATGACTACTTTTACCTATCTCTTGCTCCCAACCCACTTCCAGAGATAAATGTGTTTAAAGTTCTGACTTTCCAAGTTCCTCCCATCGCTAAACTCCCATAATTCCATGACTGGACAAAAGATAACATTTGTTCTACTTGGCCCCAAAGGACAGCTCCAGAAACAGTTGGGGGAAGATGTAAAATAACTCTTACTCCATATAAGAAAAAAAAGCTTTCTAATTATTAGAATTATCTTGAAATCGAAGGGGTTGCTTAGGAGGGAGTGAGCTACCCAACAATGGGGGCAGTTTGAGCTTTTAAATATTAGCTCCAGATTCAGGGACTCCAGCAAACTCTAGGCTGTAGTGGATGATTTGACTTAAATCAATTCCATAAAATTAATTCTTTGCAGGAAACGGAACCAACCATAAACACAGATCCCCGAAGACAATAATCACCTTCACTTTTCCCCCAAGTCCAGCCCTCAGAGATTCTGAGCTGAATTACCTTAGCCTTCTTGCAATATGCTCCTTCTCCTCCCTGCACCCTGTATTGCTATTGCTAGTTTCATTAAGATAATTGGTGAACTAATTAACTTCCACAATGTAGGCTGCTTTCCTAGCTGGCTTTATCTCCAGAAGGGGTGATCTGCTGAAGCTCATATTCACATTACCACTACAATTCCTGGCCCCTCCATCCCCCTGCCCCAAATCATTGCTGGTTTTGCCACTTAGCACTCCTGTAGCTTTGCTCATAATAAACTGGAAAACAGAGCCTTGGGCCCCATTCCAATGGAATTGAGGAGAACTCTTCACCATTTATCTTCTCTGTTTACCACAAGTAGAGGTTGGAATTAATGGAAAATATTTATCATGGCTAAGTAACAAGTTCAAAACACAGTTATTACCTCCGCCCAGTCATTTCAACTCACACCGATGCTTTCTCTTTTTCTCTGCATAAATAATGGCAGAGAAAATATGTAATGTTTTCAGCTGAGCACTCCCTAAGGAAAGCCAGCCCAGAGTAGTGCTTTGTGGAACATTGAGCCAGCAAAATCAAAATGGCAGATCACCACTGAATTTTGCTGGTTCTGAGAATTAACAATAAAATGCTGGGGAAAAGTGGACAAAGGTCGCTATCTTTGAGTGCCTAGAGTAGAATGCAGACTATAGCTCAGAGATCGGCTATCACCTTCTCCCCAAAGCCCCTTTTGATCTTTCCCATAGCTCATTCTTTGATGAGACTGCAGATTCGTGATATCAACATATGAGTATTCCTTTCATCAAGACTGGCCTTCTCATCTTGTAGGATTCTCATCCATGTCCTCCAACCAATCTTTTAGAGGATCTCACTGAGACAGTGGAAGCCTTTTGATATTTCCTGTATACCAGGGCAAGTTCTCTCTTAACCTCTCAAGTTTAAAAAACCAGATCTTTTCTGATCATATTTTTCCTGCCTGTTTATACTCTTTCTTATGATCATATCACCATTATTAATTTGATCCAATCTACTCCCATCTACCCTGTGGTTCTGGATTGTCCTTTGGGTCATGTCACTTCAACTTTTCAGGATTCTTGTTATGGTTTTCATTTTCTAGTTTGAATTATATTTAACAATTATCCATGTCCCTCTGGATTCTGTGCTCTTCCAGGCTGTGATCTTCATCTCATCAATCCTTGTATATCCCCCAGAGTCCAACTAGATGATCATGATTTTGAACCCAACATTTGGCATCATGTGACCCAAAGCAATGATGAATGCAGAACCATATAGAGAGATACCCACATATACATACATATATGTATATATGTGTGTGTGTTATGTATTTGTACATATGTGTATATATACATATATGTCTCTGTGTGTATATATTACTGTTTGCCTGGGATTTTGGCAGCATCTCTCCCTGAGAACTTTGAGTAAGAGATCCTAAAGGAAAGAACTGAGAAGAAAAGATACCATCAGTCAATCAACAAGCATTTGTTGGCAAACTACTCCAGTTTCTTTGCCAAGAAAATCCCAAGTGGGGTCAAGAAGCTTGGACACAACTAAAAATCAACTGAAAACACCAATATGTCAGGCACTCTGCTGAGAAGCAAAAATATAAATAGAAAGTGGAGAGTCCTTGCCTTCAAGAAGCTTCCAATCTAACACAGGAAAGCAACACATAAAAGGGAGCTGAAAGAAGGCTAAAGAAACAGAGGTATAGCTTGCTAAGATTTGGTGGAGAATATGGGGCAGAATCCAGAGAGAAATGAGACATGGCTAGCCGAGGCACCCTGCTTACATGGAGAGTCTGGGAGGAATCATCCAATCTGAGGAAAGGTCACTGAGTGGAGGATACATCCAAGGTGTAATTTCCAGGGTAGGAGTGAAACTTCAGGATAAAAAATGCAACCCAGTAAGAATCTTTCCTTGAATGTGTACCATTAATATTTTTATCAGTTACTTGGATTGTAATTAGAAATAAAGAAATCCTGAGTTCAAATCCAATCCCAGACTCTTAATAGCTGGGTCATCATTTAGCCTCTGTCTGCCTCCATTTCTTTATCTGTAAAACGGGGATAAAAATAACACTTGTCAATCTTTTCCCTTTCCTGGAGCTCTTCAACTGGAGATTTGTGAGATATTTTGTACCAAAGATTTTCTTTTGGATAGGGACTGGGCTCAATGCCCTCTGCTGTCTCTCAGAAAGCTTATGGAGCCCATCTCTCTGATCCTCAGCTTCCTTACCTACAAAATAATGGTAATCATTTTGCACTTCTCTGATAGAGCCTCTTTAAAACATTAAAGCTTCATGTAATGGTGAGCTATTATCATCACAAAGTATTTTCTTGACAACCAGCCTGTATTGGAGATAGGAAGCGTGTTGTTATCGCCATCTCACAGACGCTGAATGCATCCAGAACCACCTTGGCCAGTTATAGCTCCATCTTGCCTTCACAAAGAAGAAAGAGGCTTTGTAGCATTGAAGGGCAGCCTAAGTGCAGATAATAAGGAGGAGAGAGATGCCACCAGTTCAGCCCTCATACCTGGCAGAGATCAGAGCCAGAATCTGAACTGGCATCTTCTGGCCCCATTTTAAGACCATGGGAGTTTATAGGCTGCTGAGGCTCTGGTAACTCATACTCTCTGATGCACTTGGGAACAAGACCTCTGGAAGCACTCTTTACAACAGTGGAGTTCAGCGATAAATAACCATGAGGATACAAAGCATACAGCTCCCAGGATTCAATGAAATCAAGTGAAATTATAATAATAAAAATTAGCATTTTCTAGCATGTTGAGATTTGCAAAATACTTTATATGTTAGCTCATTTAATATTTATAAAATTCTTTAAAGTCTATGTTATTATTACTCCCAATTTGCAGATGAGCAATTGAATCATAGAGGCTGACTTGCCCAATCATACAACTAAGGAGAGTCTGAGGCAGCATTCGAACTCAGATCTTCAGACTCCATATCAACACTCTGTTCCTTTGCCACTTAGCTGCCACATAGAGATAAACATATATAAACGAGATAGCAAATTTTATAACATTTTTGTTGTTGCTGTTGTTCAGATATGTTGTATGTCCCCATTTGGGTTTTCTTGGTAAAAAGATACCGGGGCGATTTGTCATTTATTTTTCCAGCTCATTTTACAAATGAGGAAATTGAGGCAAGAGAATTAAGTGGCTCACCCAGGGGCATGCTAGAAAGTTTTTGAGGCTGGATTTTAACTCAAGGCTTTCTGACTACAACCCCGATGGTCTATCCGCTACTATTTTAGCCCTGTTAATCACTTGTACCATTGTCCAAAACCCTGATACAGAGAGGCTTCTCCAATGTCCAAATCCAAATTTGTTTTCTTTCCAAAGAAAAAAGTGTATCCCATGGACTTTGACACTGAATTCTCCCCTCCTCCACACCCCTGCTCCTAAGCCCACCACAAAAAAAGGACTCTCATTCTCCAGGAATTTTTCCTGGTGCTTCCCTATGAACCCCAGCTCTCCAGGGTTTGCAAAACATCATGTAAGGTCTGGATACTTAGTCAGAAAGAAGGACCAGGCTGGCCCCTGGGATTCATTACAACTCTAAAATCCTTTGGTTCTGTCATTAAATTGATCCTCCCCCCGACCCCATGATGTTGATGTGATTGTTGTCCCCATTTAATAAGTGAAGAACTTACTGGGGATAACAATCACACAACCTCGTGGGATTGTGGGGAGGACTGATTTAAGTGACAATTTATCAGGGGAGTCAAGATCAGTATTTTGAAGAGGTTTTATACTAGGAACCTTCAGAAGTTGTTCCCAAATCTGCAGTTTGCTCATTCTACAACTAGACTTGCGGTCAGATAAATTTGGGTAGCCCAAGAGAAGGCCAGGAAGAGATGCCATAATGGAGCATGCAAATGTGCTGACAATCCCAGTAATTAGTTTAAAACAAGACATGAATATGTTAATCTGATTCCTTTTGGAATTTAAATACCCATAAACCCACATCTTGTCAAATGGAACAGTAATTTAAACATTAGACCAATCCATTAGAATATTTACCAAGCCCTAGGTGACACCCAGTCATTACAATCTCTCCTTGAAAGGGGCCCAGAGCAGTGGAGGGGGGTGATGGGGGAAAGCCAGACAGAAGGATGGAGGGTCAATTTGGACATCAAGGAAAAGCATTTCTACTGCCCTACTGGCATCGGAAGCACAAGCTGTCCCTCCCTCCTGACATGATTCCCGAGCCCATCGCTCACCTAATGGCTAAGTTGGAGCCGTTAGAGGAACAACGGTCTAGGTGGGTGGGGACAGTTGTTCCAGACCTCATGGCAGGCTGAGAATTATATGGGTAATGGGCCACTGGGGTTGAGTGATGGCTGCTTGCTCCTTGCCAAAGGTGATGCATAATGGCTTGTTCCAAAAGTCTTAATGTTATTCGACTTCCTTTAGCCTTGGACTTCCCTTTCTCCTGCTGGTTGTGCAGTTTCATAATGAAGAGCCATCATTAGCCTAATAGAGAATTGGCTCCACACCCTGCCCCCTGTAAAGGGGCGGGGAGCACTTGGCTCCATGCTCTAGATCCCAAAGCAACCTCAGGGCTAATGAGCCCAAATTAGGAACCTGAGATGTGGGGACTCTCAAGCTGCTCATTAAACTAGAACCAACTTCAACCATCCAGTGATAATGGATCTAAATCATTCCCTGAATTCAAAAAGCTTTACCTAGAAGCCAGTCAATGACTGCATTGACCAGCAAAGGAGCACTTGCCCACTCAAATAAAAGTCCTAAATAACTAAAAAATAAGGGAAGAAAAACAAGAGCCCCCTGGGCTATGAACTCCATCACTTGGCAGTTAACATGCTAATGGCAAGAATGATGCTGAACCAGAGAATTATGGGAAAGGACAATTCACTCATTCAATAAACACTTATTAATCCTTCTGTTTAATTGAATGCTATTTCTTTTTGCATTTATCAAGTTTCTGCCCTCATAGATCTTAGTTCTAAAAAGGAAGAAAAAGGCATTTGCCCAGAGTGAAATCTATCCATTTATTTCCACTTCTATTTGGACAGATGCTTTTCCTCTCAGCTCCTAGCCTAATGCTTCATCCATCCCTTCCTTTCTTATCCCCCAACCATCCAGCCCTTTTATACACTGTGAATGTTCTAGTTATGGTCCTCGTTCTCTCTCACTAGATTGGAAGTTCCTTGAAGGCAGAGTCTGACTTGTTTTTCCCTTATATCTCCAGAATTCAGCCCAGTAGCTGGCATATAATAAATGCTTAACAAATGCTTGTTGACAGTACCATTGGACATCACAAAAAATGCATTAATATACAATTATTCCATGGTTTCCTGGAAGTTCTTATTCTCTCAGCTTTCAACCTCACAGTGTTCAACAAAGTCATCTGGAGATTAACTTTGAGAAACAAGCCTCTACAGCATTTCTGCCTTCAGTGAGTGATTTTTCCTCTGGTACTCTGGGTAATTTTCTCTCAGATCCTCAAAAATGAATGTGTTTTTGCCCCTTTCCACAAGCAAAACAATGCTCAGTACAAAGGGGGCCACCTCTTGTCCTCCTTTTCTCCTCAGGAAGTGATTCCAGGAAGGAACTGAAGGACACTTGTTGGAGATGTTTCAGAGGGAATCGCTGCTCAGCTGCTGGTTAGAATAGAGGCCTTGGAGAGTTCTTCATCTCATACTCAAATTCATCTTCGTACCAAGTGGTGAAGGTGCCCCCACCCTCAATGCTCTATTTAGACATTTACATTTACCCAAAGGACAAGCGCTCACCTGGCCCCGCCTCAAGGCTACAACATAATGATATTCATAATTAATGTCATGTCATCTCCTGTCTCTTCTACACAACCATACCCAGGAACACCCCTAGGGTCCCCTCAGGAAGAAGAAAGCAACAATTGATGGAGAGAGAGAGGGGAGGAGCAGAGATTCCTCAATGGCCTATTTCTTCTCTGAGGATACAATGGAAAAGCAAAAACATGCACAGCCTCTTTTCAGGCTGATCCAATTTCTTTCCTGTGCTAACTTACTTTGAATTTGAAGGCCCGTCATAGAGAAAAGAGAGCAGGCAGACCCCTTCCTGGTTCTGCTTGCTACCCAAGAGATATCCAGCTAGAGATCTTAACATAGGGTTCATAAACTTGTTTGCGGTTTTCTTTTATATTTTGATTACTATTTCAATATGATTTATTTCCTTAGTAGCCTTATATATCTTATTTTGTGCATTTAAAAACCTAATTCTAAAAAACAGTCCATAGCTTTACTAAACAGATGGCCCCAGAGGTTCCTTGATACAAAGAAAGGTAAAATCAGATTTTATCCAATGACAAATGCCCAGGGGGATGCAGGGACTTGTCCACAATCACACAGCACATTGGTGGCAGAACCAGGTCTCAAACCCCTATTTGCTGATTTCTGTCAAATCATAGCTCCCTTCCCAGATGTTATTAATGGCCCATCACAACCCAGTGGGGAAAGCATCACCTTTAATTCAGAAAATCCCTTCTTTTTTTCTGTTGCTTGCTAGATCTATGACAAGTGAGCAAGCCACTTAACCTTGATGAGCTTCAGTTTATCTTTAAAAATGAAGGAGACTCTCTCTCAGGATTGTTGGGGAAAATGATCATAAATCCCTAAAGGACTCTAGCAATATGAATTATTATTAATAGGATTATTTATATAATAATAATAATATTGTATGCATTCAATTCCCTACCCTGCCTCAGTTTCCTCATCCCCTCCTGTCACATGGGGGACAGGTCAGGCACATTAAGCTGAGAAGTTTCAAGGCTGGGGCAGAGGGGCTTCTCCAAGTCCTTCTTGGTTTGCTGCTCCCATACTTATTCTCCAACTGAATGCAAAACTAGTATCTTTTTCCTCTGTGCAAAACCACCCTAATGAAGACAAAATGACTTCTCTAAGAAGTGTTTCTCCACCCGGCACAAAGTCACCCGGGATTCAGAGGAGATTGGAATTTTAAACACATCCCCACAACCTTCAAGGAGCTGAAATGAGTCCAGAGTCAGCTCCTGGATCTAGCTGTCCTTCAGCTGTCAGCATCCTTCCACAGACAAGCTACTGCCTCCCCTCCATGAGGATGGATCTGGGTCCAGAGACAAGCGTACTAGGTTTCTAGTATTGGCCTGGCTCTCAGAGGATTTAAAGGAGAAAAGCATAGACTCCAACCCCTTTCTATTACAAAGAAGGAAACTGAGGACTCAAGGGGGAAAGGGACTTTTCCTCAGTCACACAGTACATTCACACAGTGACACAATAGAAACTAGAGCTGAAGTCTGGGGTTTATCTACCTCACCCACCTTGCCTATTCAGTCTCTCTCAGATGCCTGAGGACCAAATTATATAGAAACCCTAAGACTTGTGGTCCCATCTACAGAATGAAATAACCTTTTCCCTCTACATAGTCTACATTGGACTCCTATCCATTGCACATTTTTTTCAACTAGTCAACAAGCATTTATTAAGTGCCTACTGTGTGTCAGGCACTGTGAAGAGGATTTTAAAAAATGAAATAGTTCTTGCCCTTGAGAAGTTAATATTCTGTCAGGAGAGACAACTTGAGCATGTATAAGTAAATGTAGAATAAATAATAGTTTAAGAAAGAGGGACATAAGCAAGTGAGGGCGATCAGGAGAGATTCCAGAAGATGGTGCCTGGGATGTCTTGAAGGAAAGCAGAGAATCTATAGATATGGGAGAGCATTTTAAGGACCAGGGACAGCGCATACAAAGACACAAGAGTAAGGAGATAGAGCACCATAAGGGGAAATGAATAACCATGTAAGAAGAACAGCAAGAATTCCATTTTGCATAAAGGAAATCATATGTAATGAGACTGGAAAACTAGGTTAGGGTCAATGCGCGAAATCCTTTAAAAGAGTTTATATTTAAACTTAGTAATGACCAGTAGTTACTATTATTAAGTAACAAAGTGACACGGTCAAGTCTGAGCTTGAGGAAAATCACAGAGAAGGGGATGAATGGGAGAGTTGTTGTAGAGGTAGAAAAAATAAGGTTTGGCAATTGGTTTGGCAATAAAGTTGTGGGAGAAGGTGAAGTTGGAGGTAATGTTAAGGTTAAAAACTTGAGAGACCGGAAAGATGTTGGTGATATTGCCAGAAATGGGGACGGCTGGGCTTCAAAGGGCAGATTGGGAAAGTGGGGAAGGGCGAAGGTGGTGGGTTGGGTTTGGGACATGTTGAGTTTTAGATGTCTCTGGGAAATTTTATTTGAAACATCCCATAGGTAATTAGTGCTTTGAGCTGGAAATTAGGGAGAGAAGGTGGGATTTATAATCATCTGCATGAAAGTGGTAACTGAACCCATGAGAGCTGATGAAGTCACCAAGAAGGAAAAGTGGTTCAAACATTGTCTCACATTGACACCTCTTTGCCTCAGTGCATTCAAGTGCATTATTTCATGCCCAGTAGTCTCTCTTCTCCTTAACTCCACATGATGAATGTTTCTTCTTTCAAGGCCCAAGTCAAGTACTTCTTCCATGAAAACTTCCAATCTTTTCACATCTCCTGGGCCTCTCTGACTGCATTTCTCTTTTACCTCCACCAATCCCTAATTTGTCTTTTTTTAATCTACCCTCTATAGCTGTAGGCAAAAACTTTGATTTTTTTCTTTGTAACTCCAATGCCAACCATGCTATCCACATATACATAGTAGATACATAATAGATGTTTGCTTAATTGAATAGCCATCTTCAAGGGGAAACTGGATGACCACTTGTAGAAGATAGCATAGAGAACTTTGTTGTTCCTAGATGGCTGGAACTGAATGTCCATAGATATATCATCTTAAGAAGAATATTGGATTGAAATCAGAAGACCTGGGTTCAAATTCTGACTTTCCTGCGTATTATCTAGGTGACTTTGAGCATCTCCTCTCTTCCTAAATTCTGTTGTCCTGAGGTTTCTCATGTCTAAAATTAAAGGGGGTTGGACTAAGTGACAGCAAAGGTCTCTCCCAGCTCCAGGATATGGAGAATTGAATTGAAACAAACTGAACTCCTCAGTGATTTGAGGATGACTAAGAACACCAATAGCCTGGAGAATGGTGTGATTATAGCTTGGAACTTGAGATTCTGAATTCTTACTCACCGAGGGAGGGGCTCTCCCTGGGGCCCAGAGGCAAATGAAATATGTACTTCATTAGCATGAGTAAGAAGACTGTAATGAAGTAAAGTAATATGGCTACATTAAAGTAATATGAGAAAATTAAAAACAAAAAAATCAGACTCTGTGACTTGATGAAGCATCTCCTACACCAAGAAAGCAGGAGTTCTAAGACTGCTTGTTTTGTTGGTTTACTTATTAAATGGGTCACGTTCACATTGTCAGCAGCCTCAGGCTCCCTATGCAGATAAATCCTGGGGTAGAAGGCAATCGATACATGGAAATTAAGTCTTCTGAGGAAGAGCTGAGAGAAATGGAGAGGTTTTCTCTGGAGAAGATCAGAACAGGGAAGGACACAGACCCTGTACTATTAGAATGGTAAAAAGAACTTGCAGGCATGGTATAATGGAGGAAAAAAGTATCAGGAGAATGGAGATGAACAAATTTCCTCCTGACTTTGAAAACATGGAAGAAATCAAATTCTAGAATCTTCAGGTGAGTAAATCTGGTGTCTCTGGCAAAAATTCCAAATGGATTAGCAAGTATATGGTTTGTGAGCTCTAGAAGAGAAAGGGGTGATTACTTTGAATCAAAATAGGTTCACCAAGAGCTTGTGATGACAGACCAAGCCCATTTCTTTGAATTATAGGGTTGATAAACCGATTGTGAAGATGCTAGACACAGTACATTCATTCATTTAATAAACACATTTTAAAGTGCTTATTATGTTCAAATACTTTCCTGGAAACTAAGGTATAAGATATAAAGTTTAGAAAAAACATAGTCATTGCCCTCAGGCCTTTATAATCTTATAGGAAGATGAGACAGAAAATGGATACCATAATGTTCCATACTGTAAAGTTGTCCTTTTTGCCAAGGTCAACCTCTCTAAATGCACGCCATCTTCTTTAGCAGGTTGCATTCTCCATCATCTGTAGTTTTTTTCTGAACATCAGTCCCTTCCTATCTATTGGCTCCTTTGCTTACATGTCTCTTTTGCTATCCATGTCTCTCTTATTTTCAAAAAGTTTCTACTTGATCTAACCAGAAGCACCAGTACATTTTATACCCCTTTTCCCTTTCATAACTAAACTCTTTGAGAAAGCCATCTACACTCAATGTCGCCACTTCTCTCTCACTTGTAAACCATTTGCAGTCTGGCTCACCATTCAACTGAAACTACCTTCTCCAAAATTGTCAAAGATCTCTCAATTAACAAATATGATGGCCTTTTCTCAAGCCTGATGCTTTTTTAACCTCTCTGCATCATCTAACCCTGTTGACTTTCTATTTTTCCCCCTCCCCTCTCCTGAACTTCACTATTGTCAAGGGCCCCACCATCCTCCCAGCATCCCAGGTCCACAATCTCAATGTTAACACCTTACTATGATTTAAACTCCAATCTTTGGTGAAATTAAGTTATTTATACTTTCACAAAACCTCTGCTACCCATCCCTTCTGTCCACTCACCCAGCTACCAGTTTAGTTCAAACTCTCACTCTCTCTCTCTCCCAGGCTTTTGAGTTAGCATTCTAATTGGTTTTCTCGTATCAAATCTCTCCTTACTTCAAACAGTCTTTTATGAAAGTACAGATCTTCCCACATTCCCACTACCCCTGCTAGGAAAAAAGCTGCAGTGGCTCCCTACTGCCTCCAGGATCAAATAAAAATTCCTCTATTTGAGATTTACAGCTCCTTCTCCTACCTTTCCATAATCACACTTTACTCCCTTTAAACAACTCATGGTCCAGCTACTTTGCTTCTCACACAGAAAAAAACATCTTCTAACTCCATGCCTTTGCATTGGTTGTCCCTCATGCTTGGAATCCTGTCCCTCCTCATCTGTGCCTCCTGACATCCCTAACTTCTTTCAAGATTGTGTTCCAATGTCCCCTTCTGCTGAAGGCTTTCCCAGCCCTTCCCAACCACAAGAACCTTCACCTAGAAGGCTGCTGTCCTTTTATTCTATATGTGTCATGTACATAACTACTTATGGACATGTTTATCTCCCCCATTCCATGGAAACTCCTGGAGATCAAGGAACAGCAAGATTTTATTGTTCCTTTTCATCCTCAGGCCTTATCAGCATCTGGCAACCAGTAAGAACTTAATAAATGCTTGAAGATGAATGGGTTAATTAGAGTGAGTACGTTAGAGAGGTGAAACCATGGTATTATGGGCACTATGAGTGAAAGAGTAAGAGAATAACTTTTTATCAAGTGCCAGAAAAGGCTTTACAAATTTAATTTACATTTTGACTTTCACAGTGACTCTAAAGGGACAAGTCTCTTTACCTATGGGGGGAAGAAGAGGTCAGAGAAGCTTTTTGGAGCATATGGCAGCAGAATTGGGCTTTAGAATATGGAGGTGTGTTGGATACCACAAAGAGGGGGATAAAACACAGAAAAAAAAGTTTCATAAAAGGAACAGAACCAAGAAAATGAGAGGAATACAGAGGAGTCAAAGAGTGGACCTTTAGCTGAAAACAGCACATGAAGACAGGAGTGACTAGAGATGAGACAGGGAAAGCAGGAACAACTGCCTGCTCCCTGAAGGCTAGGCAAAGGAGTAGGAAGATACATTGTGTGGGAGGGACATGCTGGATTGGGGGCTTGCTTATCTGGTTTGTAGCAAGAGTTACCCAAGGACTCAGAAAAGCATCATGATGAAAGTCACCTTAGAGCCTAGCTCTTCCAGCCCCTTCGTTATACAGGCAGGGAAACTGAGGTCCAAGAGAAGTGGTTTACCCAAGGTCATAGGACTAAAAGTGTCAGTGCAGGATCTTGTCAGTTTGCTGGAAGTTTCCAGGTGTAAAAAATTTTAAATAGGAGGAGTGGGAGAGGGGCAGGACAAAAAGCAATACTGAGGCAGGAGGAAAAGGCATGGGGAGAGCTTGTGGAGCAAAGAAACAAAAAGGAAAAAAAAAAAGATTCTTCCCCCAAACCATAAGAGTTATACACAAATGGTAAGAATTAGTCACAGATTTAATTTTTTTCAACTTTTATAATTTCTGCCAAGAAATTATTAAATCACCAAAACAGACTTTATCAACACTGACCATTTATTTAAGTCAAACAACAGAGTAAAGCTCAGTGGTCCTATTGTCTCTTCTTCCTAAAATAATTAGTCTACTGTAACCTGAATTCTACTATAATGTGTGTCACTAGCACGACAGGCAGACAGACAGACAGGCAAACAGGCAGACAGGGCCCTTATATTTGTCTCCAAAGATTCCTGTGACTGGTTGGACAGGGGGTTCCAGACAGGACAGAACTCCAAGATCAGGATGAACAAAGTTCTCAGGGTCAGCATTTCTTCCTCCTCTTCAAGAGTTTCCAACTTTCATTACAAATGAGTAACACGGCAAATGGAAAACCCATTCATTTTCCATCCTTTTCCTCCCTGTTCTCGCCCTTTCTTCCAAGTGTGCTTTGCCTGACACAGCATACTTTTCAACTGATCTATCTCAGCACAGGGGAATAGGCTGCCCTTTTGGGGTGTTTATTTGATCATTCATTTTATATGTCTTGTTTCTGGAGGGGGGAAGAGCACAAGGGACTGCAATAAGGCGGGGAGTGTAGTATTTAATAAAGCCAGCCCGATGGGGGAGGAATCTTGCTTAATCATTAATTGATGGAGTCAGACAAGACAGTGGTGCTACCACCGAAGGTCGGTGGTTATTAATTATCCCCTCAGGCTGTAAAAGAATAGTCAGGACTTTCTCCTGATGCTGGAAGTGGAGCAGCAGGTGCCATAGAAAACTGAGTCCCGGACCTCTGTAGAGGATGGAGCGTGTTGATAGCATTGTGGGTCAGTCCCTGAAGGGGAAAAAGCCAAGGGGAAATGGGAGGTCCCTGGATGGGGAGAGTTAAGGATGCTCAAAGTCAAAAAAACCCACAGGGATAATTGACCTTCATCCCTGCTGGTAGCTAGGGAAATCGAGCTGAGGCTGAGTCTGTCTCAGAAGTTGAGGAAGTTCCTGGTCTGCAATTAGGATGGTGGATCCTGTTCTGACTCCTGGAAATCTGTTCTGTTTCTGTTTCACTTAATCAATTCTCATCAATAGACTAGAGCATCCTAAAGCCGACTAAAGGGTTCTTAACCAAGATTCTTAGAGAAACAAATAAAAAGTCATGTCTCTCCAAGAGGCTACCTCCTCCTTGCAGATGCTTAGAGCCAGGTAATCCAGCAGGATGTGAACTGAGAGCCTTTTCTCAACAGTGGTACCCAGTTGCCAAAAAAGTCCCTTCCCCTCTCTGGGCTTCAGTCTCCCTATCTGTAAAATGAGATCATTGAACTCATGAAATCATTGAACTCCAAGAGTATTGTGAAATTATGTGATTGTCAAAACCTGATCTGTGGACTTTCTGGCTAGGGACCCAGGGACTCAAGACCATCAGAAGGAATGGTTTGCCCAATGTCACCCAGGTGGGATTTAAACCCAAATTATCTGACTCCTATAAATCCAATACTTCTATCCATACAACTCAGTTCTGAAGGAATGATTCGAAAACCAGGAAATCCCATAAAGAAGAAGCCTTAGACCAGAAGACACTTAGACCAGTGTCCAAGTGGTCAGGGGGAGAAGACGTGCCAAAATGGGCTGCACTGCCTCAGAACCTGGAGGTCTCAGGAAGAGGCTGGAGGGCTCCTTGAGGGGAGACCTTTGAATAGATTCTTGGTCTACAAAATCTCTGAAAAGAAATCTTGGCCCCTGAAAACATTCTCTCCACAAAGTTAACTAAAACCCCAACTTCTTAGAATTTTCAGCAGCCCCCAACCTAATCTGAACAAATTAAGACTTACCTAAGGAAGGCAGATGGCAGACCAGTTTCTTTATGATTAGATTAAGTGGCTGTTTCACCAGCTTCCTTGGCCAGTCTGCATAGAATGAAATTTGTATTCCTAAGTTAAATGTTGTATATGTGTGGGTGCTTTGGGGGAAAGGAGAGCATTTAAGAAAGAATTAAGCCATATGTTGGAGAGAGTTTATCCCAGCTGTTGGCAGCCTCCCTTCCGAAGCTCCAGGGGTTTCAGGCTGAGTTTTCAGTTGATGAAGTCTCCACTGCACCGAGAAGAAAACTTTTGTCCTCTTTGAACCTCTCCCTTGTCTACCCCCAAGAAGAAAGCTACCCCTTGCTCTCATCCCATAAACTAGAACTTCCCTGTGGTACCTACTAGAGCTAGGACCCATCCCCAAGTCTCCTGCTCCCAAGGGAGCCATAGTTTGGTTCTGGCTCCAGTGGATTGGAAAGACTATTCTATAAAGCAGGAATTAGCTATGCCCATGAGGAGTGGGAAGAAAGCCACAGTAAAGGGGACTTGAACTTGAGGACAGAAGAAACATCCTATAAGAGCCTTAAAGTGAAATGGCCTGCTTTGGAAAGCAACAAGCTCCCCATCCCTGAAGAACTTCAAGCATAAACTGTACGATCACTAATCCAGGATTTTGGGAGGGGATTCCTACTCAAACACTGGCCATAAAAATAGCATTTCTTCTTCAGCACTTTCTAAACATTTCCAAAATGCTTCCCTCAAAGCAGACCTCTAAATCATATGGGTCATACTTCAGTATTTCCATGTGACAGGCAAGGAAACTGAGTCTCAGAGAGAAGAGGGGGTTTTCCCAAATGAAATGCTTTTGAGAGCCTTTGAGTAGTGACTCTCCAATTCAGACAACCAAACATGCAAGTTCTATCTTTTTGCTTTAGGCAAATCACACTGGGAAAAATTGTTGAGTGCTCAACTTGGTTCCAGTTTCAAAGTCACTATTATCTCCACCCTCTAATTTATTCTTTATTAAAAGAGTATTTTCAAATATGCCGTTTTTGCAATAATGATACTTGGATCAGTGCTAATTGCCTTAATTGAGCTGTTTATACCTCATCTTAGCCATTATTGGATGTGCACTTCGATCTCCTAATTGCCAAGTAATTACAAGGTTTTTATTCAGCTCTCCTATTGTTGAACTCAACTAATGTCCAATGGGCAACGTTCCCTTGCATCATCTTTGTGCTACTCAAAGTCGTGGCTCAAGCCAAAGGTGTTCATCTTCCAGTTGCCTTTTTCATTAGAACTCAACTCTCCCATGGCAAGTGGAAGATCTTCTAAAAGATCTTTAACCCCACAAAACACCCTCCCTATCATAAGCACTCACCCCTGTACCAAGAATGTTACCCTAATTCCTTCCCTCCTCTCATTTATGTCTCCTGAATTCCTAATCATTCTTTAAGAACCATTTCAAATGGCACCTCTTCCAAGAAGCTTTTCTAACTTCCTCTTGCCACCAATTATGCTGTCTTCCTCCTATTTCCCATAGCACCTTGCACCTTCCTTATTACACAGATCCTATTCTGCTTTCCATTCAAGTTACTTGGACATCACCAAAAATCGGAATCACGGAATCTCAGCACCAGTGCCTGAGGATATATTCTCTCCTCATACCACCTTAGGAAGAGTGAACTCCAATTGAAAGCAGTTTCTACAGAGCATTCTCTCACCTCCCCAAGACGCATCTGAATATGGAAAAGCAGGAGGACTGGATGCTCCTTCCCATCCATGCTCCTTGAGACCATTATTACTCACCTGGCTTCCAGAAAAAACACACCCAGATTCCAGCTGCAGGACTTTTAGTGGCATTCTCCTAGACTTTCAGCATGATCCAGGTCATAGCCATCTTCTCCTAAAAGCATGGAAGGAGGGATATAACAGAGACCCTGAGGAACCTTGTAGTTCGGGTGGGGAAATAAAGGACTAAGTCTTCATTCCCCCCAAGAGGTCTACAGCTTTCTTTTCCTGCAAAATCTAATACAGCCAGGCAGGAAAGAGAAAGAAGTCTCACTCTGGTCAAGAGTGAGGTGCCTTTTGAATGCACCCCAGTTCTGAGGAGCTCAGCAGCCAATCAGCAAGCCAGAAACAGTTACAGAATGACTGCCCAATCTTTGAGGAAATCTCTTCCTTTGCATATTTTCGATTTTCCCAGGCTCTTCCACATAAGGATAACCTTCACAGACCCATTGTGTATGTTGCCCAGCCCCCATTTTATGTAATGGACAGTGACTGTGCTATAAGGAAGCAGACATGGAGGCAGGGAAAGAATTGTATGAACTGATGCAAAGTGAAATGTCCAGAACCAGGGAAATAATATGAACAATGATTACAAGACAGGAGAAAAGACAAAAATGAAACTGAATCCTATAAAACTGGAATGAGTCCAATGGGAGACATAAGGAGGTGCTTTTCTCCCTGATTCTCTGTAGAGAATGGAACATCACAAAGAACATTCAACTTTTCAATATGTTGTCCATTTCTTGCCAAAAATTTCCCCCTCTTTTTTAATCTTTATTATAAGGGTTGGCTCTCTGGGAGAAAGGATGTGGAGGGAGATGCTTTGGGAAATGTAGCTATATTCAAACAAAAGATATTAATAAAGACATTTAGGAGAGGAACCTAAAAAGATATGCCAAGGTAAGGAGTTTAAACCCATACTTCAAAGCCCAGTCATAGGGCCAATAAAGAGCAATGGGTAAGCAGTAGGGAATCCCTTGACTTTCTCATCAAGGGAGGGAGGAGAAAGGGAGGAAGAAGCGGGGAGGAAAGGGAGGGAGGAAGAGAAGGAGGAAGGGAAGGAGGAAGGGAAGGAGGAATACCTGAGCAGGAATCCCTCTAAGAATTCTTGGCAAGGTGATGATCCAGCCTCTCCTTGAAGATCTCCACTAGTGGATAATTCTCATATCTCACAATATTGCATTAATTCTACTTTTGGATAGCTCTGATTTAAGATTTTTCTTTACTTTAAAATCAAACATTGGCTGCTTCTTTCCCACTCCTCCTAGTTTTGTCCTGTGGGGCCAAGGGGAATCAGCTTAACTCCCTTTCTAGATAAGAGCCTTTTCCAATATTGGAAGAGAACAGCCCTATCTTCTCTTCTCCAGGCTAAGCCTTCCCAATTCCTCCCACTGATTCTTGTGGGCTTCTCTCTGGTGTCCTCCTCATGACACTCCTCAGTGTCTCAGGATTGCCAAGTGTTGAGGTTTCTTGAGCTCCACGCCCCCCCTCCACGATAGAACCCAGAGAGCCTTGGACATGGGATGGAGTGGGTCTCACCCAAAAAGAAGGGCAGTAGGGTAGGGCAGACAAGCTGATCATCCCCATCAGAGAGTTCTAATTGCAGACACTGGGACAGGTTCCCCTCCTTTCCTCAGAGGCTTGGCCAGCAAAGATAAAAACGGGTCTCTAGGTAGGAAACCATAAAAGGTACAGTGGACAAAACAAGGGCCTCAGCTTCTGGGACAAAGCTCGGAGGCCAGTTTAGCCTGGACAGGACAAATCAGGACAATAGTAATCTGGCCAGACCACAAGTCTGTCAGTTGTGGACACCTTGATCTCAAGACAATGGTACATTGGAGAGTTCCTAGAAGGGGCAACCAGGATAGGGAAGGGCCTAGAGTCCATGTCATGTGGAACTTCCAAAGGAACTCATAATGTTTTGCTTGGAAAAGAGTTGGTTGAAGGCAGGAAGGCACATGAGAGCTGTGATAGCTATATTCAAGTTCTTAAAAGGTATCATGGGGAAGATAGACTGGATTTGTTCTGCTTGGCCCCAGGGGGCAGAACTAGGAGAATTGAGTGGGAAGAGCAGACACTGACTAAATATAAGGGGAAAACATCTTCCCTCTTTGCAAAATCTCTCCCTCCTTCACAGATCAGTCAGGGACAAAACATGTGGGCAAAGCGAAATGTTCTTGTGCAGCCTTAGAAAGGAAAGCCCAAGTTCTGGGGGAAGAGTTTAGGTCTCTGCAAGAATTCTTCGAGGCAAGTCCTCCTGCCCCACCCCCACCCCCACCCCCGCTCCAATTTCACTGAGGTTCATGTCTGCCATCTCTCTGTGGCCCCAAGAACACTTGCCCCTCCAGGGCTCTAGGAGGCAGGGGCAGAGGTGTCTGGAGGGCACATTTTGCCTCCTCCCCAGTTTGTACATTCTGCCAATCATCAGGAGCCATACCTTGAGATGGGGCCACTTCTAGGCAGAATACAAAATTAGGGGCAGGTCCAGGGATGGAAAAATAATAAAGCATAAATATAGTAATAGACCCACAAATGGACTCAGAAGTTACTTCAATCTCATGTCACCTCCTCCAAGACGCCTTCCCTGATCTCTCCAGCCCATAGGAACTTCTCAAATCTGAGAACTTCACTCCTTAAAATCACTCCCTAAATGTCAGGTTTAGTAATTGTTCATAGGCTATTTCTTTTGGTTAATAATCCTTTTATGTATGTGAATCCTGCCTCCTGGACTTAGAAAATCATTCAATTTCAAGCTAAAAGGAACTGGAGAGATCCTTTAGGTCAGAAGTTCTTCCCCTTTTTTGTGCCATGGCCCCCTTCTGACAGCTTAGTGCAGCCTATGGCCCCCTTCTCAGAACCATGCTTTTAAGTGCATAAAATAAAATGCAAAGGAATACTAAAGAAAGCAATTGTATTGAAACAGTTATCACAATATTTTTTTTCTTCTTCAAGTTCAGGGACCAGCTGAGATCTTTACACAGAGCTCTTCGGGGAGACCTGTGAACCTCAGATGAAGCTCAAAGTCGTGACTACTAACTCAGGAGTTCTTAGCTTTATAATGCCCTGGACCCTCTGACAGTCTATGATTTAGTCTATGAACCTCTTCTCGGAAATACATTTTTCATTGTATAAAATCAAAGAGGATTGAAAGAGAAACCAAAAGTTAATGAAAATAAATGTCATTTTTCCTCTCCAAGTTCACAGACCTCCCAAATCTATTTGGGAATCCCAAGTAAGAACTTCTATTTTATAGACCGATCCCTTCCTTCCTCCTAAATCCATTTGGGGTTCCCAAGGTAGGAACCTCTGCTTTATAGTCCAACCCCTTCCTTCCTCATTGTTTTGGAGATCAAGGTTGTGAGATGAGAAGGAACTGGTCCAAGAGCTATGAAGACTCAAGCTAAGTCTCCTTATTTAAATCAAGGGCACTACTGGGCTGCTCTGGAGACATCATGGGGATGTCTTCAACCCTATCGTCCAGGATCCCCCTATTCTGTAGCTATGCTCTCAGCTAGGACAGGTGAACAGTCTGGGAGTCTCTGATGGATGGAGATTTTTACACCACAGCTATCACACAGAGAGAGAGAGAGAGAGAGAGAGAGAGAGAGAGAGAGAGAGAGAGAGAGAGAGAGAGAGAGAGAGTCCTTCCCCATGCACTCCTACCTTGGGAAGGTGAGGAGTAACCTGTTCTTAAAAGAGGAAGGCATGGGAGGAAGGGGGAGGCAGTTCTGACAGGTATCCCTCCCCTCGTCCCCAGACCTCTTTCCCTTACATTAAGCCTCCATCCCCAACCGCATCCCTAACCATGGAAACCGCCTGTATCTTGGCTGCAGGTGAGCGAACGGGCTGGATCGTGCCTGGTCCTGTCGCGCCCCCGTGTGGTTAAGGCGGGAAGTGCCGTCAGCCTTTTATCGAGCTGGTCTTTCCCAATACTAGCAGAATCAGAGCTTGGTGTCAGGGACTGGGAAGGATGGGGAGGGGGACAAGGAGGGAGGTAGCCGGACCGGAAAGAGACCAAGTGGGCTTTGGATGGGCAGCGGGGTCTCCATCACCCTGTCATACAATCAGCCTTTCACTCATTCCTTTATTCAACAAACATTTTTTAAATGCCTCCTGTGTGTAAAGCCTTGAGTTGACCTTGGAAGAGAGGAGGGGGAGAGGACTTAAAGGGGTGCCCCCTCTGCTGGAGTTCTCATCCCATTAGACCCAAGAGACACTCTGAGCTCTCCAATACTCTGGTAATTACAGGAAGAGGTATTCCATCAGGGAAGACTCCCTGGGAGAGACAGTGAGGACGCTGAACTTGAAAGGGGAAGAAGGTTTTCCACCAGCTGAAGAAAATGAGAATACACAATGCAGGCACAGGCATCAGTGAGCAGAGACATGAAGGATGGGAAACATTAGCACACTGGAAAGGCAATAGAGAGCCACCAAAGATGTTTGAGGAGGGGAGTGGCAAAGCCAAAAATATCATTCTGTCTTTTCTGAGGGATGGAATGGGGAGAGAGAGAAAGAGAAACAGATTGGAGGCAATCAACTCAGTCAGTACTTATGAGGGTCCAGCCCAGGGTGATGATGAAGAGAAAAACAATGGATAGGTAACAATGTAACCTTGTGTCAGGATACACATACAAACCCACCCCCCCAACCCCTCAAAAAACCTATTCTCTACCTGTTGGATAGGTCTGAAATCTGACCTTTTTAAATTAAATTTTAAATTTAAAAATTAATTAATTTAATTTAATTCTGCTTGGATCCTTTTATTTCTTTTCCATTTCTTCCTCTCCCCCACCCTTATTTGAAATTAAGACTTTCCTTACCAGACAAATAAATGATGGGCAATCACAAAGATTGCAACCAGTCTGGACTCAGTCTCCCCACCCTAGAACCAGACCTGGAATGGAAGAAGTTATTATGGATGGCCCCCTCCCCTTTGCAAACTTATTACACATATTCCCCTTCACTCACTCTCTGTTCCAGCTAAACTGTGTGTTGGAATACACAGGAGCCACATAACAGTGGCTGCTGGAGATCCAACCCAGAATGGATCTCCTCTTGTGAGAGGATGATACAAGGAGACTGAGAGGCTGTTGCTGTTCCCTGACCTCTCTCCTCTAACCTCTGCCTTCAATGCGTCTCATTCCCAGTCTGCAACACCTGTGTCAGCAAAGGCTGCCCTGCAACTCCTTCAGATGCTATGATCCACAGCTGGGGAAGCTCTCTGAGAACTGACCTGTTCCTAGACACTGCTTCTTACTGAGAGCTGAACGTCCCATCAATCCCATCATGCCAAGGAGGTTTTCCCTCACCTCCATCCTTTGCATCCTCAGCTTCTTTCAAGCCTCATGTTAGGGGTCACTTCCTCCATGAAGCCTTTCCTGATTGCCCCCATCTCCAGAGGTTAATCCTGTTTCCCTTCTGAAAATGACTTTGTATTGCATTTACTTCCCCAGGTACATGTTGCATCTCTCCAAAAGAATTAGGACGGGTACTGTTACATCACTGGTACAGATCCCCAGGACCTTGAGCACAAATTCAAAATTTAATAAATAATTTGGGGGCCGAATTAAGTTAAATTCTGTATTATAAGCTTTATGAGTGGGGTTCTTCTCAACCCATCTTCACTCCTTGCTCAAACAGGACACCTGATGATATTTCATTATTCCTCCCTAATTCGGGGTCCTCATTGTAAGTCAGTTCTCCTGATTATTTGACCAGCCATGGATTAGACCAAACCTTAGATTTGGAGTTAAAGAGCTTGGGTTCAGATTCAGCTCTCCTATGTAGCACCCATTTGACTATAGGAAAATCCCTTCCCCTTTTGGGACTTCTGTTCTTCATCTATAAATAAATTGAGGTAATTGAGTGACCTCAGTGGTTTCCAATCTCTGTAAACTGTGGACCTCAGAAGACTTTGGAGTTATTGCAAACAAGTTAATCAGTAATTCGGGAAGCACACCTTCTATAGGCTGAATAAATACAATACCTCGTACATCAACATATTGCTGTTTTTCAAATTTATGCAGCTGTGGGTGTTGTGAATCAAAGGTTCAATGAAAAGTGATGTTGAATACATAATGGGTTTTTGTTATCATGTATTTCTTTAATCAAAGGATGCTGATGGCACAATTGCTTTCTTCTGAGATCTGTGTAATTTCTAAATTTTTTTAAGGAGTCCTGCCACTTGAAAAGGTTAGGGACCAATAGTTGGAATGATCTTCAAGGTGCTTTTGAATCAAATATTCTACGAGGCTATGTGATTAAATAGTACCCTCAGGGGCTACTGGAGCTTCGGGGCTGAGTGCCAATGCTTTCTCTGTTCTTGTGTCTGTTTTTTACAGTTTTTCTATCTCCTCCCCCAATTTCAGACTATCACTCCTGACTGAAGTCATTGTCTCTGCCTCCGGCAGGACCCTTCTCCCCATCCTAATTTGCTACTTTTCTGTTCTGGCTGTAATAAGCCAAGACTTTATGAATTCATCTGGAAAAAAAAATTTGGAAAAAAAAAAGAACCTCAAGAGATATAATAAAGCAGGGAATATTGGTGGAGAGAATAGGGAGGAAAGAAGTATCGATCTTACTGTGCCTCGTAGTTTCAGATCTCAAACTATACTACAAAGCTATAATCATCACAATGATTTGATACTAATTAAAAAATCAAGAGATCCATCAGTAGATCGGATTAGATACAAAATATACAAAAACAAATAAACTCAGTAGCTTAGTATTTGATAAAACTAAAGACTCTAGAGGTTGGAATAAAGACTCATTATTTGACAAAAATTATTGGGAAAACTGGACAGCAGTGTGGCAGAAATTGGGTTTAGACCAGCACCTCATACCATATACCAAAATAAGCTACCAATGGATTATTTTCTTGTTCAGTCATGTCTGACTCTTCCTGACCTCATAGACTATGGCACACCAGGACCTTCTCTCTTTTTCCACTATCTCCCAAATTCTGTTCAAGCTCATGTCCATCGCCTCAATGACACTATCTATTCATTTCATCATCTGCTGTTCACTTTTCCTTTTGCCTTCAATCTTTTCCAGCGTCAGAGTCTTTTCTAACATGTTCCGTTTTTTCATTATGTAGCCACAGTAGTTAAATGGGTACATAACAAACTGGAAAAGTCACATCATAAATTAATCAGTTCAATAAGAAAAATTAATAATAATTAAAAGAGGAAAGGCACTGGACTTAAGCAGAGTTGAGGAAGACTTCATATAAAGATAATCTATATTTCAACATTTCCAAGACCTACAATTTCATAAATGTGAGAACTCTCTGCATCAATGCAAATTTAAAGTGGAGAAGTAAGTTCCCCAATTCTGGGAATGGACCATTTTTCGGAGATACTTATAGGGAGGATTGCTACTTCAGAGTGTTTGAACTAGATCAATATTTCCCAAACTCCATACCTTAATAAACAATCTTCGTGAGTTTTGTGCCCCCCCAAAAAAGGAAAATCTGCCATTTGCTATCTGTGTGATCTCATCACCCTCTCTCAGTCACAGTTTGCTCATCAGTAAAATGAAGTAGGTGGACTCACTGGCCTTAGAATGCCTCCCACAACTCCTTCCAACTATAAATCTCTGCACCTTTGGTTTCTTTCCTTAGTAGGGCCTTCCAGAATTTTCATTTGGGCAGGAAAAGTCAGTCACACTTTTGACATGTTCTTTTCCCTCTGAGATGTGAATGAGAAGCTTCCATGCCTTTTCTGAAAGTGGACAAGCAATAACAGGGATGGTGCTGGTGATTTGAGGTGCTGGACACAGACAAAAGAGGCCCATACCAACTCTAACTGGACCATTTTACCAGGGACTAGTCAGAGAAGAAGCTGAAGCTCTCCCAGAGCACGTCCTAGAACCAGTGCAGTAAGTGAAGCTGATTCTGAATGTCTCCTCGCCCCCTCTCCGCCCCCTCCCGTGTGGGGGAACTGCCACTAATCACTAATAAGGACCCATCAGCCATGTTAAGCCCCTCTTCTACCGATCAATAGCCAAGAATGGAGAAGATTAAACGTGATCAATGAACTGCACTTCAGAATTAAATTCAGAGTCAAGTTGCTCGAAAACTTTCCAGGTGACATTTCTGCACTGCTCCTCCTTCATAATCATAGGGGAGAGTCTCCTTCACCCAGAAAGGAAAGAAGAGTCTCCTTCTCGCAGAGATAGGTGAGGCTTCTTATAAATAGGATACCAGGACAGGAATATACCTATGATGCCCACTGTCTCCTGGACTCCCACCCAAGTGCAGGCAGGGAAGTTCTAGCCTGGCAGAGGGCAGCGATGAGGGGCAATCTCAACGCTGTTACTGATTCACTTTGTGACATTTTGCTCTAATCTATAAAATGAGGGGGTTGGATGATAAAATTCTGCCATTCTTAAATCCAAAATACTTGTCAATCGAGCTGATTGAAACGTTTGTCTCAAGGAAAGCTGTGCCAGAAAATGATTGTTTTATTGTCTTTTTCCATTCCAACTTTGTTAGTTATAAGAAGTGCCTAATTCAGAGTTCGAGGAACTGGGTCTATTCCTCCTCTTGGCAGCCCTGTGCCTCAGTTTCCCCTTCTAAGAAACAAAGGAATTAGACTAAAGATCCCTGAGCCCCTCCTGACTCTGGATTTTATCATTCAACATCCAAATCCCTCTCATTTATGATTAATTGAGCACCTGTGCTTTTTGCAGAATAGGAATTCAATAAATATTGGTTGATTTGATGAGGCACAACAGTTAGGTCACTGGCCTGGGAGTCTCTAGAGATTAGGACATAAAAGCAACTATGCAGTGAGGGAGGTTTGATGCCATCCATCACATGGAAGAAAGCTAGTCTGGCTCTGTTTGGGTCCCAGAAAACACAGCCAAGAGTGATATGAACACATGGCAGAGGGCAGATTTGGCCTGCCTATGAAGGAAAAGCTTCTTCATGACTAGAGCTGTCCAAAAGTGAAATGAGCCACTTCACCTTGGAATGGAAGTGGCTTCCCCATCCGTGGAGTTCTTTGGAGGAGCTGTAATTTATTTTATGCATTTAAAATCATGCTTATTAAAATGACTTCACTTTAGTAAATGCCCAATGCCCAAGTGAATGTCACTCGGGGTATCTCCCCCAAAATTTAAGAACTTCTGGCCTCTCAAGACTTTTAGGATAAAAATGTTTTATGGGAATGATTATTCTCATTTTTTTCACATCTCAGTGATCAACATCAAAGATAGCACTTTATCAAATACTTCAATATTTGATAAAGTGCTTCACTAATATTATCTCACTTGATCCTCGTAACAACCTTTAAAGGGAAGTGCTTTCTTATCTCCATTTTATAGATTAGAAGATTGAGATGTTAAACCCTACATCACACAACTAGGTAGTGTCAGAGTGTCAGAGAAAAACTTGGGTTTTTCCAATTCCCAAGTCCAGTCCTTTCTCACAAGTGGACAGAGAAAAAAATAAGGATATTCTCAAGATCTCTATTAAGAACTTTAGAAGTGACATGGAAGACACTGGCATAAGGCCACCCAGAATGGTGTGCCTTCATCAGAAAAGGTGCTATGCTCAATAAGCAAAACAGAATTGAATTAGCTCAGAAAAAACTCAAGATGCACAAAATTAGAGAAATCGCCCCAAATGTTCATAAGGATTATCTGTGTCTAACCCATGGCAGACTCATAGCATCATCAACCACAGTTGGATACACTAACTTCACTCTAACATAATGATGCCATTTTGGTCCTCTTCAAGAATGAAGGATAGCAACCAGTGCTTCTCATTATCTTCTAATACCTCATTTCAGTGGAAGTGACCCTGGGCTCTTGAAGGCTGTACTTCAACCTCCACTACCCTAAGCTCTGGCAGGTGAAAAAGCTTCAATGTACCCCACAGTGATAGTCACCTGAGGACCAGCTTGCCTAGTTATGGCATAGCTCATTGCTAGAAGTTGACATAGCAGCAGACGAGTGTCTTTGGCCATGATCTATCTCAGAACTTGATCATTACAGAAAAATATTCCAGCTGCATTAACAAGAGACAGAGCCATATGGCTGCAGTCACAAATCCATTTTTCATTATCACCAGTACCACCACCACCACCATCATCATCATCACCATCATCAACATCATCATCACCACCATCATCATCATCATCACCATCAACATCATCATCACCACCAGCACCATTTTTATGGGCATTATGGAGCTAGTAACAACTAACAGTTCACATGACAATTATTGGCATTTCAACTGGTAGTTTGCATGTTGGGGTAATTTCCCCCGCATCTACATGAGATCTACACTAAGTCACCCTCTTTTGCAACAGGAATACTTTTCATGACAGAATCCACAAGTGAAGTCTAAAGTTAGGTAAGTCATTACATTATGGGATTTAATTTCACAGGTACATTATGGCCAAGGCCCAAAGATCCTGGGATCATGGCCCTAGAGGCCTTGGGAAAACAGCAGACAAAATAAGAACTGGGGCCAACTGGGGACTCTCCACTTCTAACAACCCAGTGAATGTTTTCCCTTTAGAGAAATAGCTGAGCCTGGGTCCCCCATTGTGTGCAATTCAAATATATTTGCAAATATTTGAACTCTTTATTTACAGAGGGATAGTAAAGAAACTAATGAAGACCAAACATGTATGACATTATCAGCCATGGGTGTAAGAGGGCAGATGAAGCTTTCTTTCATGAAGCAGCCAGCTCATCTTTCTTGTCACCACCTTCAGCCTATGTCTTATCTTCATGCAAGATACATTGAATAAAAATATGATCTAATTAACCTCCATTTTCCTAGATAAATACACAATGAAGTTAGAGGAGATAGAGAATGATTAGGGATTCTGAAATGCAGAGAGTAGAGCACTGAGCCTGGAGGCAGAAAGACTTGAGTTCAAGTGCAATCTCATATACTTCCTAATATCAAGTCAGTTCATGCTATTTGCCTCAGTTTCCTCTTCTGTAAAACGAGCTGGAAAAGGAAATGGCCAACCACTCCAAGTTTCACCCACTAACTGTGGGGGTTTCCAGGACTTTTTCTAGGCCCTCCTCTTTTCTCCCTTTATATTGCTTCACTTGCTGATTAAATGATCATTTCTATGCTGTAGATTCTCAAATTTACTCATCCACCCATCCCTCTCTGGTGACCTCTAGTTTCACATCTTCAATTGCCTTTTAGACATCTTGAACCAAAAAGCATCTTAAATTAAACATGTCCAAAACTAAATTCATTCTTTTTCCCAAAAAACCTTCTTCTCTTCTGAATTTCCCCATTACTGCCAAGGGGGACCACCAGCCTCAAAGACATCAACCTGACCCCTCCTATCTTTCCTTTCTTCTTTAACTTTCCTCATTCCACTCTCCCCACCCCCACCATCCAGAAGCCCATGCTTCTTTGCTGACCCTTTCACATGCTGCTCATTTCCAGCCCTGTGTAGTTCCATTAGTTTTCCTCCATTCCTGGGATTCTTTTCATCCTCGTCCCCATCTCTGAGCTTCCCTCATGTCCCAGTTAAAATCCCATTTTGTATAAAAAGTTTTTTTGGTCCCCCTTAATTCCAGTGCCTTCCCTCTGTTGATTATGCCATATTTATTCTGTCTGTAACTTACTTTTTATATAATCATTTGAGTATGGTCTCTCTCATCCAACTAGGAGCAACTTGAAAACAGGCACTGTATTTTGCCTTAACTTTATATTCTCAGTATTTGGTACAGAACTTGGTACATAATAGGTTCTTAATGAATGCTTATAGACTGACACACAAATCAAATTCTAGACTCTCAGAGCTGTAAAGAAAATTAGAGACCCTACAGTCTAACCCCCAAGATGTAAGAAGAATAAACAAAGGATCTAGAATTGGGAAGGGAACCTACTAGACCAAGGTCACGCAGTAAATTAATGGCAGAACCCAGATTCAACTCTAAGTCTGTTGATAGATTTCCTAACATTTAGAGCAATCCAAAAGTGGAATGGGCTGTGTCAGAGGACAATGGGTTTTTTCTTGCTGGAGATCTTCAGAGGCTGAGAGGCTACTTAATAAGATAACATAAGTGGGGCTTCTCTGAAAGCCCCTAAGGTTCTTTCCAGCATGAAGATTCTGCAAGTCCATGATTGTGGATTTCTCATTCAGTGCTCTGAGCATCAAGATGGACTGCACGTGAAAATTATATGCATGAGACTAAGATTTTACTGAATGGGTGTATGTTAGCTTAATGTGGGGAATAGCCAACACCACATCACCAGGTTATCATTCCCTTAGGGGACAAATCTTCAATGGAGAGTCATACCTTATTTTAACAAGTATTTCTTACTCCCCTTTCCTAGCCCCTATAATCCCCCCAAAATTCACAAAAGTTGGGACTGATTAAAAATTTAGAATTATAATGGCATAATCCATCAGCTCCCAGTCATTTCCTTTAACAAGGTAGAACAGGAGAAGGCCTCTGGAAAGGAAAGGGATGCATTGATTATTCAACCTCAGAACTATTAATGCCGAAAGCAATGAATGAAGAAATTGACTTTAAGCCATTCTACCAATAAATAATGTTGTTTTCAAGCAAAGAAAAAATAATTAGGTTCTATTAAAAGAGACATATGATTTCATTATTCTCAGAAATAGTTTGTCAGAGTCAAAGGAGGAGGAAAGGAAGAAATGAGTGAGTGAGTGAGTGAAGGCTGGAGTCTGACAGAAAGTGGGAGGAAGTAACCCAAGATGTCATGGAAGCAAAATAGGCAATCAAAGAAATGCTCCCAAATTTATAGTGGCAAAATCTATTCCCCACACCCATTCTGGATCCTCCAGTACCTGAACTAGTTTCACTCAGTTTTCACTCAAACATTAGTAAATGTTTGCTAGATATGTTAATAAAAGATGAGTAGATGGATGAATGGGTAGACGAATGATTACTGAACAAATGAGATGACTGGATGGATGCGCCAATGAATGACTGAGAGAATGAACAATGAAAGTCAACAAATGAACAAGTGATTAGATGAATAAATGGGTGGTGGATGGACAGATGGATGAGTAAGTGAATGAATTAACAAATAAATGAGTGAATAGAAAGATGGATGAAAAAATGAATGGTTGGGTGCATAAATGAATGGTTGAGTGAGCAAATGAAAGACAATGAATTAATTAACTAAATGACTAAGTAAGCAAATTAATAGATAAATAGAAGGATGGCTAGATGAATTCACAAAGAAAGAAAGAGAGAGGGAAGGGAGGGGAAAGAAAGAAGAAGTGAAGATAGCAGCAAAGTGTTTGCTTGGGGTGGGAGAAGATGCAGAGCAGCACTATGTTTGAGAATCTCAGTCAAAGTTGATGCTCTTCTGAGCTAATCTGGTTAGATAAACAGATTTGTTTAATTGAGGAAAATCATATCTTAGGAACCCTAAGTTTTCAACTTGGTGATATATCAAGATGTAAATCAAAGTGTTTCTCCTTCTTATGGGGATTATTCTTTTTCTGATGACTATCCCCATAGTTGTGAGTCCACAGACCTTCCTTAAGTGCTTCAGTCATCCCAGACTGAATTACCCAACTCCCCAGGGCCCTGCTCTTTGGCATCTGGTTTGCTTAGCATAGCCTCCACTATATCTCAGAACAAGTCTAATTATAGGACTTTCCAAAGAGTGGATCCCAAGGCATCCCAAAAGACTCAAACTTTACTAAGATTTAGCCAAGAGCCGTGCCCATGCATCTATTGGTCACACACCATAAAGAGCAAGATGGAGCTCACATGCCAGGACATACAGGTAATAATAATTCAGATATTCAGATCTGGCGCTGTCCAGTAAGGCTAGAGTGGTGCAGAGCAAAGCCAGAGCAGATTTGTAACTGCTGTAGGATCTGAGCCTGGGAGGGATGCTCTCTAACTGCTAATCTTGGGCAAAAGTAATTTCCACTTTGGGAGCCTCAATTTTTTTTTATCTGAAAAACAGTGATAATAATACTTGTACCACCTGGACTATAGGGAGGAAAGAATTTTGTAAATCTTAAATTGCTTCAGAAATTTGAGTCATTAATCAATCAACAAGCACTAAATACAAGCACTGTGCTGGCATGGAAGATAAATATACAAAGAAGGAAGGAGTCTCTGTAGCCACTGAAGGATCAGGTTCTCTTCCTGCCAAGTATCCCTTTATTGAAGAAGCCCTCTCAGGCTGGCCCCCGTGCCTGGAATACTTCCTCCCTTCATCTCCCTCTGGCCTAGTGCTCTTCAAATTCCAGTTCAGATCCACCATCTGCAAGAATCCACCCTCCCCCCTCCCCAGTTCTAGTGCCTTTCTTTCATTGATTAACTACCATTTATCCTGACTCTATCTTGCCTGAACATAGTTGTTTACTCATAGTCTCTCCCACTGGACTGTGAGCTCCTTGGGAGCCTTTCTTTGTATCACCAGGGCTTAGCACCATGCCTGGTATTCAGTAGGTGCTTAATAAATGTTTGTTGTCTGACTCTTTGACCAAATCACTAGGTATTGTATTTATTTGAGTAACATGTTCCTAGCATTTGAATCCAGGTTAATGAGGGCTTTATTACAATCACAAAAATTGAGAGCTAGAAGCTAGGATTGTAGGGAAGAGCCAGTCTGACCAACACGCAGAGATGTAGTTTAGGATGTCCTTTGCACGTGGTCAACTAGCCTCCATTTGACCAAGGGAAAACCACAGTCCTTGGGACAGCCCATTGCACTGCTGGACAGCTCCCATCCAGAGGGAGCTTTGCTTTCCATCAAGGCTCAACCCACCTCTGTACCATAGAACAGCTCCCACAATGCCCCCAGTTCTGACTTTCGGATCCTTGAAAAAAGGTCATCGACCGCTCATGTCTTCTCCATGTCCTTCAACCAATCCTCAGAGGACATGGTGGTCAGCCCTCTCACCAAGTCACCCTCCTTTAGCTACCCTTAGTTTGTCATTTCTCCATTTTATTTATTTTGTTAACCATTCCCAAATACTCTGAATCTGGATGGGGATTGCAGCCACAGGTCTGACCCCTCAAGCATAGCCAGACCTTCATAGCAGTTGGGAGCAGGCCTGGTTAGAATTGGAGTCATGGCTGGGCCTGGGACTGTAGCCATTGGCTATATTCAAGAACCAGGCTTCCTCCTGCTGAATCTGATCTGCCCCACCCCCATCCCACCCCCTCCCCTGTGAGTGAGCCAATGCTGTATTATAAAAACCAAGCTAACACAGTGATCAAATTCTGGTCAAGGTTAGACTTTCCCATTTAAATAAAATTTATTTTCCACTAAAATGTATAGTCACACCCGAGTATGATATAAAATAAAAACAAAGCTATGAATAACGGTCGGCACTGGCCGGCTAACACTTCCTAAATCAGCTCTGGAGTTAAGGTGTCCCTTAGTGTCCGCTCCTGCCCGCCAAGCCCCTATCACATCCTCCATCTGTATTCCAGGCAGCCTCAGATTTCAGGCTCAGGTCATCCACACGGGCCTCCTTAACAGCAGCCACCCCTTTGGGCTCCTTTCCAGTCCCTCCATTCGCACCCACCAGTATTACCACATAAAGAACCTTGGAGATGCTCTCATGAGGAAGCTAAATTTGAAATCTGGCCTTCATGATTCCAAGCCCAGAACTCCATCCACTCTACATCTAGATACTCTCCCACTCTACCAACTTCAGAGTACTAATGTGACACTCCTGCAAGGTAACTGTACAAAAAGTCTTTGTAAAGATTGGCTCATCCCAGAGGTGGAAATCAAAGTTCAGGAGAGGGAAGAGAGATTTGCTTAGAGTCACATAGCAAGTGATTGTACTAGGACTAGGATTAGAACTTAGATCTCTGACTCTTAGTCCTGTGATGCTTCCATAATGCTAAGCTACTTCTTCCCTAGAATGGACAATTTAGGATGGAGGAAGGTAAGACAAGGGTTCACACTCATTCATTCACACACACACACACGTATACAGTAGATAGGGCATTGCATTTGAAATCAGGAAGATCCAAGTTCAAATCTTACCAATGTCACCATTGCTGTGACAGCTGATCTGGTTGCTAATGCCTCCATCAAAGAAAAGTTGACCCCATCCCAAACACATGTTTGAAAACAAGTGGGATCCAGAATTCTTAGATTTGCATACATTTAATATTGAATCAGAAAACAAATTGTATTCTATACCTTGGTTTCCCCATATAAAATACAAATATACTCAGGCAAATTTTTTTTTGAAAATTCAACTTAAACATGTTAAATAGGAATTATATTATTATCCTGATACCCAGGTAATTTTATAATTTCTGTGGGCTCAAAAATATGAGTCCCAAGGTATTTTACAGTCTCCTTAAAAACCTAATATAAAACAAAATAATATGCATAGCTCTTATAAATATACTAGGGCACAGAAATGACATCCAGTTTATAGGCAACATTATTACAGTATTTTCCTGTCCTGGTTTTTTATAAAAGCAAATAGATATATTCAAATAGATATATCATTTTCTGTACTTGCTTATTTCTGAAATTGTCATCATAATGGGTAAAAATGATCTTGTGTCACGAATATATATTTCACTGAGAGACAATGAGATCCAATGGAGCATTAATCCTGGGGTCAGGAAGACCTGGGGGGGTTCCATCTCTGAAGTACACAAGATGTAGGACTCTGGCTAAGTCACTGAATGTCTCAGTTTACCAGGCAGGTTTAAGACTCTAATGTCTAGGAGAAGGAGGAAAAGAAGGATACAAAAGAGGAGAAGGAGAAGGAAGAAGAAGAAGAAGAAGATAAAAAGTAGGAGGAGAAAAAATAAATATAGAGTAAATATTTATGGAGATACATAAATATTTATGTATCTCCTTCTCAACAAATCACTTTTTCCCAATTACCTAAAAAAAAAAAAAACTGTCCTGATACTCTAGAACCAGAGCATAAAATGGAAATTGAACCAATCCACCAATCATGTACTGAAAGAGATATCAAAATGAAAATTCCCAGGAATATTATAGTCAAATTCCAGAGTTATACATTTATATATAATATATATAGACATATAGATGTATATATCATATTGCTTAGCTATTTATGTGTTATCTCCCCCATTAGATTGTAAGCACTTGAGAATGAAGATTACTTTTGCCTTTTTTGTATATTTCCTGTATTGCACACAATAATCATTCGAAAGCATCCTTAATGAACAAGGTGAAGAAAATCGGCATCTAAATAGTTAAATAAGTGAAATAATTTGAAAAGGGAAAGAAGTCCAATACTAGCCCCAAAACGGGTTCCAGCTCAAGCTCTGCAAATCATCTCCTAGGCTAGCCTTCTTTTTATATGTAGAAGCCAGGACAGTAGGAGATCGAGGCAAAGACCTTTCATTCCAGGCTTCCTTCCTGGCACCTCAGACTTCTTCTGCCATACCACCAAAGGCCCCCACTCCGCAAGTTCCCTTCAGCCCTGGGCTCCTCCCATAGTCCCTTCCTTTGATAGACTACTTCCTTCCAGGATTTTCATTTTAAGGAGAGTACCCAGTTCAGCCATATCTTTATTCCCATCCAAGCTCCACTCCTAACTTTTCTCCCCCATGCCTCTGCATGGGTAACCTCTCCTTCCCCCCCCACTCCCTTTTTTCCCCCTTTCATCCTCCCTCCTTCCCCTTCCCCCTCATCAACCACCACTTTTCTTAGTTTCCTTTTACGTTCTGTCTTCCCCAATTAGAATGTAAGCTCCTTGAGGACAAGGACCATCTTTCTACTTGTACTGATAATCCAGCACTTAGACACAAAGTAAGCAGAGAATAAATGCTTGCTGACTTAATTTGAATTATTACAGTACTCAGGTAGCTTCAAAGTGCTCACAGCCTAGTGAGAGGATAAGTCTAGGATGCACAGGTATCCTCCTGAGACTCTTTGAATGTTCTCATTTCCACTATAAAGTACTCGAGATGCAATAATACTCCAGCACAGTCACAATATCTCTAATATACTGAAGTACTCTTGAATTATAAAAAATGATGAATATGAAAAACAAGATGACTTGTATAAACTGATACAGAGGGAAGGAAGCAGAACAAGGAAAATTATATTCAGAATGACTATAGCAATGTCAAGAAAACAAAACCTGGATATTGCATAATTATAATGACCTACATATATAAATAGAGAGAGAGAGAGATAATGGCTATGGGCAAGAAATGATGCATACTCTGACAGACAGAATCTAAATGTTGGTTAGGTTTATTGAAATTTTTTTTTCCTTTTTCTTTTAAATATGGATTTTACAAGCTAGCTTATTGGGAAAGCAAAGGGAATATATTAAAATAGGAACATATATGTTAATGAACATGTTATAAAAACAAGAAATATTAATAAAATTAAATTTTTTTCCTAAGCCCCTGCAGGGCTTACACTAAGGAAGAGCTCATTTCTGACCAGGAAAACCAAGGAAAGTATCCTAGAAAAAGGACCATCTAGAACAGTCCGATGCTGATCTGATCTAGAATTGCAAGCGAAGGAGCTATCCTTATCTGTGTTTAATCATCCACTTGGTTTTCTCTATTTCTGCTCTGGAGAAGTGGCTATTGTCCAGAGGTTGTTCTCACCACTGCCCACACACTCTGGGTTTAAAGCACTCTCCCAAAAGCAAGTAGCATGATGAACAGTGTTCCCATCTTTCCTATAGGTAAGCCACCAAATTTAGGGGGAGAGGATGCATGGCAAGCAATGTAATAAAAGAATTTTAGTGCTCTAAGGATTTACTTGAGACAAGTCACATCACTGGTGAGAACCTGAAGATCAGGTCATTAATTGGTTCCTGAAAGAAGAATTTCTGGCTCAGTTTGATCACCCCTATTTACTGAGCCATCAAGAATATGTCGCTGGTGCTATCTGGTTAGTTCCTGCCCTGTTTATAAAATTCTACCTTGAGACAGCAGTTTTAGATCATCTTTTCTGATCAGTTTGCTATTTTACCTAATATACATCCTCCTTCTTTTGTTATAGATTCTTTGATACATCGGTTCTTCCCTTTCCCTTTCCCTTCTGCAAAATTCCAACAGTATCCATCCATCCATCCTGCTGATGTAACTAAAGACTATATAAATTGCTGAAAATGTAATTCAGAGTCCATTGGTTTTTGTATATGTGCTTCAAGAATATAATAAGCCAATTATGAAAATGTCCATGTGTTAATAACTATGATTGGCAATAGTACCTATCATTGAATCCTAGGGCAATTTTTTATGTCAGCAGGAATGCTCTTTCTAGCTATTTAGAAGCTAAGAAGAGATAAATAGAAATTTTCACAAATGGAGTACAAATCCTTTTAAAGGGAAAATTTTAAATGAAGATTAACGGTCTGTGGGTACAGACAAAATTTACTTGGGAAAAACCTTCTCTCTGAATATTTATATTCCTTCTCTAAAAGGGCTTCACTTGGGAGTCCAAATTCAGAAATAATGAAAATCTATGGATCCTTTCAAGGACAATGGATTGGAATAGCTGGAAACTGGAAAGGAGGAAACGAGGATTTTCTAAGAAGCTCTTTATAAAGAGAAGCTCAGACTAACTCTAGTGCCAGGAACAGACTGAGCCCGGACTTTGGAAACAGGCTAGAATTAAGTAGAAATGCATTAGAAAAGTCTGTACATATAGTATTTAATTTTGCATAACCCTCATTAAATACTTATCCCCCCTCACAAGGCAGTCTTGGGGGAGAGAGAAAAAAGGAACAGGCTGTCTCAAGGTCTCTTCATCTCCATAACAGTATCATTTCCATTATATTGCCAAAGTTGACAAAAAAGGAAAATGACAAATACTAGAGAAGCTATGGGAAAATAGATACATTAAACTGTTGGTGGAGTTGTGAACTGATCCAACCATTCTGGAGAAAAATTAGAAATTAGTAAACTCTGTCCCATTGCTACTACCATGAGGCCTATAATGCCCAAAAATCAAAGAAAAAAGAAAAGGACTCAGATATAAAAAATATATAAAAATGTTGATTGCATCTCTTTTGGCAGTACCAAGGAAATAGAAATCCAAAGGTGCCCATCAGCTGAGGAATGACTCAACAAGTTGTGGTGTATGAATGGAATGAATGCTATTGTGTTGAAAGAAGTGATTAAAGGGATGGTTTCATAGAACCTGGGAAGATTTGTATGAAATGATACAGAAGGAAGTGAACAGAACCAAGAAGATAATTTATATAATTAACAATCACATTGTATGTTATGGAATATTATTGTTCTGTAAGGAATGACCAGCAGGATGAATACAGAGAGGACTAGCGAGACTTACATGAACTGATGCTGAGTGAAATGAGGAGAACCAGGAGATCATTATACACTTCGACAACGCTATTGTATGAGGATGTATTCTGAGGGAGGTGGATTTCTTTGACAAAGAAACCTGAGTTTCAATTGATAAATGATGGACAGAAGGAGCTACACCCAAAGAAAGAACACTGGGAAACGAATATGAACTATTTGCAGTTTTGTTTTTCTTCCCAGGTTATTTTTACCTCCTGAATCCAATTCTCCCTGTGCAACAAGAGAACTGTTCGGTTCTGCAAACATTTATTGTATCTAGGATATACTGCAACATATCTAACATATATAGGACTGCTTGCCATGTAGGGGAGGGAGTGGAGGGAGGGGAAAAATCGGAACAGAAGAGAGCACAAGGGATAATGTTGTAAAAAAATTACCCTGGCATGGATTCTGTCAATATAAAGTTATTATTAAATAAAATAAAATATTTTTAAAAAAAAACAATAACATGGTAAAAAGAAATAACCCAATGAGATTTGAGAACTCTGATCAATGCTGTGACCAGCCACATTTTCAAAGGATTCATGTTGATGAGATGTGCAATGTGGACTCATGGGGCAGAACAAGAAATACTGTTTTGGGATATGGATAATGTGAGAATGTGTTTTGTTTGATCATTCATTTTTGTTATAAAGGCTTTTTTTCTCTCCAGGTGGTAAAGAGAGAAAAATTGAATTTTGTTCAATGAAAATTCCAGTTCAATGAAAACATTATTAATTTAATATCAATGTTTATACCTGATAGAATTGAGTATTTTATAGCTTATACCTGACAGAAGATGGTATCCCTTGACTTATCTCTTGCCCTCCCCCAATTCCTAGGGATCATAATAAGGTCATGGGCTAATGGAGCAGCTCCCTCTCTTAAGCCCAGATTCTCTTGGTTTTGAAATGTGGTCCTCAATAAGTCAAGAGGCTAGATTGAGGGAAGTATTTTTTTTATGCTTGAAAGTGGCCAGACCCTCTCTGATCCTAAATAGCACATTCCTAGAAATGTTGGCGATGGGAAATTGCATCACCCTTGGAGTTGAGCTGAAGAACAGCTGGACAGAGGGGTGTTGAACTCAGGGTGTGACACCTTCTCCGGAGAGAAAACCAGCCACTTACAATTTGGAAAGCCTTATTCTTGCACAGTTCTACACCAGGGCATGGAGAAGCATTAGCCAACCCAAAGAGGAGCTCATACAGAAATTTCCATGTTCGTGTAGATGACCAATGGGTGGCCCCTGGCCAGTCTTTTGCATTTGGGGGAAAGACAGACACTTCCTAGCTGCTATTCTATCATTGACTTCAGGGGCAGAACGGAAGTAGACTTTGCAAAAGAACAGGGTTGGGAAAACCATAAGAATATAGAAATGACTGCCCATTTAGAAAGGTAAGCTTATCTTAACATTGCTCAATGCCCATGGCAAAGAGAAATAAATAAAACAGAGAAATGGCTTCTCTTCCTGTGAACTGATCCTAACCTTTATTTGCATCTCTCTAACAGAGTGCTTGATACACAGTGAGATTTTAATAAAAGTTTATTGACTGACTGAGAAAAGGAATGATCAAAAGTAATTCTCTCTCTCACTCTCTCTATCTCTCCTTCTCTCTCCCCTGGGATCTGGGAAGTCCCAATGGTGCCCCTTGTGCCTTGGGTGGGCATTTACTACCTAAATATCTTCCATTTTAGAGCAAATAAAGAATGTTATTTTCATCCCATGATACACAATCTTGGTGCTCACCAAAAAGCTTCATCTCCCCAATAGTCCATACGCTCAAACTTTCTTGTCCTGGTATCTTTCCCAGGAACTTGATGACTTCCCCCATTGTCTGTGGGCTGAGAGCTCTCTTTAAATTCCTCCCATTCTAGGGCAAAATCGTGTCTTGACTCTGGACTTCAGTATTACTGGCTATTGTCTCCAGTGCCTAGAAGGGTCTGAGGTGTTTTGTCTCCCAACAGATTTGGGAGCAGACTCCATAACAACTGGCTAAAAATCCAAGATTTCTTCTCCTCCAGGGAGCATGCTCATTTAGATCTGCTCAAGGGATGGGGGCAGGAGAAGATTCACAAAGGATAAATTAACTAAGTGGAGATGAGGGTCTGTCTGCAGGACTTAAAAGCAGAGAACCTTGGCTCTGGAGACAGAGGATTCAAGTGTGAATTTCAGCCCCATCTTAGATCTACCTTGAGTTTTATCTCATCTAAGGGAAAAGACAGGAAAAGATAATGATAAATATTAGAGGGATATGGAAAATTTGGGACGCTAATACATTGTTGGTAGAGTTGTGAACTGATCCAACAACCTGAAGAGCAATATGGAACTATATCCAAAGGGCTAAAAAATTGTGCATAGCCTTTGATCCAGCAGTGTCTCTACTAGACCTGTATCCCAAAGAGATCATTAAAAAGGAAAAGGACCCACATGTGCAAAAATGTTTATAGCAGCTCTTTTTGTAGAGGCAAGGAACTAGAGACTGAGTGGATGCCCATCAGTTGGGGAATGACTGAATAAGTTATGGTATGTGAATATTGTGGAATATGATTGTTCTATAAGAAACGACCAGCAGGAGGATTTCAGAGAGGCCTGGGGAGACTTACAGGAACTGGTGCTGAGTGAAATGAGCAGAGCCAGGAGAATATTGTATACAGCAATGGTAGGATTATACAATGATCAATTCTGATGGGCGTGGCTCTTTTCAACATCGAGATGATTCAAGCCAGTTCCAATGGTCTTGTAATGGAGAGAGAATCTGTACCCAGAAAAAGGGCTGTTGTGACTGAATGTTGATCACAACATGGTGTTTTCGCCTTTTTGTTGTTTTTTTGTTTTCTTTCTCATTTTTTTCCTTTTTTGATCTGATTTTTCTTGTACAGCATGATCATTGTGGAAATGTGTATAGAAGAATTTCTATTTAATATATATTGGATTACTTACCATGTGTAAGTAAGGGAGTGGATAGAGGGAAGGGAGGGAGAAAAAATTTGGAACACAAGGTTTTGCAAAGGTGAAAGTTGAAAACTATGTTTGCATATGTTTTGAAAATCAAAAGCTTTAATTAAAGAAAAAAAGAAAAATAGAGAAAGACTTGGACTTATAAAGGAAGATGTTATCTACCTTAAGAGAAACAGGGTAAAGACAAGCATAGTATAGTCTTACATAGATGCATATGAATGTATATGTATGCATATATGTATAATTATAGAAATCTGTGTATATATGTATGTATATATGTTTGTATTTGGATGTAGCTTGGGGAAGGAGGGAAAAATGAATAAAGTAAAAAGTGCAGAGCAAAGAACAAAACAAAACCTACTAGGAAGCAAAGAAAAGATGGAAAGCTCTGAATACAATGTGTAATATTTATTATATGGGCTTTCTTGAAATGAAAATTTATTGGTTTATATTTTGAATCCTCTCTTGCATTCTGTGTGTACATGGCAATTTTTTTCCTATTTTGTATTTAAATTTGAAAGAAAGAAAAAAGAAAAAACCCTCGGAGGGAAAACTGATTTTTATGGCTAAGGAAACTGAGGTCACTCCTCTCTCTCATTTTCCTCACCTGTAAAACAACCCCTTCCAGATCCAAAGTCGATAATCAATAAACATTTACTAAGCACCTACTAAGTCCCAAGAACCATGCTAAGTTTTAGAAACAAAAATACAAAAACACAAAAAAGACAGTACTTGTTCTCAAGAAGTTTCTAACCAAATGGGGGAAGACATTAAAGAAGTTGAAAATAAAGAGGAAGCAAGTGTAAGTCACAGCAAACAGAGCCAGGTGAGAAATGAACATAGGGCTGGCCTGACTTTCCCCCTACACACACACACACCTTAAATGGTGTTCTGACTGATGACCAAAAGAAAATAGCATCCAGGACTGTGAACTCCTATTCAGAAGACTGCCTACTGCACCACATAGTCTCCCCTGTCTGGCTTCCATTATTCCCACTGGCTGAGATGATATTTGGGAAACAACTCACTTCCCAGTAAGGGAAAAAACTTGATTGATCTTCAGGAATGTTTTTCAAATGAGCCTCAATGTATTTAACTTATATCGTATTACTTGCCGTCAAGGGGAGGGAGAGAGAAAAATTTGGAACATGAGGTTTTGCAAGGGTGAATGCTGAAAACTATCTTTGAGTATATTTTGAAAATAAAAAGGTATTAAAATGAGTTTCAATGTGAAGATCAGGTGGGATGAGTTTAATAGGGTAGAGAGATCCATTCACTCTTGATTAGCCACTAGTGTGACCGCTGTGCCCCTTTCTGAGATGCATGGGAAAACAGTAGGACCCTGTAGAAATTATCCAGAAAGGTCAGAGAGGAAAGCAGCATCTACCCACCTCTGTCTGAAGCCCCAAGCGCTGAAGGCTGCCTGGAAGAGTTGCCGTCCTTGTATGTGCCGTGATTGGTGACTGCAATCAACACCCCAGAACCTCTGAGCCGGAAGGAACCTCCGGAACAGCCCTGACAAATGGCCATCCAGCATCTACCTGAGCACCTTTGGTGATGGGGACCTCACTCCTCATTGAAGCAACCCAGTCCACCACTGGAGGATCTGCTGGTTGAGAAAGCCCAAACTTGCCTTCCTGCAACCCCCCTGGTCTGAGGTCGAGCAAACGAGGCTCCTCCTCTCAATGCTTGAAGGCTGTTGTGCCTTTTAAAACACATCTCAATTCAGAAAACCTGCAAGCGGGAGTCAGGAAGTGGCAAGTATTGGCAGAAGTTTGATTCCTCCTGGGGGAAAGACAGGAAATTAAACCAGTACAGAAGGAGCTTTTCTGTGGTTAAGACAAACCTAGGTCGGGTTTTGAAACCAGTGTCAGAAAAGGACTGAAATCAGGCTACTGAGCATTAGGCCGATTAGCTGTAGTCTTTTCCTCAAAGGAAGCACTCATCATGAACTTTAAGGGTCGGGACCATTAGCCCACAGTTGGCGATAGCCACACCATGCCCCTAAAGCATCGGGTGCCAAGATCCGATGTCCACGTTCCCTGATGTTCATGATGATGGTCTGGTAGGTGGACATTGAAGAACAAAAGAAAAAGCAACATGATGTGAATGGGGGCCAGGTGCTTGGAAACTCTCCCCTCCCTTCCCCTCCTCCCCCTCCCCAGCTGAGGATTCTAACCCACAAACCTAAGGTATATGTGGGCATCCAGGTCTTCCAAGTGCCCAACTCCTCCCCTTCCCCATAATCCCCCCCCAGTCTGGCTTTGTCCCTTGTTTTTCCTTAGCTGCCATACCCCACCCCACCACTCTGCCTTTTGCTGACCCAGATCCGCTTGTCCTTCAAAGCCCAGTTCATTTCATCTCCTGGATCCATCTCCAGCCTCCATGACTGATGTAACCTACACTGATTTATAACTCCTTACATACCTGATACCTCTGATCTGACCCTGCTCATACCTGCCTTTGCAACACCTTTCTTGTTCTGTCCTATCATAATTCCTAGCTTAATTTCCCCTAAGAACAATCTCCTGAGGGCAGCTCCTGAGACCCGCCTCCAAAAGCTTCCATTCTCCTCAGGGATGGAAGACAACTCTTACTGGAGGGACCAGTCCGTTGTTTCTTTGGTTCATCTGTTTGATGTCATTTCCACTGATTAATCAATGGGTAGTTAGAGGAAGGGAATCAGCATTTAGTAAGATCTACTCTAGTTATATCTCATTTGACCCTCACAACCACCTTAGGAAATAGGTGCTATTATTATCCCCATTTTACAGTTGAGGAAACTGAGGCAGGGGCTTGTGCAAGGCAATCCAGCTAGGAAATGTTAGACTTATTTGAACTCAGATCTTTCTGACTCCCAGCCCACAGACAATGGTGGTATGGCCAAATCACCATCTGTGCCCCAGACCAGAGGTAGCCAACACTCCAGTCCAAGCCGGGTCAAGATGTCAAGGAAAACATTTAACATCTGAGGCGTTCTACATTCAGACCCCAATCTGCCACAAACAAGGCTGAAACTTGAGGAACGCACCCCAATCAATCAAGGGCTGATCTCCTTTTTGCCGGCTCTTTGTTGGCGCCATGGGGCAGTTATAAAAAGCTTAACTTTGGTTCTTGCCGAGCAGAGCCGCCATACCGTGGATAGGGCTGCTCTCTAGGCACAGGCCCTCCAGGACAGGGCGAGCTCTGTGCAGGGATGCACACGCGAGTGTGTACACAGAGGCACAGAAATGCAGGGGCACTTTTATCTGGGCAAGTCTCCGAGTCTGGCCATGGCTTCTGGGGCCCTTCCCTTCCCATATTTGCTCGGTCGCTGACTCAAGCAAGACAGGCCCCCCTCTTCTTTGTTGATGGACTTGGTTGTCTGGGTCCCGGCCACGGGCTCCGTCCGCTTAGCAGGTGCCTGGCACATAGTAGGCACTTAATGAATGCCCATGCTTGGGGCAGAAATCCGAGCTAGGGAGGGCAGGAAATCCGCGTCAGCACTGGACAGCTCCCTAAAGGGATTTATCCCAGAGACCGGAGATTCCACCAATGTGGGAACATTGGATGGAGCAAAGGGAGTCAGGGGACCAGAGGGGGCCCTCTTGTTTGAGTCGGGGAGGGATGTCAAACGTCCCAATGGACGCCCCCGGGATGGTCTGAGAGCCGAGATAAACTTCAGTGAGGAGAATGAGGTTCACCCCCAGGCGGGATCAAGGGAAAGCCAGAGCTTGGCATTTCTTACCTGGTCAAGTTCTCCCTCTGGTGCCCAAACCAAGAAAATGCAAGCCACGGTAAAGGCTGAAAAATCGACCTGAGTTAGCTATGAGGATTGCTGTTGTTCAGATGAGAAACTGGGGCAGAGAAGGGGAGGCCATGAGCCCTCCAGACCCCAGACCTTCTGCCATCTAGCTGCCCTCTTAGGATTTTCCTACAGACATGAAAAAGGGATCTTACGGTGTCCTGGGGACACGTGAATCACAAAAAAGTGAAGATGGGAGGGAGAGCCGCCAGGAAGGCAAAGCGGAAAGATTCCACCCTTGAGCTTTTAAGAACAAATTAAGTAACTATAGAGTCAGAAAGACCTGAATTCAAATCCAGCCTCACTTATTTGCATGTGACTCTGGGCAAGTCACAACTCTAAAATAATATAAATTAAATAATAATATTATTATAATAAATATTAAAATAATATATAATATAAATAAAAATAATAGAAGCAAATAAAATAACTAAAAAAAACACCATTAAAGGAGCTTTGATTTCATGAGCATAGGGAACGCCCAGGCAAGGAACTTCCTTTCACTAATGTAGACTAGTAGTGTATCCTTTTCCAGAACTGGGAGCTGTCTTGTTTCCGTCTCACCAGCTCCAGACCCAATTTGAACTCTCTTGTCTTCCTGGTTTTAGGGCTAGGGTTATTGAATCATCTTGCAAAATAAGAAAAAAATGGTAGACTATTGCAATGATGCTTTTTTTATGCTCACATCAACTGGATCTTGGCAAGTAAATTGTTTGTACTTGTATTCCCAGGTCCTAGCACAGGGACCTGTGCTACCTACCCCCACGCACACTGGGCCCCTAATAAATGCTCGTTTGTGGGTGACCTTGGGAAACCCCCTCCCCCCTTCCTTAGGCTGCAATGTCCAGAGGCCCAGGTGCGGGATGTAGATGACAGCAGCCAAGGACGGGGATGGCTGGGAGAACGGGCGAACACCCGGGACCAGGGATGATATTCCATGGGGCTGGTAGGTGCCAGCTGCTCTGGCAGCAAAGACCCCTCCAATGGCTCCACTGGATTGGGAGGCAAGCAGGGCCTGTGTTCCCGACTATCTCCCGCAGAACACAGTAGTAGCTTAATAAGTGCTGGTTGACTTAGGACTGCAACATTTTATAAAAGATAACCCACATTGAGGAGACGGGGGAAGGGGCTGCTGCTCGACCACAGAGCCTCATCCCCTTCCCCTCTCAGGTCCGATTTCCTCACAAAAACCAGTTGGACAAAACTACCGTGAGGTGTCAAGAGACACAAGACTTTGTTCCCCAATCCCAGCCCATGCAGGTAATAGCTCCAGAAGGGGTGGGCTGGGATGGCTCGGGAGGAGGAGCCCACCTTTGCAGGCCCATGGGAAAAGGACCTTGCTTTTTGCCAGTGGGGCCCCCCCACCCCCCGTCTCTCCTGTCCCCTGCTCCGACCCCCGTCCCACCAGCCTAGCTCCGACACTGGTACTCGGGACACAGTAGGTGTTTGCTCCCTTCCGCACTCTCTCCACCAGGTCACCACCAAGCCCAATCCACATGGCTAAAATGTGATTTTCATTCTCTGCTTCTTCCAGGGGCTCCCCAACGACAATGGGGCACAACGGCACCCAGTCACCCTGGCTCCAAACCCCGCCGGCCCACTCGGGGGTCATGGCCATCTCCTCTGCCCCAGCTCAGGGGTTCCCTCCTGGGAGGGTATCTGTGGGGAGCCACCTGGCCCCTCGGGAGGGGTGCGGGCCTCCCCCCACTCCCCACTCCTACCCCACCAGGTTTCCATCATGGCCCTGGGAGAACCAGAACTGACCCCACACAGCAACTGTCAAAGTGAAGACAAGGAGCAATGAAGAATTTTTTTTATTTTCAAAGCTTCTAAGGGGGTATTACAAACAATGGAGAATTTAAAAAAGAAACATCAAAGCTATTTTTTTTTAAGTAACTGAATGACCCTTTAAAATAAAAATCTGAGATTAAACAATGACAAATGCTAACCGATTAAATCTTTTGAAGATGAAAAATACGAGTTTTGCCTCATGTGCTAAGCCAGTATTGGCAGCCGGGCACCCACGGTCTTTGCAGGTATCGGTGGAGCGCGGTGGCGGACGTGGCAGCCCATGCGCGGCACGGGCACGGAGGAATAGCCTCCGCGGAACAGCTCGGCGGTGACCGCCGCCCCCGATCCACGACGGAGCCGTCCTCCGCCGGCAGACGCGACGTCGTCCTTGCCCCTGCTGCCGACTCAGCATTTCCGTGAACGTAAGAATAAAGTGGCGACAACAATCCAAATCCTGACTTTATTTTTTAATATAAAAAATGCAGTTCTGGAAACCCCCCCTCCTCTTGCCCTAACATAATGCTTTACCTCTTAAAAATAAAAATAAAGTCCTAATTCTATATACATCACATGTACCATACAAAAAGGTATCCAAAGTTTCTATTGCTACCAAAGGGTTCTAAAGTAAAACGCGTTACAGAAATCCCCTCGTTGTAAACAAAAGATTACAAGGTACAAAACCCAATTACACACAAGCCACCGGGTCCTTTTCGACAACAATTGTGATACAAGTTTCTCCCATAGCAAGTTGAACGCTCATGTGCCTGTATAAAAATGCATATCAATAGACTTTTTCAAATTTATTTTTCATTATAAAGCAAATTAATACTTTCTACAATAAATAAATCACAGGGAGGCACACCTAGGAAAAAAAAAATGAAGTCACTGGGAGATGGATGGGAGGAGGAGATTCTGAAGGGAGCTAGATGAGAAAAAGATCAGGGGAAAGAAAAACGGGCTCAGAGCCCCGGCAAAGCAAAGCGAAGAAAACAACAAGGGGCTCCTGAGCCATTCTGGGCAGCAATGGAGTGTTTTTGGTGATTTGCAAGTGATGTACATAGCATACATTTACTCTCCACCTCTTTCCACAGAGGACCCTTCAAAATAAGGTCATTTTCTTAAAATACACTTTTTTTGTCATTGGAAATTTACATCAGTCTTATTAAATAAGTGGTACTCTGTGCAAAGAGGATGATTTACAAAAATTATTAAAACATTCAAAAGTCTTTAAAAAAAAGCCACAGACCCAGGAAAGGAAGAGGAGCAGCACCGTATTGTAGGCCAGAGGGCCGGGGCCGAGGCGCCGGGAGGCCGGCGGGCCGCCCGCCCAGCGGTGCTCAGCTGCCCAGCTTCAGGTAGAAAACATGGAGTAAAACCACCCCCACCCCCCCCAGCTGGGGACAAAGAAAGAAGGAAGGAACTCCTACTAAAAACCAGAATAAGTTAAGTTCTGAACAATATACACCTATGTACAGCGGGGAGGGGACACTATGGACAAAGACACTCGGAGCAGGGTTGTGTGGGCTCCTCCCGGCATCAACGCAGTGATACAATCATTAATCAACGGGGCGATGGCGAGCAGAGCGGGCGCTCGGCCACCGCATCCATCAATGATTACGGAGCTAGATCTTCAGGACATTCCTTTGGAAGAGAGAGTCCGAGCCCCCCGGAGGCCTGCTCGGGGTCGCGGCCGTGCCGGGCGCCTAGTCGATGTCGCTGAAGTCGCTGACCGGGTCGCCGTGCACGCGGCTCAGGTGGTTGGTGGCGCGTTCAAAGGCGATCCGCACGGCTTTGCGAATGCTGGAGTTCCGGCCTTCCATCATTTTCAGCTTGTCTATTGTCTCGTCGACTCCAAGAGGGACCATTTTGGACTTGGGAAGCCACTGCCTTTAAAAAACGAGGAGGAGAGGACAGTCTGTGGGGGGCTGAGCCAAGGGCGCACGGGCTGAGGAGCAGCTCCCATCCCGGGGGGGATCCCTTGGCTTCTACTTTCCCATAACCCACAAAAATCAACGATTCCTGTAACTTCTGACTAAGGAGCTCAACTTCCACCCCCCACCCCTTTTCTCCTGGGATGCGTCATTGCCATCTCCCTCCTCCCAAACAGACTTCTTTTAAGAACCGCCACCTAGAAGGGCTTCATCACTGCCCCCAGGGGTACCAACCTTCTCTCCAGGCCCACCACCCTTCTCTCTCTGCCCAAGGGTCCCACAGAGATCTCCCTAGGAGGTCCCAAGGGCCCTGCCCAGGTGCAGCCAGCCCCCGCGCCCTACTCAAAGGGCAGACTTACCAACTCCTTTTATTGTCAAAAAACAACACCAAGAAGAGCTTCTCATCGGCCTTGGTCTGCATCTGCTCTCCAACCTTGAGCACATCCAGGGGAGGGGCCGGGATGGTGACGCCATTGTGATGGCCGGCCACCCGGGGCATCTGGGGGTCAATTATCTGGAGAGAGAACAACAGGTCAGAAGATAAAGCCCACCCCCCCCACCCTGGACGGTGTAGTCTACACCCCTGGTGCATGGGAGTGGCTCTGGGACCCACAGGGGTGGATTTGGTGGGATGGGCACCGAGGAAGAACCAGAGACCCTTTGAAAAAGAGCAAGAAAGGTGGCAGGACACATTGAGGTCTACAATGGAGTGAGGCTGCTGGAGTGCGCCCCCTGTCACCAAAACCACTGGGAATCCTGGGGATGCTGCCCGGCCTCGGCCCAGCCCACAGGCCCCTCAGTGCCTGGCATCCTGCTGCTCCGGCAGCCCCAGGGGCTCACACTTCAGGCCTGCTTGGCCTTGAAGGCCCTGGGCGAGCTGAGCCTGGCCCAGCCACCCCGTCCTGGCCTGCTGGCTGCTTCTCCTGTCGTTTCCAGCAGTCCCACCCCGGGACCCCCTCCTCTCAGCTTACACACAGGGTCATCCTTCACAAGGAAAGTTGCACCAACTGCTACTTTTTCTCTCCCTTTCCAATACTGGCCACAGTAGGTGCGTAATGTACATTTGTTCTAAACATTAAGCCCCACAATCAAGTTCTTTTCGTTTTTATGAAAGGACTTGACCATCTCAGGCCTTCACTGTGAGCCCCCAAGGCCGGGCCTGTGGCGCACAGACTCTACCTCTCTAGGCCCCCACTTACCAGGGCAGGGTACGAAGGGTAGCCGCTGCATTTGGCCCATACCACTTTCAGAGGCTCCAGGACAGAGGTTGCTGCATCAGAAGAAATCCACATGCTGTTCTGGCCAACTTCTAATGGGGAAAGAGAGAGAGCCCGAGGTGAGCACTAGGCCCCGACCGCCATGCCCCCCAAAGGTGCCCACGTGCAGCCGTCCATACCGGGGCTGGGCAGCAATAGGTGAGGCGCTCTGTGAAGACGTGCTCCGGAAGCCACAGGACAGAGCCCAGGGCTCTCAACACCTCCAAAGTACCTCAATGAGGACTGACTGGGGAGTAATGGAGACCCAAGGCAAGAACAGACTCTTCTCTGATCTTAGTATCATTCAATTATTGGGAAAAACCAATGCCAGACCCCAAATGGGGGCCAGCAGAGGAACCCCAGGCTGTATTGGTTCAGCAAGCTCCTCACATGAAAACACTCTGGGCCACTGAACACCACACACCAGGTCCGGCACCCCCACACACACACACTAGCTGACCCCACTGACCACACTCCCAGTGACACCCCCCCCCCATGGCGAGGGAGCCCAGCACCCGGCTCCCAAAGGGATTTCCTCATCCCCACCACCACCTTGGCTTCACACTCCCTCCAGCTCAGGATCCTCAGATTTCTTCCAGGACAGAAACCAGCCATTCTGAAATGTCTATGAGATAGGGGCCAGCGACGGCCCTTTGGGGTCTTCACAGGCTCCTCAAAGGAAATGGAATCATTCCAGCCCAGAGAGCAACCCATGGGCTTCTACCGGGACCCCTGGCACAGGGTAAGCACACCTCAAGGGCAGCTGGGTAGAATGAAAGCCGAAGGAACCAAATCAAGGATGTCACCTCATCCCATCCCTAACTTATGGAGTGGCACCATGACAGGGTTGAGGGGATTCCAACCATCCAGGAGACAGGGGATGCGGACAAAGCCCCGGAGCGGCGACCACAAAGTACCCACTGGGTGTGAGGCCTGGGGCTGAGCCATCAAGGACCCGAGAACCTCTGCCCGAGGCACAAACAAGCCAGCAGGACAGAATGACGAAAGGGGCAAGACTGCATCAAGACAAGAGAAGGCTACTGCTGGAAGAGGTGTTTCAGAATCCCAGCCAGAGGCTGGACAAGGGGCAGCTGTTGCCCACTTTCTCTTCCTGGAAGGAAGAGTGGGATCAAGCCTCAGGAGGATCATGGCAGCCTTCTCCTAGGGGCCCCGTCACCATGCCATGCCCTTGGGGCACTCTAAGCCTGTTTGGTGCCTTCAGTGAGGTTTGGGGTCAGAAGACCCTAGAGAAGGCTTTTTGTGACTTTTTCTTTCAGGAAATCCTGAATATCGTGATGTGGATCAGACGAAAGGCAGAAAGAAGAAAGCCTCTGAAAAGCACATTGCTCCAAGAACACCCAGACATCAGCTGGGCAGCGCAGGGAGCTCTAAGAGCATGCTGTGTTCCCTCTACGGGAGAACCCACTCGTCCCTGGCACTGCCCAAGCCAGACACAAAGAAAGGCAGCTCTACTGACCCTTCAGCGGCCCCATTCAGCAGTGAGGGCACCCACATCAATGACAGGGGCACAGGCCTGGTGACAGCCACCTCCTCAGAACCATTTCTAGCATGCTGTCTGTTCTGTCGGGATGGAGCCCAGTCCGGGCCACCGGCGGCCATCTACTCTCTGATCTCCACCAGCACCACTTCTAGCGTGACCCACTTCCAGGAGGAAATGCCCACTCCTGGCTGCTGGCAGGGGCCATTTCTAGCCAAGCTCTCCAGGGTAAATACCCGATCCTGGCTGGTAGCTGCCCCCATCCCTTCTTGTCTCCATCAGTACCATTTCTAAGCGTACTAGAAGATGGTATGGTATGAGGACCCAGGGTAGCCATTGTGCTGCCCAATAATGAAAATTGTTGGGCACAAAAATTTCTGCACACCTCTTCCTTAAATGCTATCTGGGTGACTCTTAGTCATGCCTTTCAGCATGCTTTCATTCAGCACCACCGCCGCATCTCGGGGGGGGGGGGGGGGGGGGGGGGGGAGAGAGGGGGGCGGCGCACATGTTTTGCTCCCCACAATGGTCTCTGGTTTGTAAGATTACCTTCAAAACCTTTGTCTGCCATCTCCCTTGACAACTAAATCCATAGGACTCTGACATAAGTTAAAAAGCTTTCATCTTTTTATTTAGTTAAGTTTTTAAATGAAATTATCGTCATCTGAGTCTGTGTCTTTTTCGCCACAACTTTTCAGTTAGTCAGGTTGGACTGTTTCAATTGCCTGTCTTATCTTTTTTCATCTTTCCTTTCAATCTTTGCTCTCAGAAGTCAGGATTCGGACAACAGAACTGAGGCCCGCATCCATAAAGTGCTTTTCTGCCTCTTGAATTTTGGATATAAACATGCTTCCATGCCCAACACCCAGGGCCTAGCTATCCATCAGCTTTTCTTGATGACGAAGTTTGCAAGATGCTGTGGCGTTAGGCTTCCAAACTTTCCTTGGCTGCTGCTTCTTTCTTCCTGGTCCACAGTGATGGCTGTTTCTCACCATCTGCACTTTCTCACTACAGAGCCTGAGAATCAAAGTCTCTGCTAACTGACTTTGAAGGACGTCACCAACATCTCCGTGGACGTTCCCTACCATAGGGGCTAATGCCCAAGCTGCTTGTTTTCAGGATAGGTTTTGTGTGTGTGTGTGTGTGTGTGTGTGTGTGTGTGTGTGTGTTTTTTCCTCTCCCCAACATGTATTATCATGAGCAGTGCAACAGGAGATGACCAAAACAACCCATGAAACGATACTTCTTACCCCCTTTGGAAGGTGAACATCAGCTATCCTGCCTGCTTGACAATCCTTCCACTAAACTGTCACTTAGAACAAGACTTTCCAAACAGATGGGACCCTGGTTGTTCCCTCAATGGTCCCTACAAACCGTGGGCCTTCCCCCGATTCTTCGCCCACGCTTCCCCAAGAGCCCCAGGATGTACAGGGTATGTGGCAAAGCCCAGCACCTCTGGTAGGAGGACACCTCTGGTGTCCCAGCTCTCCCCAGAGGCTCTGAGAGCCTGTCCAGGCAGACAGGGTGAGGAGAGGGTCTGCCCCTGGCCCAGAAGCCATCCTCAGGCAGAACGGGAGGAACATAACAAGTGGTCCGACAGAGGCTGGAGCCGATGCAGTGGAGCAGTGCTGCAGCCGCCCCGATCCCCCGCTGCCTCTCAGATCCCTGATGGTTGTCCCGCTTTTCTCCTGCTTTTGTCCTGCTCTTGGACTTTAATGACTCTTTACTACCATCGACTTCCTCCTCCGTGGGGAAGGGGAGACCAATCACAACGCAAGATAGTGAACCGTGACCAAGAGCAGCCAGCACTGAATGGGCACCTACTGTATGCCGGACACTGGGCTGAGTGCTAGAGAAAGGGAAAACACAAGGAGCCAATATTCTAAAGGGGAGATGGAGGTCATCTCAGAGGAAAGGCAATGGTGGCGAGAGGAATCAGAAAGGCTTCTTGGAGACAGTCTGGAAGATCGGCAGGTAGAAAGCAGCCATGGAAAAGCTCTGGAGCATGGCAATGAGACCCCATCGGAGGATCACAGAACATGTGCAGAAGGCTCAAATGAAAGGTAGAAGAGCTTTAAAAGGTAACCAGAGCACCTTCTATTTAAACCCAGAGATAAAAGGGACCCCTAAGAATTTATTCAGTAGGAATATGACAAGATCAGGCTGCACGTGGAGGAAGGACTGAGAGAAAACCAGCAGGCTACAAGCGTCCGGGGATAGGGACCTAGATGCCAACAGAACTGTGAGCCAGGGAACTTGGAAGGTAATGGCTTCCACACTAATGGATTTGCAGAGAAAAGATAAGAGTCCAAATTGGCCACACTGATTTTAGAATGATAAGGAATTGTCAACTTGCAACATCAAATCAAAGTTGAAGAGAGCCACTGCTAGAGAAGACAGCACCGAACAGGGCTGGCGTGGAAGAGGGCCGAACAGGGCGGGCAATGTAGCCGCCGGGGAGGGGCTGTGTTATGCTGCCAGGGTGGGCGGCTGTGCTAGGCAGCTACGGGTTCCCAGTGAGCGCTCCTCAGGGCTCCTGGAAGACTGTGCCCCAGGGTCCGAGGTGCCCACAGCATAGCAACTTCCACTGATGCTGATGCCAAGGGGAGCACTCCTTCTCTCTCTCCCAACCCCTTGCTCCTGCACCTTCCTGGCTGCTGGTCCTCAGGATACAGTTTTATTATCAGGAATTGGCCACACATAAACATCTTCCCCAAAAGGCCCGTGCCCCAGGAAGCCATGGGTCACTACTACCAACAGCCTGAGTTGGAGTGTTTGGGGAAGGGGTCACCCAATTTAATATGGTCAGTCTGTCCCCTGCTGTAATTTTTGCCTTTTTCTGTCAGTTCTTCAATGATTCTTTAATGCGCCCGCCTCTCAGGCAGTAAATGAGGTGGTTGGTCCCTGTGTGGGGAGGCGGGGAGCACACCTGACCGAGAATCTGGTGCCGTGTGAGATCTAACTGTGCTCCTGGATCTGCTCATGGCTCCCTGGTCCTCCGGTCATGAGACCTGTCAGGCATCGCTGAAACTACGGCCCAGAGAGTTTAAAAATCAATGGTCAGGGGCAAACACTGAGTCTCCGGGAGCTGGCTGGGCGATTTCAGATTCGGCTGGACAAGGTGGAGAGAAGGAAGCGTGTGACAAAGCAGTAATTTTTAAATCTCTCAAAAACTGGGCTGTGCCTCTGACCCAAAGACCCCCCAAAGAGGCCCTTGCCAAAAAAGGACCTCTAGACACCAAAAAGATTTCCAGCAAAGCTCTTTTAGCACCAAAGGATTGGAAGCAAAGACGGTGCCCGTCAAAGGGGCAAAAGACCAAGGAGGTGGGGAACAGACCATGACCGTGACGGGGGAGCTCCTGACCAGGGGAACGTGGGGCAGGATGAAGGCGGCACACTGGACACGAGCAGGAACAAGCCCTACGCCAACATCCGGCTGGTTTTGCTCAACTACAACTATCTCTGATTAACTAGAAAAAGCAGGAATGAGCCCCAGAGCTTGTGGAAGGGGAAGGAGAAGGGGAAGGAGAAGGGGGAGGAAGGGGGAAGGGGAGAGGGGGAAGAGCCTCCTTACTGACCCGCTGCGATCCTCGCGGCTTTTGCATAGTTCCCATTTTCAATGCAAGAGATGAGCTCACTCCGATCTTCCAGCGTGTGTCTTCGGATCAGAGCCGGCTTGCCCTTGCCACACTTTGGTAAGCTATAAGGGCACAAACAACAGGACGTTGATAGAGATGATCAGAATCAAGCAGCGGGCAGCCCCAAGGGAGCTGAGTGAGGAGCTCACCCATGTGCTCCCTCAGGCTCAGGAGGACCACATGATTCCAGACTGAACAGGGGGGCCTGGGGGCACAGGGGAGAGTGTGGGCACCCTGCGGGCCTGCTCCCTCGGCAATCTGGGGCACCCCTAACAGAGGGTTGACAAGATGTCCAAAAAGTCTGGGCCTTCTACTCAGCCTCATGGCAAAGCTCCATCCCCCAATATAAGAGGTGACGATCAGCGGAGGAGGAAGCTGTCCTGAAGTCTGAAGGGGCTTTCAAGGACTCTGGGCCTTTTCCTGGCTTAGGCCTGGCCAGGCAGGTCTACACTGCAGGAGCTCCCCCATCCCCGGGTCTGGCTGCCCGCTCACCTGGAGTTACACAGCAGGCTGTTACTTGAGGAGATGCTGGACTCGGACGCACAGCGGCGCCGGGGCTCCACTCTCCGTCCAGGGCCGTCGTCCGGCTCTGGCTCCTTGGCTTCGCCTCCAAAGCCATTGGACAGACCTAGAAGACAAAGACAGAGAGAGCCGCGCACAGCTGAGCATGGGCAGCAGTGGGGACCAAGTGTCAGGAAGCCCCCGGCCGTGCCAGGGACCCCCGGGCTAGACTGCCAAGCTGGGATCCCTTTCCAGGGTCCAAAGGCCAAGTGACGGCGAAGAAAACACCAGCGTTCCTAAAAGGGCCCAGGGAGGTTGTGTGGCTGCGACAGCAACTCTGGACTCCCAAGTTCCTAACAAGAAAAACGGGCCCTGCTTCTGGAAGCCAAGACCGTGTGAGCACCCCAAGTACAGCCTCCCCTCCCCATCCCCCCGCCTTAAGAACAGTCCCGGAGCTCAAGGACTGTGGGTGTGCTCACCCCGTGGCCCTGCCGTCAGGAAGGGGTCTTCTCACACAGCCTTGGCGAGCCTCATAGCCGTTACGGACAAGCCGGCCCGAGTGCATTCTGCCCCACTGCCACAGCGGCTGCACTGCCCTCACACACCCCCGGCCCCTAATGACCGATGGTGTAGGAGCCGACAATTTCTTCCTTTGCTTCTTTTCTTCCCTTCCCATCTTCCCTATCTCCAAGGCAGCAGCAAACCAGGTCCCAGACGCGGCACCTGCAGGAGATGCTACTAACGGTGGCTGGGATGGGCCACGGCTGAGAGAGAGCGGACTCCAGTCCACCAGACTGTGCCCCGTCACTTCTCCGGGGCTCCCATGTTCTCGTCTTCCTGCTCTGTCCCCCAGGTCAGAGACCCGGGTCGGAGAGCCAGAGGGTGGCTTCCCTTCACTTCCCAGTTGCCCTTGCTGCGGAGGGCTCAGTGATGCCGACAGCCTACGGAACGGAAGACCTGGCCGGGCTCCGACCCAAACAGGGAATGCCTTCGCCTTCTTTCAGAGGGATTATTTCTCCAGAAATGTCTGTGTAAAGGTTGAAGTTTGAAAAACCCTTCAACCAAGTGGAGTGACTGCAAATGAGCAAGAGGGATGCTAGTAAGGATGCAGACCCTGACCAGCATTGACTGGAAAGTGTTCTATTACTTCATTTGATCCTCACAGCATCTCAGGGAGGAAGGAAATATCACTGTTCCCATTTTACAGTTGAGGAAACTGAGGCAGGCAGAGGGACAGAGGCCAGCCCAGGATCACCCAATCAGTAAGCATCTTACGCTTACATCCATCCCTTTGGCTAAGCCACTCCAGAGTCACAGGAAGATAGTCGGATCTCCTGGGAAGTTTAAAATGTCCCCAGGGTCCTGCCCAACACAAGAAAAGGTACAGGTTCTAAACCAACAACCTGGACCACTGAGAGCACAGCTCCTTGCCATCACCAACAGGTGAGTATCTGCACAAGCTGCCCCCCGTCCTCCAATCACCAAAAGGCTTCAGGGATCAGGGATAAATGACCCAAGGGTGGGGTCATCCTTCAGGGTTAAACACTACTTCCAATGCCACAGGGAAAACCATTAGCCTCTGAGTCTTTTCTACCTCAAAAAAAAAAAAAGAAAAAGAAAAAGAAAAAGAAAAGCCAAACTGGCAGCATGTGATCTCTTTTACATGTATACTTTAAAACTCTTAATAAGGGGAGCATTTATCAAAAGGCCAGTCTAGATGTTGAGGTTCCAGGGACTTTCTTGTTTTGCAAATCTTTTATCAGTCCCACCTGATCCTCAAGAAGATTTTTACCAGCTCTGAATAAAACAAAAAAGGAACTCAAAACAGTATAAAGACATAAAGTTTCTCTATAGTCAAATACACAACTAAGCATGTTTACACCATCAGCAAAACCAAAGCAGCAACAAGAGGTTCAAAAATAGAGAAAACAAAGTTTTCCTGATTTTTCTGCCCAAGCTCCGCTTGGCAGAAAAGTGGGGCTTACAGGTGCCGAGCACTGATGCTCTACCATCATCCTGGCTTAACCGCTCTTCACAGTTGAAGATTTGTGAACAAATGATCCTGTCCTTTGTAGAAAAGACAAATGGTTAACACTCAGGCTTGGCTTGCTTCTGAAAAAGGACTCCCCAAACAGAAAAGTAGCCCAGTGGAGAACCAGCAGGCTTCTCCAGGCTGCTCTGCACTTCTCCCATGATATTCCCCAAGTCTTTCCTGAATTCTGGCTCCCCAAACACACCCAACAGGAAAAAGCCACAGTCAGCCCAAGGCCCTTTTCCTCCTCCCTCTTGCAGGTGCCCAAAGTGTCAAAGATCACATTCCCTTGTTTGCTGAGCTGCCAACAACTACCACCAGGAGAAACTGGGAATTAATGAGACCAGAGGCTTCCTTGGGGGAAGGCTGCAGTGTCTCCAACCAAGGTCCGGTGCATGCTTTTTCAATGGTCCTTCTCTAATCAGCAACGTGGCAAAATGGGGGCTACTCATCAAATGAAGAAAACCAATAAAGCTCTGCCAATAAAGCCAAAAGGAAAATGTGAACATCAGCAAGAGTCTCCACTCAAGAGGAGGCTGCCGTCTTCGGCACCAGGTAAACCACACCTTCATCCTGTGCTCCAAAGGCCCGTTATTCAAGTAACCCATTATTAAGTCATGGACAATAATCATGGGGGAAAAAAGGAAATTCAACCAACGTCACCCAAATTATCTCCTATAGAAATAAATCTGCAGCTAAAACATCCCCAATCAGTGTAAAATTTCATCTGCAAGAAAGAAAAAGATCCAAAATCTAATCTCTGTGGATTGCTCTGAATCGCGTGGAATACAGAGCATAACTAGGTCAGTGTGAAGAGCCTATCCTTCCCACCCGGCTCTCAATGGCCCCCTTCGTTTCTCCCTGGCTCCTAACTTGGCCTTTCCCCAGAAGCCAGAAGAATGAGTCCCTGAGGGGCGGCGGGCACGTCTATCCCCAGCACTCATCAAGGGCTGGACACATGAGCACATGTCCCCCCATCCTATCTTAGCCTACTCTCTGACCCTTTCTATGTCATGGGGTAAGTCAAGCGTCCAAGCAAAGAGCAGAAAGCAGAAACTGATGCTGGAGACCACATGTCAAGGCAAGGCTTTAGGGTGGGCAGCTTGGTCCAGAAGCAGCCCTTGCCACCAGCACTGCGACATTTGTTCTAACCAGATGACTGGGGCCCCTGGGGCTTCAGCCACAAGAAATTGCTCTTAAAGCTAACTCTCTCCTCCCCTGCCTCTAGCTGAAAGCAGAAGTTATCAAGTTTTCACAGTTTTCACATTTTAGCACCTGTGGGCCCTTCATACACCCAGTCCTGAAATGGACACCAGTCATGGAAGGAAATGAGCAGAACAGGTATGAAGACTCATGGCAAGACTGTGTTTTGGGTTTTTTTTTTTTTTTTGGCTCTTTGTGTTTTTTTAAGAGAAAAGGAAAAAAAATCATAGCCAAACATGGCAGAAGCTGAGCAGGAATGGAAGGAAAGGCCAACCAAAACTTCGCTTGCTTGTTATTTGTTAATCATTCAATTCCAATTCACTGAAACCTAAAAGTTTTGTTTAAGATCTTGACCTTTTTTACTGATGATCAGTTTTATAATGGGAAAGAAAAATATCCAGAATCACTAAATATGAAAATCAACGGAATCAATAAAACACTTTAAGTATATAATAGTTGTTGTCTTTAACAACAAATTCACTTAACAGTTAGTCACTGGCTCGACTCTGTAGGAGCTCCTAGTTGAGGCTTCCCTTTGGGAGCCAGAGTGCTTTGTATCATCGCATCAATATCCTTGAAAGAGGGAAGGTTCCCAGCACTATGGGGGCCCCCAGCCTGGCAGCAGCTATAGGACACATCAGTGTGAGTTGGGATCTAAGAGGCCTTCTGTGGACTCAAACATGTGAGTGAGTGAATGAGTGTGTGTGTGTGTGTGTGTGTGTGTGTTTAAGTATAAGACGAGGGGGAGGTTTAAAAGACAACACACACTTTATCATACTTAGACACTTCAAAGCTTCTACAGCAAATCTCCAGGGTCCAAATTCTAAAAGCTTCATAGAATACAAGAAAGGTTAGACCACCCCACGTCCCATAATCAGTGTTATCTTGTCAAGAGAAAAGTGCTGAAAGATTCAAGTTAGCTGGAATTAAAAGCATGACTGAAGGAAAAACTAGTCCCTAGTCCTAGAGAAAGATTCTTCCCATTTAAGATAATTTCTTAAAAGATTTATAATCAAGTTTCAACCAACTACTGTTACTGCTAATCTAGAAAGAATTAGATGCTGTGAACAAATTCATTATGAATTAATTTTCTTTCAAGAGCATAATGAAAAGAAATGAAGGGTGGGGAGAACCCAAAAAGCCAGAAAAATGGGTCACCCTAGATCTGCTCCCTTGTTTGTGATTCTATTCCAGCAGTTTGCAAGTAGTGGCTCCAAAGTCTGCTGACAAAAGCCAGATGGAGAAGACATCCACTAGTGATGCTGTGCCTCGGGTACTACAAAGCATTCAAAGGTGCAGGAGGACTGTGGGTCTTGTCCAGTACTGTCCCGAAGGACTCTCTCTCTAATGCTTTTGTGACTCTGAATGCACAGTGACAATGTCTGCCAGCCAATCATATTCTTTTTAAATAGAGCAGGGTTAAATTAACTATTAATTAAATAAACAATGCTATGCGTATCTATAATATATTCAATGGAAGGGAAACTTTGACCAGATGCACAAAACCTTCCCAAACAGCCCTTACAAACAAAGAGCTAAGAGCTCTAGGAACTGGAAGAGATGGAAGAGGAGAAAAAAAGGGACCAATGTCACAGAGAACCGCAACATGTATAACTTTTAACTTACAGAGATGGGGAAATGGACTGAATGAAGAGTTTAGGTTCATAAATGTCAAAGATTTTCCTCCAACATGTTCATGTTTTTGATTTGTTTTAAGGATGGCCGGCGTCTCCACCGCGATCCAGCATAATTACTTGAAATGCAATGGTCTTTCTGCGTTCCAAAATGATCAGTTAATAGAATTCCAATCCAAGTTGAAGATAACAGAAAATAATTAGGATCCAAAGAGATAAATACCCCGGCATATTAGTAAATATGAGAACCTGGAAAACAGTGAAAAAGCCATTTAGTCTGACTGAAAGAAAACAAATACATCCACTGCAGTCCAAAGACACTGAGACATCTATAAATCTTTCACATAGCTAGAACCAGCTAACAAGAGTTTCACAAGAGGAAGCATCAAAATGGAAGCTTAGTTGCTGGCTTGGGTATTCATTTTTGATAAAGAATTAATTATTTATGGAAAAAAAACAAAAGAAAAGAAAGTTATCAAGATAATACAACCTTCTTCAAATGTGCCATCCATCAAGACTAGAGTATTCATATTTTTTCTAAATTGCTTCCAATGAAGGATAAAAGAATGATGCTCACTCCGGCTGAAGGGATGTCACTACTTTCTTCCACAGAAAAGCATATGGCTCTCCAAAGAGGTGACTTTCCAAATACACCCCAAACCCCAACAAAGTTGCATGATTGAGTAAGTCTGAGTGAGCTTGAACAGGATCTGAATCCATGACCTTGGAAGGCACTGTCGAAAACTGGAAAGCATCCCTATGGCTCAGGGTGCCCTGGTGAATCTTTGACAAGGATCACCAAGGCTCAGAATACTTCCAAGTCCTCAGAGAAAGAAGGCAAAATGGAGCAAGAAATCCCAGGGCTTGTGGAAGACAACCAAAGGTTCAGATGAAGACACATATGATTGACAGGAACTGACAAGTTCTCAAACTTTGCCCCCAGGTACTTTGGTCTGGATCAACAGCTCAAGAGAAGCAGAGAAACTTGGGATGAGCCCGGTGTAGTAAGAGTGTTCATTAAACAGACAGACACATCAAATGACAGGTTCCCTGGAGTTCCTGAATGATGGAATTTTGATTTAGTGGAAATGTTACTAAAGGCTCTTGGCAAAGTGTTGGGTCATGAAAACTTCGTGTTAAGCATCTTTTTCAGAAGTGCTTAGGAATTCATCATGCTTCCACTGAAATCTACTGGCATTCTGGAATAAGAAAGCAGAAAGCTCCATTTCAGTCAGAATTTAATGTGTAAAAAAAGTATCTTCTTGGGGCTGGTCCCATGAGAAAGTTACTCAATCAAAATCAAGCCCAATTCCTCCTAATACAACACATCAGGGTCACCACTAGGAAGCTATAAAACAGTCGAGGATTAAGCATCAAAAGAGAAATGGAGAAAAGGACAGCTGAAGATTATTTTCTGAAAGGTGCGTGTGAAGGGAGTCCCAAGAACAAGCTATTCTAATTGCAAAAGACATGCCTGGTAAGTTGTTTCAACAGAGTATGACCCATTTGAGATATGCATAAATAAGTACCTCAAAGGAAAAAAAATTTCTACTCAGCTTGAGATCATTTATTAATAATTTTTTACTGGAACAGTGTTTTATTAGCTACAGCAAGTTTAAATGTAGCCAAATGGTATTTAATACACACGTACATGCACACACACACACACACAAACCATGACATAATGAAGAAAGTGCTAAAGAGAATAAATATTCAAATCTATAAATAAATAAACATTTCTGTTAGAAAAACAGGGAACGATGGACTGAACAATCTTAATTTTAACAGTGGCTGCCATTTCTTCTTTCTCCAGTGAAGAGACAGTATGACCATCTCTAGACAATAAGGTACAAGTTTTTAGACATGGAATTGTGATCAACTTGGGCCAACTACTCCTGAAACATCAAGATTCCTACCCACAACTTTCCCTTAAACAATATACGCTAATCCTGGGCACCCATTTTCTCTTTCTGGTGATCACCAAAAGAGATAAAAAAAATCATTTTCACAATTCAATTTCACAAGGTTGTTTTCCATAAGTAGGATGTTCCATATTAAGCTCAACAAAATACAAGAAAATATTGCCCGACTGATTCAAAATGGATTTTTCAATGACAATGATGCTTCTTATAAGAGCTAAAAATAGTGAAGATAAGTTAGATGCAAATGCAAACAATTTTAAAATCCTACATTTTTTTCATTGAAAAAACTTTCATTTCAAAACTTGACTTTCGTAGTCCGGTATTAGACTTTTAAACTTTTAAATACGTATTCGACTTGCTGACACAAAATATTTTACAGACACATAAATGGATCAGAATGCAACCTTATTCTCAAAAAGAAAGGATCTCTGAAGTTACAGAAAATGGAAAATTTCTTACGGATATGTACAATTATATCTTTAACTAAATTAAGCTACATGACAACAGTAGGATTTAAAATTTAGCAGGGTGATTTGGGGTTTTCTCAAGAAAACACCAAAAAACCAAGAAGATGAATGACTGAGTGCAGTTCAGAATGCCTCAGAACTGACTCATTTTTACAGAGAAAGAAACTCAGGCCCAGGGAGGCTGCGTGCCGTGCTCACAGAGCAAGTACCAGACCAAGCCAGGGACTCTTCCCTTAAAGGTCCCAGTGTCACAAATGAGGCAGACTGGCCAAGCCGGCCCAAACACTGGTGTCTCACCTGATCAATCTATCTTACGCTTTTCACTCTTTCTGGGATTTCTGATCCCATCCTGACACCAAGAAGGAATCACAAAAACCTCCAATATGGGGGATGCTAAGCTCTGGCAGGCTTGACAAGAGCCTGGCATGATGTCCTACCCGCTACTTCCCAAAGAAAAATAAATGAGAGATGTCCCTGTCGTAAATCCCAGCGTTTTGACCAGCTGTAAGTGGTCAAACTGAGGCAAATCAGCCCCAGGTTTGGTCACAGGAATAGCAGGGCTCGGTGACAATCTTCTGTGATAAGCCCGCCCCACCCTGGGATTCTGGAGGTTAAGCCAGCAGGGAGTGACCTCTGATAGGTCCACGACACACAGACCAAAGCAATCTGCTGTCTATGGACTGAGGGGCACAGACCGTGGCTTGCCACCTGCAGGGTACATCAATCAGGGGGAACCCATAAGACAAAGTCATCAGTCCTATCCATTCTGCCAAACCACAGAGCACGGCAAGAAAAAGGAGAGGGGCTCAGACTGGGAGCTGAGCCCATCGAGGTGTTCCGCCCACTCCAGGCAAACAGACATTTAAATGCTTCAGAAACAGAGGAAAAACAACCCCACACCAGACTGACTGAGAGCCTTCCCACCTTTCCTAGTTCAATCCTCCCAAGCAGCACCTGCACCAGAAACAAGGATTTCTGTAAAGGAAAATGTCCTTTGCAAAGGTCACCAAGAAAAGGAGGCTACAAAACTCTATGGGGGCCGGCTCCCCTTCTTACCCACCCTGCTGGAAAAGGCTATTCACTCAGCCCTGACAACGCCTCATGTGGCCAGCCCCCATCTGGCCATAGCCGTGCAGGGCATCGCCAAGCATCCAGCTGTAGTGGCCCCTTCGGATGGCTTCAGAGAGGGTGGCTGCAGGCTACAGGCCTATGGACATGTGTCATTCATCTTTTCACCGCCCCCCATGAGCAGCAGAGTAGACACCCCAACTCAAGTATTTGCAGAACAAAACCCAAAGGTTCTAGAGGGAAGGCAGCAACCACAGTATTCTCAATCCAGTCTGAGCTCGTCTTGGGGACTAAGACTAGAGGAGGGAGCTCTCTGGCTTCTGGGCAATGTAACCATGCTCCTCTCTCCTGGGGACCAAAGCAACATGGGATGAAGAGAGACAAGCAGGGCAACAGTGAGGGGGCCGAGGAAGAGTTAGAGGCGTGGGGAACCCCACTGGGAACCCACCTCGGCACTCACTTTTGCAGTCAGACTCCAAGAGACAACTGGGAAGACGCAGAGCATAAGCCTGACCAGATGGACACTGCAGATCACGGTAACTAAACTGGTCGACTTGTTTTTTTAAAAGAATCAAAATTGCAGCTGCTAAAATTGTACCCTGTTTGTCTCTCGAGCAGCCACACGTGCACTCGCACACACAAGCACACACACACAGAGGTACCCATGGGTACCGCACCCACGTTCAGAGGGACACCCCAGCGCTCACAGGCACGCACAGGCCCCAACACGGACACAGCCAGCAGCCCCACCCAGTGCCGTTTACCTGTGTCTAGGCGCTTTCCCGGGGACTCCTCATCCGCTTCGGAATCTCCGCAGGCACTCCGGGACCTTTTCCTTGGCTGCAGAAGTGTCTCCAACCTTGGAAGGACTACAGACAAAAAGGTTTTGGTCCCTAGCTGTGGAGAAGTTGGCTGGGTCTCAGTGGTCTTGGCAGGCTTGGGGGGGCTTACACTTTTCGATTTGCAGAAGAGAACAGAGGTACGTCTGTTTACATCGGTGGATGACTCAGCTACTGCAGAGACTGTCGAATCATTGAGATTACTGTCAGGTTTATGTTCTGGAGTGTGTCCATTTACCATTTCTTTCTGAATGGACGTGCTATATAATTCATTATCAAATTTTACTCTTTTGAATAGTTTACTCTGCTCTGGATTGAGTTCTACTGGTTTGAGGGTTGGTGGTTCTGAATTAGTCTCCGAGTTTGAAGGAAGAGGTAATGCATCTGATGGTTCAAGTTTAGGGGGAGATTTATCTCCTGAAAAAATTATAAATAAAGGGTGATTTTTGAAAACTGATCATTAAAAAATGTATTATAAAACTTATTATAAATGTGAAGTCCACCAAAATACTAAGTTCAGTTAAGGAAACAACGCATAATATTTTATATACATAAATGTCTTTTAGTCACAAGCTCTCCTAGTTAGTCAAGTCTGAATTTATCCTATGATTAGAGCCTGCATGACAAAGCTAAGCTGAGGGACAGTGCTAAAGATTCTGACTGCCTGCCATATTAGTTCAACAGCAGAGTTCGGCCAACTCGAGCTGCTAAGGCTCAGGCTTCTGTGTTTGGAAAATTACTTTTGGTCAAAAAATGAGGAGAGATCATTTCACACACGCCACTCTGAAAAATGTACCTTTGGACTCGCCAACAAGCCTCATCTGATCACTCTAGCTTACCCGAAGGGGAATCCTTCACAAAATTTAAGGAAACTTATTGAAGTTGGTCTTTCAAGTCTCCTCATAGCCTGACACAGGTAGCTTGACAAACAAAAAGGGGGCTTAATTTAATTCGCTTGATCTAGGCAAACAGCCCGAATCTCTCTAGAACTAACTCTGAGATAAGAACTTTCCCAGGGCTGCCTCTTCAAGTAAAGCCTATTTAATCACAGAACAAATGGTGGGAAGCCTTCACCATTTATAACGAGCTCCTCCCCAAGCCAGCAAGACCCTCTACCAGGTCTCTGACAGAGGAACATCCATGCACTGCGGAAGTGAACAGCACTTCCAGGGCCAGGAGGGACCGTGGCTATTCACGAGACCCTGGAAAACTTCCATTACAGAAATCACTTTACTCCCCCATTCACTTAAAACATAGCAAAATTATTTTGGGGATTTAGGACATACTAAAAAAAAGGTAGCCTAGAATGTTTCCAAGAACTAAAAACGGTGGCCTTTTTTTCAGTCTTCCATTACCCAACAAGCCCAGTCTTGGGTAACAGAAGGGGCTTTTTCTAGGGGGAGCAGTCTCGATGGGCAAAGCAAGAATTAAACTCAGGGAGGCAGGGCAAAATAGGCCAAAAACTGGCCTTTTAAGAGTAGAATGGATTGGTTACTTTTTAATCCTAGAAGTTTTCATCATTTAGCTCTTTTCTTGAACATTAAAACTTTACAAATCTGGAGTCAGAAGCGGAATGAGATGAGGTACAAGCACAAAGTGTTGTCACTTCCTGTGCTATGGTGACAAGGATGGTTATAATTACTGCCCTCGTTGTGTAAACTTAAAGATTTTCTCATCTCCTCCTCTTCCCCAGAGTTCTAATTTGGGAAACAAGCTTCTCCAATTTTTATCACCTAATTTTTCTAAATCATTGGGTTTAACTTAAAAGACCAACTATCCAAGTTCTCAAGATGCTATTTATGTTGGGATTTATTTGGGAAGGGAGAAGAGAATTCTGATCATCATTATTTAAAAAGGAGGTTTTATCTAAAACTGTGGAAATGGCAGCGCAGGGAATAAGCCTTTATATGGTGCTCAAGTCATCCTTGATCCTTACAACCTAGGAGAGGAAGGTATTACTATTCCTCATCTATTACAGACGAGGAAACTGAGACAATCAGATGTTACCTGATTTGTCTAGGATCACCCAACTACTAAGGGCTGGAAATAGGATTTGAACTGCCGTTCTTCCAGCCTCCTTGCACTATACTACCTCAATGCCTCAGGCTCGGAGATTATCTGAAGGTTGTGCTTCTGAATTTTAAAGATACATTCTAAAGCCATTTTGTTGAGACACGTTAAAAATTTATTGAACTTTTCACGAGCTAGTTAAAATCAATTTGCTTCCAATGCTAACCTTGAAAAAGAAAAGTGTTTTCAGAGCAAACACTCTAAAAGCAAAGCAGAGAGAGCTGCCTCTCGCAAAAAAAAAAGGCCAGATGCCATCAAAGGAGCTAGTTAGAGAGGACAACATTCTAAGACTTCATTTTTATTACTGGCTTTTTGGAGAGAATGGAGACATTTTCTACCATCCTGATGAAAAATCAGAGCTGTGTGTGTTGTTAGAATGTCCCTGGGGAAAGAGGTATTAGTGCATCAATTGTCTTTATTTACAGTTATATGTTAAGTTATTCCACTTTATTTTCAGACACTTGTTCTTCCCTTCCCCCACCCACTGAGAAGGCAAAAGAAATAAACCCCATTGGAATAAAGTTTAGACATAAAAAACCATTTCCCACATTAGCCAGCTGAGAGGTTGGACAAATCAAAACAGCAGTATGGGGTGATATTGATTTCAGAAGGTGAAGACACCAGTATGAGCTAAGGTGAACAAGTTCATGCAACCTAAGAGTTCAATTCTTTCTTTATCTTTAGACCACAAAAATCCTGGGAATCACCAAAGTAGATGATTTTTTTAAACTGCCAAGGGACATGACAAACCAGTCCATAAACCTGCTTCCCAAAACTTAAGAAGCAAGATTTGAAAGCCTTTTAATTTTCATATGAAGTCCCAAAATTTAGTAACAGTTTACAAAAAGGCCAATTCCTCTACTCCAACCTGCCCTGGATTCTTTTCCTTGCAAGAGAGCATAGGGTGAAGCGAAGGCCGCCTGCCCGAGGCTGGAGTCCCAGGTCCCCAGCCCCTGTCCATGGTCCCTAAAGCACAGGCTCTTCCACAGGAAGGGCTCCCAGCTCTTTAAAGCTGCTCTAATCACTCCATTCCTGGGAGTTCCCCATTGTAGAGCACTGAAACGAAACAAGCCATCACCCCTGAACCATATTAACCAAGTTGAGCACAAGTGTGGCCAGGAACCTGGGGACCCCAAGACCAGCTGGCCACTTTTCCCCTAGTATCTGGCCACTGTATTTTGCTCTTAAGTGAATCCTTAATTCACTTAGTGTAATGCTACACTTAATTTTGTGCATTTACAATAAGATTCTAAGCAGGGGTCCAGGGCTGCCCCAGGTGACCAGAGATTCAGAACCCCTGAGGTGAAGTAAAAGGCATAAAGGACAGAAAAGATCCACAAAAAGAGAGAAGGGAACAAGCACCTATTAAGCACCTAGTATATGCTCAGCCAAGTGCTTTACGACTGTCACCTCATCTGATTCTCTCAACTACGCTAGTATTCTCCCCATTTTACAGCTGAAGAAACTGAAACAGAAAGGACTTACCCAAGTTCCAGATTTAAAGATTCTAAGGCCTGATTTGAACTTGGGTTCCAATTGGTTTTCAAAAATTGGACACTAGGCCCAATTCTGCCCAGCCCAGCAGCTTCAAGGGGTGGCACTAATTCCACAGGCCTCGCAAGGGCTATAGGGAAAATGATGCCCCTTCAGGGACAGAGCACTGACTGCCCTGGGCAGCCCTAAAATTCTCTCCCAACGCCAGGACTCTGACCGCTTTCTCCAACAAAACACCGACTTCTTCCTTTCTAAGATGTTCCTTTCAGAAACCCATAAAAGCAAGCTCCAAAAGCCGAGGCCCACCTCTTGCACTCAATTCCCACAAAGTTTTCTCAAGAAAGCATCACCCTACCAAGAGCCGTTCCTCTCCTTTCTTATCCGCCAGGAGGGAGGAGTCTGTGTATCTCTGGCAATCCCCGGCATGAGACCACCCACATCCTACGGTCCCAAACCAAAGTGGGGGGCCTGGCACTTGTCCCCCTGCCAAGCCCCTCAGGCGGGTGCACACTGGGGAACAGAGGACCCATACACACCCCAGTGACAAACACAAGGCCTGGCACATGACAGATGCCTACTAAGGGTTGGCCGCTGGGTAGGAGGTGAGCAGAGTTGGAAAAAATACTTTCTAAAGGGAGAATCTGTTTTCTCAGACTGCCAATAATAAACTGAAGAAGCTCCACTTTTCAACAAACAAGCCACAAAGGAGCTACACACACCAAGAAAGGCCCCGCTCTAGGCTGAAGGCTCTTCTGGGGAGACGAACGCCACCCTAACAACAGTGCAGGAACCTCTGTGGGATTCCCTGAGGTTTTGGAGGGGATCAGAGCATCTATTAACTCTCTCCCTAGCACTCTTTTCCTCTTCCTCAGAAAAATTCCTCCCTAGAGAGGCAGAACCTTTCTGGTTCCCCAGGCTTGCTGACCCCCTCCTCCAAGATTGTGGCAAATACGCCAACAGCCGTGGAGGCCAAGTGGTGTGGGCCTCCAAGGACCCAGATTCCCCCTTGGTGCAGAAGTCAGGGTCAGGAGGGATCCTGCGTCTCGGTGTTCATTTGTATGGCTGTGTTTTTCTTTTCTTGCTCTTTCAAAAAAGCTCTTCCTTTCAGGGTCTGGGTTTTCTGGTTACCTCAATGAGGGAAGGAGGGGGAGAGGGGAAGAATATGAGCCTGGGAAAAAAAGAAAAATGAATTCTTAAAATCTCTTTGTTGTAAGGTCAGGATCTCTGGGGAGGCAGACACCTATGGGGGCCATGAGAGCCCCCTATGAAAATCGAGTTCTAAACAAAAAGGCCCATAGAACAAAAGGACTCTAGGCTTGTACGCTGAGAAACGCCACCTTTTACATCAGCTTACTTCCCATCCCCAGATGTTCTTTTATGCCAAAAAGACGATTAGTCAAGGGTTGCCCTTCCAATTGGAAAAACAAAAGCAAAGGATGAACTCAACAAAAGCTCAGTGAGAGGAGCCCAAGACAAGCAGCCCAGCTGCATCTTCTCAGGAAGGAAAAGGCAACCAGGAGACATGAAAGGAGAAAGGTCAGGCCCTGGGCCCCACAACGCCATGTTCAAGGACCCTCAGAATGACCTGGAGCTGGGCTCAGCCAGAAGCCTTCTCAGCATTCTGGCAGCGACTCTCGAGCCATCATCCTCCAGCAAGGTTTTCTTCAGGGAATAAATCTACCTACCCCGTGGAAATGCTAATGCTTGAACTGCTCCAGAACAAGGAACTAGGGAGCCAGGGAATGAGCATAAAACAATAGGCCATGTGCTAAGGCACAGAACTGCAAATGTCTGGTTTGGGTCCCTTTCACTGGGTTTTGTAATTCTTTCTTTGAATAACTTTTCCCCTCCACACTCATATGTGCACATGTATACTGTATATATGCATGTATACGTAGACACACGGGCATTATATGCTTACACACATGCTGTGTCTATGTACATATGCAGGCACATGTAGCTAGCCATCTGTGTGCAGTGTGCCTCAGTGAAAGTGCTGCTATATGCTATAAACACACGCACGTGTGTGCATTTCTTACATACGTGTGCCTCTGTACAGATGTGTTGCACATATGCAAACTGTGCAGCTGCATAACTATGGCATGCATTTATACACAAGTGTACACAAGGATGTGTAGAGTTAACGCTACCTGTATCTGTGCAGCTGCTCACATGGCCACAGACTCGTGTGTGTACGTACACACACAGGCAAAGATGTGTGTACAGATCCATAGCTACGCAAACTGATCTGCTGCTGCTCTGGCTCGGGCGACTTGGGTGACACTACTTAGTTAACATCCCCAGCTAAAGCTCTGCATGTGAAGTGGACCCTGGGATAACTAGTTTTACCAAAGTCAATACCATAGTCCCAGCTGAAGCTCCAAGAGAATAGGACCTACGTAACCTTGCTTTGCTGTCTAAGTTTTTCTTCCATCTCTAGGATAAGATGAAAAATTTTTTTTAAAAACAAGCCATTCAGACACACTGAAACTGACATAAAAAACAAGAAAGGGAAAAAAGGAAAAGTGAAGGGGAGAGGAGAGAAAGCCAGGCCTGAATGGGGCAAGGAAGAAAAAGCATCTTCTCAGCATTTTCATGGAGTCCTCTGCATTTACCTCATTAAGTGTTCATGTAAAGTCTACCCCAGGTTTTTGTATTTCTCTTGCTCATCTGTTAAGACTGTAACCATTTTTTTTAAATCAATGGTTTATGTGTAAATTTTGTGAACACACAATTTTTTAAGAGAGACCAAATACAGTATATGTACAAATTAAATCAATAAAAGCAAAGATGTCTTTGCAAGGACAGCCCTTTGATCAGAATTCTAGTTGTGAGACAGTCATCTGCCAAAATGTCTCAGTAATTAATTGTCAAGAGATATGGGGCCCCCCATTCTAGTCTCATACACACAGTGGAACAAGCCCCTCAACCAGCCAACAGAAAACCCAGGCCCCAGGTGCCTTCTTACCTTCCTCATCTGCTTCCTGTTCTAATGGCGCCCCTTCCTCTTCAAAGCTCCCAATACCTGACTCCAGTGGAGGGGGTTGGCTGTTTGGCTGACTTAGCTTGTTTCGAATAACAGCAATTTCTTTTTTTAATAACTTTGCTCGTTTACTTCTCGACCCACTGGATTTCATTGAGCACGTCAGATCCAGTTTGTCCAGTAATTCTTTTAGCTGTTCTTCCAAGGACATGTGCGCTCGGTTAGCTGGATTTAGTAACCGATCCACTAAAGTCACCAAAAACAAAGAAAAAAAGAAAAAGAGTTGGAAGATATTTTATTAACAATTTGTTTGCTTAACTGTTATAAGTCTATACGTTACACACACATATATATAAATAACATAAGCACAAGAAATAACTGCCCCAAAATGTTTTCCTAAACCTGTTTTCATAACCAAGTAATTCTAATATTCAACGATAGTTTAAAAGTCTCCTAACTTGCTAATCTGATGAGCAATTTCTTTTATAGCCTAAAAGATGAGAAAAATCGTGTTTTCAAAGTTGTTGGAATCAATTACACAGGCACATATATCAAAACAAAGATAGACTGTGTATACAAGGGTACACACACTCGCACAGACTGAACAAAGTTCATCCTCTAAGAATAGTAGTCATGATGTCAAATGCTATCTGGCACACAAAGCAACGCAGAAAAAAACACAACTGATTTTAAAACTCAGCTCTATTTTTTTCATTCTATAACTTGGGAAGATCATCCAATAAAATTCTAAAGTATATTACAGGCTTTGGGCCAAGACTCGAGTGGAATGTAGAGATATCTACACATAAAACAAACCAAAAAATTAGGGTCCTGATCTAGAAATCAAATATGAAAAATCATGGAGACCACAGAGCAGCCAGCTGCCTCCTACATGCATCTTGGAACGTAAACAGGAAAATAAGTGTATAGTCTTATCATATATTTTGAAACCACATTTCTTAAAAAAAATAATTAATCATTGTTTCATATGTGGAAATGAGATTGTCATTAGCAACTGGATAGTTTGAAATAAAATTTGGGGTAGAGCTAAGAGAAAAACAAGTCCCTACCGAAAAATCAATAAATTGACTAAAGGTTGTTTTGTCACCATAGAAAACAAAGCTGCCCTCAAATCAAGAAAAGGTCATTGGCCTTCCTTCCCTTTGGCACTAACATTGAACAAGCCGCACTCTTCAGCCACAGTGGCTGCACGGTTCCCTACAGATAAACTGGATAAACCCCACAGCCCTTTCAATAAGGCACAGTCAATTTCAATGATCTTGTGATGGAGAGATGGCTCTCTCCACTCAGGAAGAGGATTGTGGAAACCAATGGGGATCACAACATAGCATTTTCACTCTTTTTGTTGTTGTTTGCATGCATTTTTTTTCTCATTTTTCCCTCCTTTTTGATCTGATTTTTCTTGTGCAGCAAGATAATTTTATAAAATTGTATGTATATATTGCTTTTAACATATTTTTACCAAGTTAACATATATTGGTTGCTTGCCATCTAGAGGAGGGGGTAGGGGGAAAGGAGAGGAAAAATTGGAACCCAAGGTTTTGCAAGGGTTAATGCTGAAAAATTATCCATGCATGTTTTTTTTTGTTTTTTTTTTTGGGGGGGAGAACTTTAATAAACAAATAAGGCACAGACCATGGACAACTGTGACACCAGAAAAGGTTTGGCAGCTCAAGATGAAAACAGAAGCCCCTCTGGGCTGTCCCCAATAGGTCATCCCACAACCTCCAAGGGAAGCCCTGGCTACATTGGCAGGGGGAGAGAACACTTCATTCAAAGAGAATGGGACAAGAGAGCACAGACTCACTTCCAGCCCTTAGGTCACATACGGCTTTTCTGACTTAAAGGGAACAACTTTGCATCATTTCAAATATCCACTAGTCCTTTTTGAGAATTTTTGTTTTTTAATTCTCTTCAGTCTATTTTATCCTCCTGCTGAAACCCTGCCTGAAAGTCTGGCTATCTGTACTCTTCTCTGTCTGCCTCAGTTTCATGTTTGAAATGGGAATAATCACAACCTTTCCCTCACCAGGATAGGGTGAGGATCCCACGAGATAGTGACTGTCCAGTCCTTAGCCCCAAGCACACAGGAAGTGCTCAATCAAGCTGCTATTGTTACTGTTATTATTCCCAACTCCATTTCTGCCATTTCAGTGCTACCTTTGGCAGAGAGAAGGAGCTCTCATGGAGGGAGCCCACATGCTCATCATGGGCTCCATCACACCAACAAATTGGCCTTGCTCTCATTCTGAGCCAACTCCCCCCCACCCCCAGCAGTCCCCACTGGGCTAAACTCCTGCCTGCTTGCTCACAAGACTATCTCCCCACTCTGGGACCTCCCTCTGGAAGGGACTTCCCCTCCCCAAGCTCCGAGCCCTCCTCTTCCTAGAAAATGTGCTCTCCCCAAAGCTGGGGAGCCCCAGGCAGCTACCTACCTGCTACCTCCTCCTGTCACAACTCAGCCCTCTACCAATTTCCCTACACTATTTCTAATCCAGGGGGCCTAGAATCAAATGCAGAAGGACCCAGATTCAAATCCTCCCCTGCCACCAACTACCAGGGTGACTTGGGCACTGCGTTTCCTTAGTTGTCAGAGGCCGGGGACAAATCGATGGTCCCATGGAACAGTCAGTGCTCTGATCCTTCTCCTGGAGAGCTGCCCAAGGTCCATGCTGCACATGACCTCTGAGTCACCTCCTTCCAGATTCACTTTCTGTCCTAGTGCTCCATAGCCCATGCTAATGGCCACCCCATTCTCTCAGCTGTCTCTTCCCTCCCTACTTTGCACCTCCCATTCCTACATTTCCTGTTGGGCACATTATCTACCTTTGGCTTATGGTCTACTGCTGAAGATTCAGCCCCATATCCCAGGCAGTCCCCATTACCAAGAAAGGCCTACTACTGCCGCTGTGTGACAGCCCAGAGCTCCTGTCTTTGTTATTTCCAGCCTGAGGAACATCTAAGGACGTGCGCCATCTTGCTGGTTCTTTTCCTGGATTTTTGGTTCCTATATAGCGAAGGCTTTCTACAACTGTTCTTGCAAAACATACATAGTGCAATAGTATTCTCCCACCCATTCCTTTTCAATGGAATGTCTCCAAGCTGACAGCACCATATGACAAACCCTAAGATTGGTTGGGACTGAAACAACTTAACCTGTGTCCTTCCTCACCTAAATCAAAGCCCTTCCATCTCCTCAGAAATTCTGAACTCTGATCTGTGTTTGCTGAAATGACATGAACAACTTAGAAATCTCAGTCACAACCCAGACACAAACCATACAATTACACATGCCAGGTGGCTGAAATGATCTATCCTTTAAAATGGACTACAGCTTAAAATTTTAAAGAAAAAACCCACAGAGCAAAAAGTATGTCATAGGTAGAAAATAAATTGATTTGAACCCCTCTGGGAACACAGGGATCACAGTCCAAGCCATATTTGTTTGAGAATGCCCATTCCAATGGTCCAGGTGGTGGCTCCTCTGGCTTCCAGATCTCCAAAAAACTATAGTTTCACAAGGCAGCATATTACATGAGGGGGGAAAATGAACTCAAACACAGCCTCTCTGAAACATCCCCACGCAGCTTCCTCTGGCAGAGCCCACCAAGTCCTACCCGGGTCACCAGGATAGCCTTTGAAATGTCCACCAAGCACTCGCTTGTTTCCTCTTGTGTTTTTCACCCATCCTCAAATGGCATGTCTTCTTCCATTCACCCAAACATCCAAGGCATCCTCTACTGAACACACTTGTCTAGAGTAGAGTACCCCAAACTGCCTACAATACTCCAGGTGTGGCCTGATCTACATGGCCTGGTCCCCGCATTGTTCAGGACCCAAAGCACCCATGGCAGTCACCAAAGTGCCAGGCCCTTTCCACTCATGTCTAACGATTCTATCCAATTCACATGCTTGGAAAACCATTCATCACTGACACCATTTCTTACCATCTTCCCAAGAAAAGGGCCGAGGAGGCTCCAACTGTGGCCGTTCTGGTAAGTGCATTCCAGTTTCATGATCGAAACCAACCCCTTCAGCGTCCCGCCGCGTCTGCCTCAGGACAAGCCCGCCCTGGTCTCTCAGCCGTACGGCTGCTCTATAAAATATGGTATCCTTGGCATTGTATTTCATACAGTTATCTATAATGAGATGAAAATCTTCTTCAAATTCATTGAGGTCTCTGTAACCTTGGGCATCTAACCGTTTCCTCATTGTAGCAAAGTCCATGGGATGTTTAATATGATCCAAATAATCTGGAACCTGAGATTTGAGATTTAAAAAAACAAAAACAGAAACAAAAAACAAAACAAAAAGAAAATTATCTAAAACAAAAAACAAGAAAACAAGGTAGTTTTTCTACTGAAGAATACATATTTAAACCTCACATCTGCCATGAAATCAAGCAAAAGAAAATAAAATTTAAAACTGTGTTATTTAAAGTGCATTATTATCTAAAAGCAAAAATAAAAATTTAAATCTATTATTTAAAGTCTGAGAGAGAAATCAAAAAGGTGTACATTAACCTAAGGAACAAATCACTCTCAAATAAACCTTGAATAAATATTAAAGATTTTAAAATAAACAATTCAGAGAACCAAAGGGTGGAAACATCTTGCAAAGAGAATAAAAATACAAGCATACCATCTCCAGAAAGAAAATACAAACACACACACACACACACACACACACACACACACACACACACACACACACACAGTCCTCTTAATTAGAAACCAAACAGGGAAATAACAATTTGTGCTTTTGAACATCCCGCCAGAAAGGACATTCAAATGAAATTTGAAATAAAGACTGAAACTACGTAAGCTGTTATGCATTGAAATATGGATTGGTTAAAGTAACAGCTGGCAGGTGGCCATGATCAGGCTGGCAGCCAAGCACACACCTCTTTCAGATTCACAGGCTGGGCAAAGATGCGCGCAGGGTCTTTTTCTTGCAACTGGTCCAGGACTGACCGTAGGAGAACCGTGAATGGTGTCAACTGTAACTCCAAGGCGACTTGCTCCACCTTCACCTACACAGAGCAGGGAACAGGTGGCCCAACATGTAACCAGAGAGCAACAAGCTTCCCCTCCATTTGCATCCAATGACCAAAATGCCTGGGCAGACGATCATGTGGGTGAGGGGAGTGGGACAAGGGCTCGCCCACCCCCTTCCTGGATGCTGTGCCATCAATAGAGGACACAAACCCCCAACCCAAAATTCTGGCAGCAGTTCTCAGGGTTTCTGGGACAACTCCCCTCACCTGTTCTCGCTTCAATTTTTCCCGTTTCCGGATAAGTTCTACTAGCAGTCGTGCTCTCTCCAGGTCGTGCCGCAGTCTCTGCCAATACTTCAACTTCTCCTTCAAAGCTTGGATTTCTTCATCATCTTCTCTCTAGAGAAGCAAATAAAAAAATTTTTGAACAACAATAATAACCAAAAATAAAAAACCTCAAAAGTGATCTTTTCTCCAACTGCTGCTGAAGTCTTCCACTACACTGCCACAAGTGGCTGCTGACACGAAGACAACATGATGTCTTCTTGTGCCACTGCTCAGGATCTCTCCCAAGAGTCTTCGTAACTTGTGCGTGGTCTTTAACTGCCACTGGGGTGAGTCCCTAAGATCAGGCCAAGCTGCCCCTTTTCCGACCCAGCCAGGGGAACAGGTACACATTATGGCAGCTCTTATCTGGAAGCTCTACCAAAGCCTGTACAGGGTCCGGTCCTTCCTGCTTCAGCTCCTCTTTGCCTTCTGGCTGCCTGGTCCAAGTCTCATAAAGGGACTTTACATCCCTGTATTTTTGCTTACTTCCCTGATTAAGTCACTGACGCTCATTTCTTGTTCTGCTCCCCCTCTTCCTGCCAAAGCTGATTTAATACTTCTCAAACTCCATCCCGTCCCCATCTCCCAACACCTGTTCATCAAAAGCCAGGCCAAGTGAATACAGCTGGCCACCACGGGCAGAAGTGGTCCCTGGCAGCAGGTCTAGAAGAGCGAACATGACACTGGCTCAAACACCAGCAGTGACATTCACCTGCTGTGTGATCCTTGTGGAGACAGCCTTTTGGATGACCCACAGAAAGAAAAAAGAAAGCCATCTTTCCAACAACCAAAAAAATCTACTGAGGACCTCATTCTAAAAAAATATAGAGCTCAAAGGAAATGGACAGGAGGAGATGCAAGTGAAATAATACAGCAAGTCCCATGCACATACAGAGTGACTATTTAAAGAGAAAACACATTTTTAACCAAATGCAAAACTGAGGCAATTACAAAAAAAAATAAAATAGACAACTCTGATTTGCTTGCAACTGAAAAACTTCTGCCCAGACAACATTAATGCACCTGGCTAAGAAGGGAAGTGATAGGAAGGGAAGACAAAAGGTTTGGCATCCAAGATATATTATCAATTCATTTTATACATATATATGGATGTATACGTGTGTTTATGTGTATATGTGTACCTACCTATATGCAATATCTGTACATATAAAACAGTCATTCCCTAATAGGTAAGTGGTCAAAGAATATGAACAAACATTTCTCAAAAGAACTGCAAAGAATTCACAATCCCATGAAAGAAGGCTCCAAAATCCTAAAAATAAGAGAAATATACATCAAAACCCACCCTGAAATTTCATCTGGAAATGATATGACCACTTTTGAAAGCAAATTGAAATTATGCAATTAAAAGTGAGTAAAATGCCCATTCCCTTTGACCCCGCGGCTCCATTACTGGGTTTATATCCAAAGGAAGCCATCTATAAGAAAGTTTCCACATATTCCAAAATATTTATCATAGCACTTTTTTGCAATAGCAAAGAAGTGGAAACAAAGTGGCCGCCTCTCAATTGAGGAATGGCTAAAACAAATCAAAATCCGTGACTATCATGAAACACCAGTGCACTATGAAAAAGAACATATGTCTTTTTACAGACACAGAAGAGCCTGGACATTTCTACATGAACCGATGCAGAGATAAGAGACGACAATCACATCAATGGCAAAAACATGGACACCAAAAGATCATAAAGATATCTAACAAAATTATCAAGGCTCAGCAAAATGAAGCCAAGAAGAGAAGAGATTCCCAGCCAACTATGTGGAAAGAGGAAAACTGACATTACACAGAACCCAGTTTTCTGGACTTCCATAACACAATGATCACTGGTTCTCTGGAAGGAGAGAAGGATACAAAGGCTTCTATGACGATATAAGAAATACAAGACATCAATAAAAAACATTTTTAAAAATAAGAAAAACCCGAGTCAAAGATTTGAGTCAAAGAACTTCAGAAGAGGACACAAAATAAACCTAGCTCCTTTCATTGCTGAATTAGTTAACAGCACAAATAAAACCAGTTCTTACTGACTCTGAGATGTGAATGAAGATCCCAGGGAAGTGGAACTACAGGAAGAAACTTGAAGCTGACAGGAACCTGCAGGCAGTTGGGAGCCAGGGCCTATGGGACATGAGACCCACCAACTTCCCCGGGGGCTGCTGTCAAGTCCTAATACAGCTTTCAGTCTTTCTTCCCATCTCCCAGATATTCTGAAGCTTCATACTCCATCTGAAATAAGGAAGTTTCGCTCCCGGGTATGGAAATTTCAGTTTTGTTGAAATGAATTCTAGCTATGGGCTAACACAATCTAAACCACTTTTCAATTTCTTTTTAAATTTCTTTTCAAATTTTTCTATTCTGCATAAGGATGATGGGCTACAGAGGAGAGCAAAGTTAGAGAGAGGATCATGAGCTGGAGTATGGAGTGAAGTGGCTGCTAAGAGAAACAGGCATCCTTCCTGGGGGTGCTCAAATAGATTATAGGGCAGCCGATGGGGAGAGGCCAGGAACCAGGTTTCCAAAAAAGAGCTTTAGCTCAACAAACCAGCCACCAAGAGCCCAACACCAAGAGAAAAGTCAAGAACAATCAACGGAGGAAATGCTCCAGATCACTGAAAAAGAAGTCAAGTGTGTACTTCCATCAGGTTCAATGATTACAATAATGAGATTTTTGAGCACCCTCTCTTCCCCCACCAAAAAAAGCAATAGAAATTCTCAGCTAAATGAAATGGACTGAGTGGAAGCCCCACCAGGCACCCCAAACACAGCATAGGCTCAGCTCAGGGAGTATTGTTTGGGCTCAAAGAGCATGAAACAGCAACAGAGCCAACTTTAAGAGAAAGGGCAGTTCTGAGTGAATTAGATCCATTTCCTTTTGAAAGTTGATCCTAAAAACCTCCATACAAAGAGACAGTAAAGATCTTCGATCCTCCTCCAATCTTGGGAGGTCACAGAATATTCCTTCTGTCTACTGAAGCAGTGGCAGCAGCTCCCAGACCCTCATTTGCCACAACCAATTTTTGATGCTCTGATGCAGAGGCCAGTTCTGAGTGCTCACACTAACTAGGGTTTGAGGCTTGGTTAGCAAATTCAAAAGAGGACGGAGGAATGTGAAAAGGAAAACCACCAAGAAGTCTGTCTCAAGGACAGGCTGATTCCACAGGAAGGGCCCCAAAATCACTACGGGGACTATTTGGTGGGCCTAGTACCACCAGGCCTTCCTTCCTCCCAGTCAGTCAGCAAAAGCACAATATGTACCTGGAACCAACTAACTGGGCATGGAAAGAGCTGCTGCCTGGAGACAGCTAACCAGGGGTAGGTGAGCTCTAGTGAATATTGTTCTTAAGTATGAGCACCAGGGACCATTTGCAGCAGCTTTAACAGGTCTCTGCTATTGCCTAAGAAAAAGTGAACCTTGCAGTATCCAGGGCAAGACACAGGACTGACCAATCTACACTCTGGGAGGACAGGGCAGAAGTGGCCAAACCATCCCTGTAAGTCAAGAGTGCAATGTTGACCATGTCTTCCAAGTCAACTATAGCTGACATAAATAGAAGAGAAACAGCTTGTTTCTTTGCTGAGAAGGGCTGTGAGATCCATGAAGAAGACTTCTTCTGACCTTTAGCTTGAAGAAATTCTTAACTGCACTAACCTGAGAACTCAAAGCACTGATGGTAATAACCCTCATAATTCTGCTATAAGCTACCTACTAGGTTAGGAGAAGGTAGATATTAACCAAATGAAAATAAAAAGATCCAAGTATACTATGAACTTGGTCTAAGGTCTAAGCAGTGACGCCAATCCAGGCCCCCGATTTCTGTGGCGGGTCATGTTCTGACCTTTCAACATGGCTTCCATTGGGGCAAAGGAGGGTTAGGATTGAGATTACATCAATGATTGCCACAGATGATCACCTGCGATGCACCTGGCTTCTCTCTCAAGAACATGATGATTCAAGACAATTCTAGACTTGGGATGGAGAATGCCATCCACATCCAGAGAGAGAACTACAGAGACTGAATGTAGATCAAAGCACCTATTGTTTGTCTGTCTGTCTGTCTGCTTTTTCTTTCCTATGTGGAAACATTTAAAAGAATTGCACTATATCAGATTATTTGCTGTGGGGAGGGTGAGGGAGGGAGGAAGAAAAATTTGGAATACAAAGTCTTATAAAAATGAATGTTGCTGTATTTGACTACCTGCCATCTAGGAGACGGGGGTGGGGGGAAAGAAGGGAAAAATTGGAACAGATTTTGCAAGGGTCAATGATGAAAAATTATCCATGCATCTATCTTGTAAATAAAAAGCTATAATAAAAAAAATTTTAATTAATGTTGAAAACGATCTTTACATGTATTTGGAAAAATAAAATACAAACCGAGAGAAAAAAATGATTCCCACAGGTCAACACTAGCCCAGAAGAAACAAAGGAAGCATCTGCACTTGGATAGCGTGACGCTTTTTAAGAAGCCAAAAATAACAAGGTGAGCTCTGCAATAAAAGGGAATGCTGTCTTGCCAGTTGAACCTCAATGTTCCCACATAATTAAGCCCATTCTCCTCCTTAGAGGTTAATGGGCACAACTAGAAAGGTGGGAAGCAGGTAAAGCACTCCCATCTAAGTCCTTCCATCTCTCCTATACTAGTCAGTCCAAGCATCCTGAACAGAGGGAGGGGGAGATGGGCACTCCTCTGTATGACCGATGGATTAAGCTAAATCCTGCGTAAAAGTGGATGTGACCCGGCCAAGAACTGCAACAAATTCATTCATTAGGAATTGCTTATCCTTTCATGGCCAAGACTAATAAGCTGTTTCCTTCACTCCTCCAAACACGCCCTCTGCCCCACGGGAGGCGGAGGCCACAAGAATGAAGTAAAACGAGGCCCTGCCTGTCTAGCTGAACTACCCAAAGCAAACAGCCCTGAATGCCGACAAAGGGCGCAAACATCACAGGATTCCAAAGGCAGAACGCGGCATTAAAGGCTTCGGGGACGCTGCCCAAAGCTGGGAAGCCACAGCAGACTGAGGAGGCAAGCGACTTCGAGAAGGGCTGGAGTGGGGCATCCACAGCGCCGAGTGCAGACTCTTCCTACTCTGCCCAAGGAAGGACAATGACACGGGCAGGGGACAGCTGGCTCACGGTCAGCTCAGCCTCTGGGTCGGGGCCTTTCGGGGGGAAAGCCAGTGGGTGAGTGTGGATAGTCAGCCTAATGGCCTGAGCAGAGGGGGCTGGAGGTGAGGGGAAAGCCTTCGGTGGAAGATGTGGCTCCAGGGCTGCCTTCAGTCCTAAGGTGACATGAGCAGAGGAGAGAGATGGATCAAGGGTGCCCCGGGGCAGAGGATGGCCTGGGGGAGCTCAGGATTCCAGTCTCCACACTCTAGCCTTGGCCACCCTCCCCCAAACTACCATTTCTGTGTCCAAAACTCCAACCCACAGATGGAGGGAGTCCCAATAACCTCAGACACAGCCGCTGCCGGTCAACACCAGCCGGGCTTCTTCTACAGCTCTTATATCTGTACCGTGCTTCCTCACTCACCCCCCAAAGCCCAAGCTCAGACTCTCGGCCCAGAGACCTCCGGCTTGGCCTGGTGCTGCAGACCGAGTCTGCTTCTCACTCATGGCACAGCCTCTGGTCCTGGCTTCTGAAGTCCCTCCTTCCTTTGCCCTCTGAATTAAGTCTCAACAAGTCATTCTTCTGCTCAAAACTAAGCAGACTCAGGAGCCCACCAAGCTACTTGGCAGTCCGGGGCCACTCTCTCCTTCGTGCCCTCATGCACAGCATCAGCTTCCTGGCTAATGCTCCGCACCCACTTCCTTGAACAGAGGAATTACACCCCCTAACTCCCAATCTCTTCGTTCCTCAGATGCCTTCTTCCGTGTCAGAATCACTGCTTTCTTTCAAGACTTATCCAACATCACATCTTCTAGGCTGTCTGCCTTGAACCCTTCCTTCCCCTAACTTAATACCACTACCTCAGCAGAATACAGCGAGGTTTGTTGAATTGAATTAAATGGATTTTTGATCATGAAGGAGTAGAGTTCTGTCCTGGGGACTCATAATCATTCCAGACTGGCACTTCCAAAGAGTGATGAAAATCACAGCTTTCACATCAGAAAGTAAGACCTGGACATTATTATTAAGGACTGGAGTTTCTTGATTCCTAACCCTTCTCCTGACTAATTTTTTTCCTCCAGAAAAACCATATAAAGACTAACCATGATGCTTTTCTGGCACAGATAGGACTTCAAGGCAAATTTTTTAAATGCTAAGTTGTTAAATTCAACAATTAAACATTTCATATCAAAAGAGAATATCTGAATCTAATTATATTCTTTGTAAAGGGGGGAAAAACTGAATCAAATATAAAAAGGCTTTGTATTCCAGAATTCCAGAACACACACACCCCACCAGGATCACCACTTTCTTTCATGCTAGTCACAAAACACAACAGGGCCTGAGGTCCAGGGCCACAGAGCTGGAACCAGCGGAGGCTAGTCACATAATGAGACTCTCTTGGTTTTCAGATGAAGACACTGACACAAACAACTCCAGTGACTCCCTTTCTAACCTCCATAACTCAGTGTTTGCCTCCTAGAGCCTCCCAAGCTGGCCTCTTCTGACCCCCAGTCTCCTTTCTCCTTCCTTCTCACGTTGCCTCTATGAATACAGAGACATGAGCTCACTGGCTGATGTCTGGAATGCTCTGTCTGAGTTTCAGCTCCCATCCCACCACCTCAAGAAGCTGCTTCCATTCCCACAGCCCTTGGGGATGACCTTCGCACTGTCTATGAATTGTCTGTCCAAAGCTGTCTGCATTAGGACGGGAGTTGTCTGAAGACAGGGCTGGTTTTGCCCTTCTTTACATGTCCAGCACTTAGCAGAGCCATTGGTACAAAACAAGTGCTTAAATTAGGTTGATTGAATGAAGCAGCTTGGCCCAGGTTATGCAGCAGAACTGGGGTTCAGATCCTCCGCCCTGCCTAAGTGAGTTAATCATTCATTCATGGCTTCATCCCACTCCCAGAAGCTCTTACCTGATCAGTACCACTGCCATTCTAAGGCAGCAGTGCACAGTTCACTTGCCTTTGCCCTTAAAGCACCCCCCTCTCGTGTGGTCCTGTCTGCTCTTTCCGGCCTTGCCTCTTACTACCAATCTTGGGCCTCCTGCTGCCAGCCTTCCATTTTTTCAAACGGTCCTGCCCTGCTACCTTCCCCAGGAAGCCAGCATGAAGCCCCAAGAGAGCTCTAAGACATCACAGAGCACTCAGTACTGCTGCTTATCACCAAGATCTGTGGTTTTGTCACACCAAACCGTAACCTTCTAATGGGCAGAAAACTACGTCCTCGTAAAACCGGTCTTCCTCAGCTCATACTGCTAATGTTGTATGGAAAACCTTTCTACAGACAGACCTACCCAAAAATGAAGTAGCAAGGCTGCCATCACTGCCAACCCTCAAGCAGAGGAGGATGGTAACCTCAGGCCAGTCAGGAGACGAGTGTCTCCACTCTTGCTCACGTGTTTCCCCGTCACCTTCTTATGGCTGAAGGCCCCTCCAACTCGGGAGGCCTCCACTTGGCCATCTGCAGCCCAGACAAGATGCCCGAGCCAGCCCGGACCTAGCTGCCTGAATCTGGGGCCATGGACGAGCTCCTACAAGTGACTATTCAGGAAAAGGCAAGCCGGCCCCAGGCCTCTGGGTCATCCATCCACCCTTCCCCGTCTCTTGCCTTTTGGCAAAGGCAGGAATTGCTCACATCAACTCACCAAGTCATTGCCTGGGCATCCTGGCAAACAGGGGCCACCTAACAAAAGGCCACACTGTGGCCGACATCTTCACAATCAACCACCTGACATGATGCAGCATTTTTATATTCTCAGGACTTATTTCCAACTACAGTAGCAAGGAATGCCTTTGCCATTTTATTCTTAAAAAACAAAGCATTTGTCTCCATTTTCCACGGACCCTCTGGGTAGGGATTTTTCCTCCAGGTTTCCCATTTTGATATTCCTTTATTATCCAAAGATAATAGAAATGCCAGCTATTGAAATCCTCCCTTACAAAGGGTAAAGGCTGACTCAAAAGATCATAAAAGAACGTAAGAAGAAAAATCATTACAGCCTCTTATTTTACAAATGAGAAAACTGAGCAAAGAAAAAGCCACCAAAAAAGCCTAGCTTGGCTTGGTTCTTCCTCTCTACAGCAGCCTCATGGGGGACCCAAATGACAGGCCTTTCCCCCACTTCTAGCCCCTTTCCCTCCTTGCTTTTTAGCTTCAAACTCTTCCTCCTCCTTTGGCTCAGGCCATACCATCTCAATGAAGTTTTGACATCCTAGCAGCTACTCACAAATTCCCAAAGTGACAAGAATAATTTTAAAGGCTTTCTAATCCAGTTTCATTCCCTGTACATGGGGGACCTCGACTGAAATCAAACATCTTGAAATGAAGTTATTTTAATAATTATCAGTTCCACTTCTAAGGGAGACAAAACAAACCTACTGGATCTACCCCCTGCAGGAGATGAGGAAGACTCAGGGTCAGCCCAAGCCTGTGTTCTGTCATGGTCCAGAGGTACCTGCCAGGGCTGCTGATGAGAAAATGCTCTTTGGGAACTTTCAGGTGTTCTGAAAATACCCGGCATCATGATCACTGTCAAAGCCTTAACATAACTTGGAAAAACTATCATCCAATTTTTAAAATCTAGTTTTAACTTGTAATTATTTCTTTAATATTAAAAAAAAAAATGAAAAATTCAGCCACACTGTAAAGTGGACTAAGTGAGAAGCACATATCTAAATATAAGAATTAGGTATACACGAGTGGTCAGAGCAGAGGCAAGGCCCCATGCAAAGAGCCGTTCTTGATTAGTGCGCCAAACTAGGCCTGGAGGAGGACTACTTGAACTATTCATGAATTTAATCATGAATTGAATCAATTTATAAGGCAACAAATAATTAAAATGTAAGCCCAACAAGAACTTGAAACTTTCACTTTAATGTCTGAAGCATTTTTAAAATTAGCTAGCATTTATAAAGTGCTTTAGGTTTACAAAGCACTTCCATGTGTTGTATTTAATCAAAATTCATCTGAATGACGTTAGCCCAAAAAAAAAAAAAAAAAAAAAAGCCTGAGTACATCCAGAAATTCAAACTGACATCTAGGTCTTAAAAACACTTAAAATGCACTTAAAATCCCCCTTTCTTTATTTCTCCCCCATCTCTGAGCTCCTGGGAGGAAAAACTCACTAATGAAGCTGACAGGCGTGGGGCAAAGAGGCAATTTAATCTAGGAATCCATTGAATAGGGAGAAAGAGCAAGCCAGTTACCAGGTCCTATCTGGCTGGTGCACCAAACTGACCAAAACATTTCCTGATTTTTCACAAGCTCAGGTGTTAACAGAGAAAATTCTTCCACGCTAGTTCAAAGATCAGTGTGCTTCACTGCAGGGTTGGCAGGCAGATTATCATAGTAATTACCCATCCAAGGCTTCCACCAAAATATTCCTTTGTAACTGAATTTTATAAAAATGCAGAAATGAGGGAGAAATTCAACTCCCAATTTCCCATATTTTAAGAAGCCAACCCAAGGCCACTGCTAACTTGAACATTCAGTTTACCCCTAAGGTTCTGTTTGAGTTAGCTTTTTTTTGAGGCGAGTGGTGATGGGATAGAAAAGACATTTATTTATAAACTGATGGACTTGAATTTTCATTTTCTTTTAATTGAAAAAAGAAGTGCCACATACCTGTTGTGTGTTTCTTTGGGACTGTGAACTGGACTGCAGCCTCCGCAACAAGGGCACGCCGTTCCTAGACAGTCTTTTTAGTAACCAGTAACTGTGAGCTCTCTCAACAAACTGCTTCTTCCGCTGAACAGCCACCTGAGTCATAATCTTATTTAATCTAAAATATGGAAAAACTCAAAGTTTAATTTTTGAAGCAACACATTAAAGAGAGGCTTTTGATTATGGAAATTAGGAAAAATTTTGTGATAATTGTGTTAATCCTCCATTTTTATTTCAAAACTACTTAAAACCAAGCAGGCAATGACATTTTCCCCATCATAATTACCACATGTATGTATGCTGCTTGAACTATTCATGAATTTAATCATGAATTGAAATCAATTTATAATTTAACCTAAAAAAATCTGTCCAATTAAACCACCTAAAATTTTTTAATGATTTTTAAAAAGCAATGCTAAAATCTAAGCAAGCCCTTTACATCTTTTCATCTTTTTCACTTTTCCTCAAACAAGATGAACTTAAATATAAAATAATGCTTTTTGTATTAAAGAATTATTTTAAATTCTCTACACTCACATAAGTTACTGAAAAATACAGCTTTTGAAAAAATATTGTTCCGTCTGTCAAGTATTTTGAAATGAGTAGATTTTCATCCAAAGAAAACAGTTAAATACATTTAGAACTCAGGAAATGAGTCTTTAAAAAAATCTAAAAACTGATTTACAAGAAAAGTGAAAGCCTTGAAATAGAATATAAACAAAGTTTTCCTCTTCCACATGTGGGGATCCTGAATGTGAAGAAGAGGTTACTCTATCTGGTTCATATAAGCATGGTGGAGAACTAAGTAAATACTCTGTAAAGTACACAACAACCATGCAAGAGTTTTCGTTTTTCCTTTCTTACAAAGGAAATCTTTTTGAGATGGAGCTGGAGAATTCCAGGTCCTAAACAGCTTATTTGTGTATGCAATTATACCCGTAACCTTCGACTTTTACAAAGTCATGCAAAGAACCAAAAGATCACCGAGTCCACCTTCATGTGCTCCACAGAACACTGCTGTGCCACACCACTATTTGTTTCTCCAACCAGACATGTTTATTTACAAATTACTTTCCAAAGAGCCCTTTTCTTCCCTCAAACATTACTCAGTCCAAGGCTCCCCAGCAGTTAGGGCAGTGCGGAGGGGCCCTAAAGTCCAACTTGGGTTCAAACTCCACATCCTGGCCATGAACAAGACCTCTGACCCCTGAGCACTCCTTAAGACAACTCTCTAGGACTCAGGCAAGCTGCAGAGAAGATGCGAAGCTACAGAGGAGGGACTCTGCCATACCTGGGAGTTCCCCCTACCAGATGATATCACACAGGAGCAGAAGTTCTCTTCTTAAACAGGTAGTTCAATAATTATTTTTGATACAATTCCTCCAGAATGAAAATCTCCACAATATAGCGTGGGTGAGCCAGATTCCCTGAAAAAGGCCTTCCTAACCTGATCCCAAAGGCCTCCTTGGGAAGGCACGGTGCCCAGTACTTTCCTGCCATCCCACTGTGCTTAGGAAAGTGCCAAGAATGTAAACAGCGGTTTCCTCAAAAGCAGGGGATACTTCAATGTGATTACAGTTGTTGACTTCCTTGTAAAAAGTAAAGTCTTTTTAAAACTTAGTGATCACCGATCTTTCTAGAGCAGCAAGATAACTATATAAAAATGCAAACATATATTATATTTAACATATACTTTAACATATTTAACATGTAGTGCACTACCTGCCATCTAGGGGAAGGGGTGAGGGGAAGGAGGAGAGAAGTTGTAACAGAAGGTTTTGCAAGGGTCAATGTTGAAAAACTACTCGTGCATATATATAAAACTATCATTTAAAAATTAAATTAAAAAAACTTAGTGATCACAAGCTTTTCCTCCTAATGAAAACCCAAGTTTCCTAGATATTCCCCTACTCCTGATTAAATACTCAAATATTGTATTTCAATGAGCGAGAGGGAAGACCTGGGCAAAAGCAGAAGTGAGAATTATAAATATTTCAGTTCAGAAACTTAAAGCAGCTTCTAAATTATTCACGGGAAACAAAAGACAATCGGAACAAAGAAAGCAAATAAAAATGATTGTCACTAAAGCCTTCTGAAAGTGCACAGCTCTATAAAAACCCAAGCCCATTCAGGGAGGGTGCAGGCCCAGGTCTCTCTTTGTTCCTACTACTGCACAAGATATGGAAAGTGAGCTGACAGGGTAACAGACAGAGCTTGTGGCTCAAAATCCAAAGCCCAGATGGTTCTGTTGCTTCCTGGTGGAGTGACCATGGAGGCAAGTCAACTTCACTCTGGAACCTTGGTATTCTCATTTGCAAAATAGGGCTAAGTTTTTCAGAGGCTTCTGGGAGTGTGAGCACTTTCTAAATGTTAAGGCTCCTATAAAAGTGGTTGTGAAGTTAATTATTATGCTGTAATTGCATGTTAACTCATACATTAGTCAACAGTATTAGGTGGACTTGGATCTCCCCAATAGAAGGCCAGGGAAATGCAAACACATGTGGCAATTCAAACATTCTCCCTTCAGTAACTAAAATTCTAAGAATGAACTTTGGCAATACAGATACACTCTTTTGCCAGCATTTATCAAAGCCTTTATTAGGTATAAAACACAAATTCATTTATATGCATACTCTATCTCCTCCTTCCCACATAAAGTGTTAAGAGTGGATTTCTGTCCAAGCTCCATTTCACCAATCTTGCTCGACACTTGAATATCTGACACTGCTCTCTTCTCTCCCCCAACACAGATGACCCTCAGACTAAGACACAAGTTTCTGCAAGAGACACTCCTAGTTTCGTAAGTGAGCCTGCTGGGACAGACTGCTGGCAGATCAAAGGAGGCCGGAACAACAAATGCAGCACAAGTCACTCACCTCAACAGAAACCCATCTACACTATCAATTTAATAAGTTAAAAAATTGAGAGAATGGAAATACTTGTACTTAACAAATTATACTATCTGGAACTTTACAAGACATTCACTTGATTTAAATTTCTTTCATGTCTATTACATAATTATGATTTTTGATTTCCCCACAAGCATTTATCACAACCCCCCCCCCAAATTGGAGAGAGAGATGAAAAATAAGGCTCAGACCTCAAGATCCCATCACCTAGAGTCCTTGTCTAACACATATTCCATCTGTGTGGACCTTATAAAGCAGGGCCTTCTAGAAGATACCAAGCTCTGTGTTTATTTCCAGATTCTGTAGTCCCAGGACTCCTGACCCATCCTATGCCCAGTGCTCCCATAATCTTCTCTGACCTTACAGCTTCACTATCTTGCAAGTTCCCAATCATTATTGCCACAGCAATCTTCCAGAGGAATAGCTTTGACTACCTCATCCCCTCATCAATGATTTCCCCAAGTGCCAATGAAATATACCAACACTTTAGCCTTTGAGCAATCTTTCTCTAAAGTGGTCTCGGAGGCCCACCACAATCTGGCCAAATAATCGCCTCTTCCATATACCTGCCACACCTTTCCCTATTAAACACTAGCCTGCTTCCAAGGTCAAGTTCAGGTTCCATCTCTTTCCTGAAATCCTCCCTGATCCCTTCGGCTCAAAGTGGCCTCTCCTCATTTTTCCTAGAATATACAAACAAGTGGGCAATTTTGTTACAGCCTTGTTAAACTTAATATATACATCTAACCCTTAATTTAATAGACTTTCCAAGGTTCACATACAATCCTCTTGAATATCTGAATGTTCCTATTTGTTGATGTTGAAGATCATAATAAGACTTTAAAAAAAAAAAACTTGCCCAAAAAAGACTGCCAGAGGCCCTTGAAAGGAGGAGAGATTTCTCTCCAAAAGTTTACTTGGACACTCACTTCCTTCATCTGTGAGAGGTGGATACAAGGACTGCCTCTAGATTTCTCTCCCACAGGAGGCTGGGAGGCTCAAAAGTGTTTGCAAAATGCGACATGTAAGTGTCAGCCAGGATCCTCTAAAAAGCTAATTCCGGCATTGAAAACCAGTTTCCCTAGAGTACATGGGCGTGGCTGCACCACCAAGGCCCACCCACCAGCTTTCGTGGTAAAGTCCTGATCCCTGCTGGGGAGCAGGCACTCCACAAGGAACTGCTAAATCTCCTTATAAATCAGCATGTCCAAAACATTCAGTTCAAGCAGCCATAAGAACCTGCCTTCCTCGGTAGCATCGGCTCTGGATGCATCTCACAAATCCCATGTAGAACCAAGAGAAAGTGACCTGAAAGCAAGGAACAGAATAGAGGAAGTCAAGTCCACCTGGGGGAAGCCCAGAAAGAACCAACTCCCCAACCAGTCCAACCGCTTTCGAAACCAAAAACAACCGCCTGTTTCTCGACAGCCAAGTGAAGAGCGGGCTATTCAGCATACACTAAATCACCGTGGGCTGGCCCTTCACTCCATTTGTCCAAGCTGCACACCAAAGACTCATAGTATCTCAGGCCTATCACACCTTAGGAGCTTACTGAGGGCAGGACCTGAGCTTCCCTTGGCTTTTCCACCCTGGGCAAGTCTTAGACACCTTCACAGCCTTTATGCGATGGCTCCTTACCCCACAGAGCCTCAAAAGGTCATCTACACGAATTTCATCATCTGCAGCAGCATTACTCGCTGCAGTATTATCTGTAATAACAAAACATCACCAAATGCCCCGAGGGTTTTGCCTAGCACCACCTGTTTTATGAAGTGGCTGTCCCTGATCCTGGCGGGGGCAATCCGGCCTGGGCTGCTCTCGGCTCATCACTGCCAGGCTGAGCTGGAACCACCACCATCTCCTCCCCCAGGATGTCCTCCAAAGGAGGTATCTGGGTTCCCCCATTAGACAGGGCGCTCCCAGAGGCCTTTCTTTATATCCAGCACTTAACCGGATGCCTATCACATAGGAGGTGTTTAACAAGTGCTTGTTGACTAAACTTGAAAGTAATGACACACATGAAAAAACATGGAAAGAAACAAGGTATATAAGGTGATTCAAAGATCAAAAAAAGGTTATACTCACAATGATGTAAATGAAAATGGAAACAAATCTAGAAAAACGTTCGAGTCTCAATCAGTGTGGACGAGGCCTCAGCAAGTAGCCACACACAGTCTAATTCCCAGTTATAAATCAAACTTCTAATTACATAAAACATGGTAATAATGAGCTGCAGCCCAAATGAAATGATAGCGTTTGAATTCAAATAAGAGACCACTCCGGGGTTTCAAGGAGGACATTTCAAGGGGCTTCAAACTAATGACTAACCGTAGAGGGCTCCACGTACCTTTATTTTGTTTGGCTCACAGGTGTGGCCACACATTTTTGGTCATTCTGTTTATACTAGAGCTTAGACAGGTCCTAAACTGCTTTTATTCTTGTACAACAGAGCAACCCCTTCACGAGTTCAGAAGCCCAGCTCTATGACTGTGTCCAGTCTCAGCTGCTCGGCCATCAGTACCCTACTGGGCCGCCTCCTCTCTGTGTGACCTTTGGACAAGAGCAATTCTCCTCTGGACCTTGACTATCTAGCTCTAAGGTACCTTCTAAGACTGAAGCCTAAATCAGAAAACTGAAGATCACTTGGGGTCCATTCAGGTGATGGAATAGGACTGAGCCATAAAGAAACAACAGCTATGAGGAGCAGAGAGGGAACTTGGGAAGCCTTTTATGAACGAGGTGAAGTGAAGTGAGCAGAACAAGGTAAACAACATAAACCACTTACTTAAACAAAAACCACACTCCAACTGCTTTATTTAGATTAAATGCACTCACCAATCATGGCCCCATCAAGAGACGGAGGATCACTCCAAATAAGAACTGCTAGGTACACTGTCACACCTGCCTAATTCTTTATCATGAGGGATAGATCATAAAAAAAAAATCACTGATGTAAGCATACACCAAAAAAAGAAAGGGATTTTTAAAATTAACCACATGAACCACGAATATCCTGTTTTATAGTAACCAAATCATTCTGAACAACATAACTTGATCAACAATATTCACTCAAAGTTCTATTAAATCCCTATTTCTAAAAAGTTTTCCCTCATGGAACAGACACAATTGTATATAAAGTGCATCACACATATCACTCTTCAAAACTGGAGGTCTTCTTAGGGAGATGGATCCAACTCTCCACCACTTGCAGGATTGGGTCTCCATCAAGAGATCCTAACATCTAATCTTGGTCAACTCTCTTCCTGTCACCACAACTAAAGTGCTCACCATCTCCTAGGTGTCAGGCTCTGGAGGCAACTCCCTGGACTTAGCTCGGTTGCCAGAGTCCATCCTGGGGCCCCACAGTTCAGTCCTCTGCTCCCTGCACTGGCAGAGCTTTCAGGGAAGGCTGGGAGCCACGTGAAGAAAGGGAAGTTGTGCACACACATGCACACCCTAGCAAAACTCCGGGCCTGTAACTGGGAAATAAAGTGACAAAATTTCAGTCTTCCTGGTTCCTGAACTCTCTCAACCTCCTAATTCTACTTTAGAATGGAAATTGTAAAAAGCCTCCTGACCTACAGAAAAACCTTTAGCTAATGGGCCGAGGCCATTCCCAGCTGGTGCCCAGCACTATTTTTATTTCTTCGAATTCTCTACCCAAACAAATCTGCTCACCAGATGTTCTTTATTCAACCCCAACAGGAGGAAATTCCTGGATGAAGACAACCACTCTTCCAAGATGTGGATTCCAGCCCCTTCTGGTGAAATTTCTCAGCTGCAGCCAACATTCAGGGGCTTTCTCCACCTCCAAGCCCCTAGACCTTTTTGCCCTGACCAGATGCTAACAAGTGGAACTCCCGGCTCTGCAGTAAGGCAGCGATTCTGTCCATTTCCTACCTAGGACATCAGGTACCTTCACCACTGGAATGACAACCACAGACTGGCCCAGATTTAGCATCTGACAGACTCTAATCCATTCACACAAATGACATGCAATCCCTCCCCACATGCTGCTTTAAAAAAAAAAAATTCCCCTTTTTCAAAGAACTGTGGCTTAATAGAGGCGGAAAAGAAGCTAGGAAAGAAAAACTACTAAGCCCAAGAGAAGACATCAGGTAGGGTAATTCTGCCCAAAATATCCCCCAAGGTGCCTGAATTTCTACTTCATTGCCTGAAACAAGAGATGCTTTGAGTTAACAAGCATCCTTTTTTTTTCAAAATACCTCTCTGGGGGCAAAGAAGCCACTGGGTCACACACAGGGCAACATCAACTCAAGCAGATTGCTTTTCATCTAATATTCGGCCTAAGACCTGCTGTACCAACAAATCAAGAGCTGTGATTTGAGAGGAAAGGAGAGCAAGAATTTGCGATCATGAGGAAGGGGGTGAGAAGGATCCGTGGAGAGTTGGCTGCACTCAGACACCGGTCATCTGGAGAGGAGGAGGATCAAGAGCCAGTCCTGGTGCCCAAAGGAGAGCAGTTCCACTTTTATCCTCCTCTCTTCCAGCCCCTTTCTAGGACCACCCACTCACTGTCTCTTGGCTACACTAAGGAAGCAATCTGGAGGCTCGTGAATCTAGCCACGAGATACTGATTAAGCCCTTACCACGTGCAGGACACTATGCTACCCACAGGCAAGCTAAAGGTAGCAAGGATACTGTCTACCTACAAGGAACTCACACTCCCATGGAAGAAACAATAAGCACACAAGAAAGAGACAGGAAAAATATATAACCACCATTTATAGCAATGTCTCCATGGGGAAAATGGTTTCCAAGATTGAAAAAGAATTGCAAGGCAACTTTTGGAACCTCACCTGCCTGAAAAAATCGAGCTCTCTCCCTGTAGGTATTAACACTACACATCCCAGAATTTAATCTTGATCAAGTTGTTCAAGAAGCATCATTGACACAGTGCATTTTACCCACAAAGCACGATGGCCATTTTTGTTTCTGAGTAAAAATGTCAATGTTTTTGCATCCGTTGTCATGACGACTGTGGTGTTAAAAAGCCAACAGTTCCTTATTTGTAAAGCCCTATCTGAAGGACCAAAGGGATAAGAAAACAGCTCCTTCGTATCTGCAGTCACCATTTCAGAAAATCACCCACTGCTTCTGCTCGCCACTCTGACACCAAGCAGTGTGAGCAGCAGGCCCCGCTGGGAGGCACTTCCCGTGGCGCTAAGGACACCTTCCCTTTACACGGCTGTCATCTGACACCCAGAGCCGCGGAGGGCCCCGGCTCCCCATCTCATTCGCTACATGAAAAGGCAGATGCTCCAGTAATCTTGACAAAGGACGTCTGCGCCTGACACCCGGAGCACATGACGTCAGGCCTGGAACAAACAGTCTTTCCCTCCGTCTCCCCTGGGAAGGCCCCCGTTGTCAGCTCACGCTCACCCCTTTGCATTCACCCCCACAGCTCATTCCTCCTGCCCATCCCACAATGATTTCCACGTCTCCTTCAGAAGCAGCATGGGGGAGTGGGGGCTGAAGGAAGGCAGCGGCAGGGAGGGTCAAAGGCTGGGAACAGATGGGGGTCAATTAGAGGCGAATGAGCCCGCAGCCTGCAGAGCTGAGAGAAGGCTGGTCTAAGGGAATCACCTCCCCGGGCCCGGCGTTGGGTCTTCCTTCCCCGTTCTCCCCAAATGCACCACCCTTGGCGAAACTTGTCTCTCCTGACAAGCAGCAGGTGATGCCCATCCCGTCCAATCCCAGAAAAACTACCACATCTGACAGTATGTGCCTAGAGGAGGACGATGACAGAGGTGACTCTCAGTCATCGAGGTTTGGTCCTCAGGATGGCCTGGACGGTACTCTGGGGCCAGGGACAGCCAGGCAATCTCCAGGGCCTGAGTCCTGCCTCGGGGGTATGTCCCAAATCCATCCCAAAGCAGAGTCCTCCTAACTACCTCCAAAGCAAAAACCTCACAAGGACCAGATGCCTGGCCCCATGCAGGCTCCTGAGCCTCAGCACCTCCCAGAGGCCCGTGCTGGGGCCTGTTGGGGCCTGGAACCTGGGCCTACAATCAGCCACACCAACAAGGGAAACCTCAGCTTGGGGCAATAAACCACCTGTTCCTCCTAATCAAAAAAAGACAAAGACAAAGAACCTTGAGAACAAAACACTCACAGAACCTCGGGGTCACCACCCCATGTTCTGTTTCTCGGCTTGTCCATCAGCAGCAGCTTGGGAAAGGCTTTCTATTAATGATCAAGGACGGATCACCCAGACCAAGGACCGTGAGAAATGTCCGTGTGGACCTGCGTTGGTGATGGCGGCTCACAGCCCAGGGACGGGGCTTTCCTCAGAGAAGCCCCTGGAGCAAGCACAGCCACTTCCGCAGAAACCCCACACCATCTCCTCGGATCCTCACCCCAGTAATCAGACCTTCTCCTCCTCCTCTCCCTCATTTCTAGGCCCCTAAAGTGCTGCCTCCCAGCGAGGGTCAAGATCCCTGTAGGAAGCCTTTCCCAGATCCCCTTAATGGCAGTACCTGCGGACTTGTTTTCTATTTGTCCTGTGGTCTTCACCATAGAATAGTGAACTCCTCAAGCAATGTCTTCTGCCTTTCTTTCCATCCTCAGCACTTAGCATATTATCATGCACATAATAGGTGCTTTAAAAAGGTTTCCTGACAGTTGACTAATTAAAACTAGATTATCTCCGAAGCTGTTCCTGAATGAAGAACCTTGCCTACAACATCCCTGCAGAAAGCAAGTCCTTCCACAACCTCCAAAATCAGCCCATATTCATGGATAGCTCCCTTACCGACCTTAGCTCAAGGAGAGAAAACAAAATCCTCCCAATCCCCTTCCACCTAAGGGTCCTTCTGACTTCTGACTACAGCGACCACATCCCCATTAAGTCTTTTTTAGTTCAGACTAAACAACATTCCTGCCTCCTTGGCAAGGCCCAAAGGCTGCTGGGATTAGACAGAAGATCTTTAGCATCTTAAGGGCTGCCAGAGATCTCAAGTACCCCAGCCTCCAAAGCTCTTTGGCTTAATCTGGCCCTGGCAAGTCAGTTCCATTTCTGGGTCTCGGTTTCTTCCCTTCTCCTCGTTCATATCCCAAGTGGGTCCTGCCCCAGGATCTTCACAGCCTGGCTGCCTCTGGCCCTTCCATCTGTTGCCCCAGGGCCCTGTCCAGGACATCCAAGATGCCTCTAGCCTCTCCTATCTGTCTAACCCTCCAGCCTCCATCAGCACTCTCTTCCTCTCTGACCAAGACCCAGCCTAGACCATCTCCTAATAAACCCCACGTTGCAGGAGGTGACAGATAAATCTCAGCCACTGTTCTGACTAGGTTCTCCTTCAGGTCTCACCCCAGCACACCCAACTCCCCACGTTCACCTCTCAGTCTGCTTGTCCAGCCACCCTCTGTGACTTCTGGATATCTCTAGCTATCATCCCCTCTCTTTGGGCAGGGGGAGGTCTGGGACATAAGATGGGCCTTTGGGTCTGGAATCAGCAAATTTAAATCCAGTCACAGAAATGTCCTAGCTGGAAGATCCCGGACAAGTCCCTTCCCTTCAGGCTGCCTCAATCTCTTTTGTCAATTAAATGGAGAGACTCAAAAGAAATGTAAATCACAAGACACACACAAAGCAAAATCTAAAGTGTAGTCCAACAACTATTGTGATAACCATTTCTTCCCACCCTCCACAGCTAAAGGGAAAAAGCCATCAACTACAAGTACCCACCCAAACACTTCTTTTTCTTCTAAATCCTCAGTCATCAAGCTTTCATAGGAGGAAACAGTTCTTCGGGAGGTATGGGGATCTTCTAAGGGCTCTCAAGCACCACCTTCAGGACCTCAGGGGAGCCCTCAGGGGCCTAGCACAGCCCTATCTAGTTATTCAATTCTAAGTTTTCTAGACAATACTCGCTCCCACCCTTGCAAAATCTAAACATTCCTCCTTCCCTCCAGGCCCTCACCTCCTAAACTTAAGAATCCCCAAAGCCAGTCACTAGGTAATCTCATCAGGTTCCTCAGTACCTCCGAACTAAAATCAGGCAAATGTCTCCTGTACATCTCAAGCTGAATGGCTCCTAAGCTTCTAAAACATGTCCAAAAACAGAGTTCCTTTCCCAAAAACTCGCCTCCCAATTCCAATCCAGGCCATCAGCTTCCTAATGGAATCCGCATATTCTGTAATCTCAACTCCTTATAACTCGCCTCCCCCCAGTCAAGCCACTGCAGGACACCTCTCCCACTCAGATCCTTCTCTCCTCTCAAGCAGTGCCCACCCTTCACCTCCAACCAGGGCTACAACAACAAAGTTCTAAGTGCTTTCTCCTGGGACCCAGGTTACACTCGGCAGCCAAGGTCAGACCCTGTGTCTGCCCCATAGAAGCGCCTCCTCTTGGTTACTCCCAAGCTCTTCACAGCTTGGTTCCGTCAGCCCATTCTAGCCTTCTAATGCCCAGTTCCAAGGATGCCGCTAGCTCCAGTCTTCCCAAGCCTGGGATGCTTTCCCTCATCATCACCTCTGACTCCTGGGTTCCTCCCTCTAACACTCAGGTCATTCACACACACACACACACACACACACACACACAGATTCCTTCCCTTTCCGATTACTTCCTATAAAGTGTGTGAGTGAGTGAGGGGAACCTGGATTTTTTTGTGGTCTCCCCCAGGCTTTTTGGCCATTCTTTTCCTCATTTCAAATGTTCCAATTGTCTCCATGTTTTTATCTTAAAATTCTTTATTGCTAAAAGTAACCTAAACCGTCAAAAAGATGATTTAATGTTTACCATGTGGATTTAAATGGCTATGTTTAATTTAAAATTTCTGGTACTTCTGCAACAGTGCTCCTGCAAACCACTTTACAAACCTCACATGAAACAAATCACCACTTTACAAATGAGGAAAATGAGGCAAATCAGAAGAACTGAGTCCCAACACCTTCCCTTCTTCTCTGCACTAACTTAATCCAACTTGAGGCCAGTAATTATCAAAAAGCTGGCTGGGAAGGAGCCCAAGGCTCCAACCCTGCATGCAAAGGCAATTTCAGCTTTTCAGATAATTTCAATACAACATTTCCCATGAAGCAATCCCCAGAATTTTAATTAAAGCAAATCTGTTTTTTCAAACAGCACCTCCAGTTTGCTTACAAAGCCCATCAACCTGCACTTTTCAATCCCCTTTGAAACCTTTCCCAGTCACTTTCCCCCCTCATTCTTAATACGAAGTAAGCAGTCTAGCTTTTTTGCCAAAGTTTAAAGGGCTATTTCACCCCCGCACCCAGGTAGCCCCATCTCAACAAACACCTGAAAGTTTCAACTCATTATAGCTAAGAGAGCCCTAGACATCGTTTGTTCAGAGCTAAATTCGGAATATATTTCAGTACATTTGATAATACAAATAGCAATTGATGCATTTAAGAAACCACTATCAAGCGAGTTTTTGCAAATAATGACAATTTCTTAAAAATCAATGAATTTTCAAAATTATACTCTAATTCCATCAATTTCCCTCACCCCCCAAAAGGCCATTCACATTTTTTATTGGGGTAACATGAAGAGCCAGTGACAGAAAGTGATAAAGACTCCCATTCCACTATCCTTTATTGCTTAATTATTGTCAAGTCCTGGGAACCGGTGCAGGTTCAGTCAGCACAGTGCTGGATAAGCCCTCCTTTCCAATGACATGCCATTAGAAAGGCTATTAGTGTCATGTCACTTACCGTATGAGAAAGGGCATGACTGGAGACAAAGGACAAGGCAGGCAGGAGCCTCGGTCCCATCAAGAAAACAACTGGGGGAGGGGGGGTTAATTAATGTCAGTCACCTTAATTAAATGGGCACAAATGTAATTAGTACATAAAACGGGCTGCGTATGTGGAAGATCAGCCAACATTCTCTGAACCAGGACCCTGCATGTGGGTCTGCAGCGGTTCCAACTGTGACAATGACACCAATCATCAGAACAACTGGAGCCCGGTTCTGCCAATCACTGGCTGTGCACTTGGAACAAGTCCCCGGGCCTGAGACCCCGATTCTGCTGCTCCAGCTTAAATCCTCCAAGCTCCCTTCCAGGTCCAAGTCTGGACTCTAAACATGACTTGGCACTAACAGAACTTGGTGGCATGAACTACTACTAGGAAAAAAGGGGGATTTTGCTTTGATCTACTGGAATCAACGTGGGGAAGCTTCTTCGCTGGCTCCTTCCCTCGCCCCCCAAACCGCCCGCTCCCTTCCCATTCCAAGGACCAGCCGCCCCAGATGCCTCTGGGGTGGCTCCTGCTCAAGGCCTCGGGCCGGCTTACCTCTGAGGGGGAATATAAGGAGCGGACACCGTGGGCATAACTGTACAGGGCTCAGCCAGGGTTTTCTTGGCCTTTTTTGTTTTCTTCCTGACTTTGGAGGTCGACCTAACAGTTTTGACGGCTCCCTCCTTCCGGCAAACCCCATTTTTCATCTCGGCGTCCCCATAAATATTGAGGGGCCTGCGGATGCAGCCCGGGGGGGTGTGCGCATCACAGTAGGCAGTCTTTTTGACAGAGAAGGTGGTGCCGCTGCCCGTCACCTCCTTCACAGGCTCCATTTTCATGTAGAGGCCGGCCTTCTGGGCACAGGTCACGTGGAATGCTGTGTAGCAGTTGGCTTTGTGGCACTGGATACAGGCACCGACCCCCTTCTGTTTGCAGAGGTAGCATGTGAGCTTCCACCGGGCTGGGGGGATGTTTCGCACCCCGTCGATGGGCTCAATGAAAACCGTGTTGGCGAACCCGACCTCGGGAATCCACAGGGCGCAGACCACGTGCCCCCAGCGGTCATCGTCCGTCTTTTTGAAGGCACCTCCCTTGTTGGGGCACAGCACGCAGTCGACCGGCCGGGCGCGGGACTGCAGGCAGTGCCTGCAGAGCCACTGGCCCTCGGGGATGTAGGGCACCCCATAACACTCCTGGTGAACGGCTAAATTGCACAGGTCACAGAAGAGAATGACGTTGCTATTTTGGCACTCCCCATCCATGCAGATGCAGCACACGGCGTCCTCGTCGATCAGAGACTGAGGGTCGCCCTGCTTCTGATTCTCACAGTAGGACTCCTTCTCAAAACGGTCCATCAGGAACTCAAACATGTTCTGGGACACCACGGACACGCCATCGGCCTTCCGCCTTTCGTTCATGATTTCTAGCCAGGCGTAGTCTTCCTCATCCATGTCATACTCCACCTCGTGATCCAGCTCCTCGGCTGACTTCTCGATGAACTTGTAGTAGACCGGAGGCCGCCTGGGCGCCGAGGGCGGGCTGTACTCGACAATCCGCACCCGGGGCTCGGGAAGGGGGCTGGCGGCGGCAGGGGCGCCGTGGCCACCGGGAAGGGCATCATTCTTCTTCTTCACCTTGTTGTTCTTGTGCCGCTTCGTTCGCAGACAGACCGGAGGTCTCTCGCTGTTCTCTTTATTGCTGTTACATTCGCTCAGCTCTTGAGCTGTGAGGTCATCTTCTAGGATGATCTCCAAGGGGTCAAAAATACTGATCCTGTGCAAGCGGCCTTCGATCTCTATCTCAACCATTCTCTGAGCTTGGGCATACGTCAGGGTCTCTCGAGTAGGGGAGTGCTTAATACTGCACGGGGAAGAAGAGGGCCTGGTTGTAGATACTCGATGGCATCGTCCTTTCCTCCTCATTTGGCAATGATTACCTAAAATGACAAGCAAAGTTCGCGTCAACACTTTTGTACCTCAAATAAAAAAAATTGGCCAGAGGCAGCCCAGCTAAGTCCAAAGCAGATAGACACTGAAGGGGTCTTGAGCATTCTAAGATAGCTTAGAGCTGAGACAGTCAGCAGCTGAAGTGCAAAGTCAGGATTGTAGGAGTTCAAATCCTGCCAGGACGCTTACTGTCTGTGTGGGCAAATCATAGAACTGGCTTAACAGAGTCCCTCACCTGGAAAATGGGAATACCAACAATAACAGCAGCAACCTCTGTGCCAACTGATTGTTTGCTTAGCATATGCTACGCACTATACAAAGGCTTATTCCTGACCCCGCCTGAGAAGCAGAGGTTTTGCAAATTCATTCATCTCAGATCAAGTCTCAAATTACCCCCCAGGACCCAGTGCCCTTTCCTCCACCAGAGATGGGATTTGGGCGTTGCTGAGAGCAAAGAGGCAAAAGCAGAAGACTTTAGGGAGGAAGGATAATTAAGGATAGCCTCAAACAGGGATGTAATCAAATATAAAGGGCTAATCAAATATGAACAATGGTGAGAAGAAAGTTTGTCACAGAAGAGTGAGAGAGTGTGTGTGAGAGAGAGAGAAGTTCAAGTAGAAGGAAGTTCTTTAGGGCCACAAACAATAACAGTTAAACTTGCTGGTTTTTAAAGCTATACAAACATTAATGGTTTCAAATGCTCTTTTAAATAGGGAAATGTTTTCATTTACTATCAAGAACATAATAACTATCCCATTTTCTGAAAGATGGTGCAAAAACCTTTATCAGTATCACTCAAGCCTTATACACAAGGACATCTGACCTGATTTGAATTTGTTTTAAAGGACGGACAGCCCACGGGAGATAAAATAGGGGGTGGGTCCCCTCTAAGGAAAAAGCTGATTCCATGGGACCAATAGTATTGAATCCTGGGAAAGGGAGGGGTGGGGAAGAAAGCCGGAGCATATGAACTTGGGAGGGGGCTTTAGTTCCAGCAGCCACATTATCATTCTAATTACAATTAATGACTGTCTTAGGGCAAGTGCTTTTCCGGTTGTATCTATAAGGAAGCAACGAAGAGGACCTGCCCAACTCAGTCAGGTGGGAGGCCAAGGCAAATTAACTTAACTAGAGCAAGAGCGTCTCCCTCCCGCGTCCATCCTCCCCTCCTTAGCCCACCCCGGCCGATTTCGGACTAAAATAGTCTACCAAAGGTGCCGGGGAGGAGCCCACCGCTGACTAGCAGGTGAAGCTTCCCGAATGCTCAGAGCAAAATCAACCCAGGAGACCTGGGAGAAAAAGGTCTAAAGTCCTTGCCCTCCTTTCTGAAACAGACTCCTAAGCAACCCCTCCAGGGCCGGCCTCAAGCCCCCCACCCCACCCCAAGGCTGTCAGACGCCGAAAAGAAGCCACCCCCTGCTTGGACTCGCCAAGCTGCCTCACCCCTTCCCTCCTGCAGATAGCACCTCTCCCGTGGCCTCCTCTGCTGTTTTGGGGGCTTCTTCACTACTTTCCAAACACAACCGAATAGTAAGAATCCCAGAGACTCGCCAGCAGTACCAGGCCCTCACTGACCCACCAGGCAGGAGGGCATCCTCCCGCGGCCCCGACCGGGGGGATGGGAGCCCAGGGCCGGCCCAGCCGAACAATGACATCTAGCTAGCGGGGAGCCTGACAGCCTCTGGGGGGGAAGGGGGGACCCGAGCAGGCGGACAGGCCGCGGCTAAAGGAGCACACTTGTTGAACGTCCGGTCAGCGCCCCCGAAACCCATGCCAGGACCAGGCTGGCCCCAGATCACGGTGCTACCCATCCTCCCTCCGGGGCGGGGCTGACACCGGCGGCCCCCAAGCCGGGCCTCCAGCCGCGACCCCCTCCGGCCCCCAGCTGACCCTCGGCGGCGCCGGAGCCGGGGCGGGCGGGGGCGGCTGAAGGCGCCGCCCGCCTCAGTCAAGGCCACGGGTGGCAGCCGACTCGGACGGCGCTCGGCCGCCCCCGCCGAGGCCAAGGGCGCCCGGCTGCGTCTCGGGGCCGTCGGGCAGCCGGACAGCCCGGGCCCGGCCGGACAAAGCTCCGGCCGCAAACATGGCGCCGCCGCCGCCTCCCGCCGCCGCCCGGCCGGCCCTCCCGAGCCTCCCCCGGGGACTCACCCACCTGGCTCCGGGGCTCCGAAGGCTCCGGGGGCGGCGCTGCGGGCGCCAACGGCCGCGGAGGCCTCGGGGACGCGCGGGGCCCGGGCGGGGCCGGGCCGGGGCCGGAGCCGGGGCCTGCGCGGCGGGCCTGGGCCGGCGAGGGCGGCGGGGCGGCGGGGCGGCTCCTCACGCGAGGCCCCGGCTCGTGGGGGGGCCCGGGCCGGGCCGGCCGCGCTGCGCGGCGCCGCTCTCCAGGGCCGAGGCCGGGGTCGAGGCGGCGGCGGCGGCGGGCGGGGGGCGGCGGCGGGCTCGGCTCGGCTCCGGCGCTCGCTCCGGTCCGCTCCGGTCCGCTCGCTCGCTCGCACCCTCGGCTGCGCTCCTCCTCCGCTCCCTCGCTCTCTAGCTCCCTCGCTCCTCGCTCGCTCCCCCCGTGAAACAAACAATGCGGCGGCGCTCCGCCCGGCCGCGCTGCGTGACGCCGCCACGCCCGGACACGCCCCGACGCGCCCGCCGTCACTCCTCCCCCGCGTGCACCTCGCACTGCGCCGGCGTCCTTCCGCCCCCGCCCCACCGCCTCCCCGCGCGCAGAGGCTGCCGGGAGCCGCCGAATGGAAGCGGTCGGAGAAGCCGGAGAGCCCCGCGTGCGCGCTCCCAGCCCCGTACGCGTCTCCGCCGCCCAGTCCGGACAAACCCTCCCCTGAAACAATACCCGCGCCCCTCCCCCGACACACACACCACCACCACCCCCCCCCCTCAGTGTGCCTAGTCCGCGCGTGCGCAAAGCTCAGAAGGTTCTGCCATGCTGCCCCTGACCCTGGGTCGTAGATTCGAAACCCCCGGAGTTGCCGCCCGCAGTCCTCGCCCATCGCTGCGGACACCCGCCCACCTAAAAGACGCCACCCGCCCTCACGAAGCTTAGCGTCTAATCTGGGGGGAGGGGGCGTCGGAGAGCGAGCGGTTCCCTAGAGGCGGGGGTTCCTAAAACATGGGGGCAGAGATTGACTCACATGGTGGGAGGGGAGGGAAGTGGGGAGCGAGCGACCCCCTGGATGCGAGGGGGCGGGGATCACCGAAGGCTGGAGGGGCGTCAGAGAGTGAGGGCTTCCCTGATACCAGGGGTCTCTGGATGCAAAGGGGTGGGGAGGAGCTCTCTGACAGCTAGCAAGCTCCCGGGGAACTGGAAGAGGGTTGGGGAGGGAGGGGCTCCCGGTAACCTGGGGGCGGCCGGCTGGTGTAGGAGGCCCGAAAACCGGAAAAGACAGGAAGGAAAGCGCATAAAAGAAGAGAGGAGAGACACCCTCCCCGCCCTGGCCGAGAGCCGCTGAAGAGCCGCCCCAGGGGTTGGAGCAGGGAGGCCGAACACCAGCAGAGAGGGCCGAAAGAGTCTAGGAGGAGAGAGTTCCACCGAGCAGAGTCTCAGAGGCTGGCCCCTGAGGAAGGCCCTGGGCCATCCCAAGTAACCCGGAGAGAGGGGATTGGGGGGACCAGGAGGCGTAACCCGGAGAAAGGGGCTCCCGGGGGAAGAGGCCCAAGCCCACCTGCCAGCATGGGAGAAGTCTGGCCGAATGGCGAAGCCACCAAAAGGAGGACAGATGTGGAGGGATGGTGGGCAGAGAGGGTTGGATCCAAGGAGGGGATATGGACGCGACTGTGGGCAGCAGAGAGGGAGAGAGGAGAGGTGCATCTGCTGGAGAAGGCTGGGCTGACTCAGAGCCAGGATCTCTTTCTGTGAGCTAGCTAACGGGAAATAAACTGTGAGTGGCTACTTCTGGGAAGTTAGGGAAAGGAAAGGCAGGAGACTGGGGAGTGGGGAATAGGGCACCGACTGACTGGGGGCACCTCCTCTCAAATTGCTGTCATCTGAGAGGAGAGACCGAGGCTTGTATTCTGATGGTGGAGACCATATCCCGCCTTCCCACAGGGAGTACATAGTACTCCCCTAGTGACCCTAAATTGAGGAATATAATAGCCCTGCCTTTGGGGAGTGTCAGTGTGAAAGGAGAGACTTAACCCTTGCCCTTGAGAGTCATAATCTGATGAGTAAAACTTGACTTCTCTCTTTAGGGGATGCCTCTAAGACAGATGGGAAAGACATGGTCCCCTAGGGAACTCCCAATCTGATGGGGTAAACAAAATCAAAGAATGTATAATATATAAATACATTAGAATGCCTATATTAGAATCATTTTTAATTTAGGGAAGACATAAGTAACACATATACATAACTGTCAATTCTGCTTCTCCCTCAATTCCCCCCCAAAAAAATCCTTCACTAAATATCCAATGTGTCCAAATCTCTAAATCACTCGTTCTACTGGTTTTTCTCCAGAGCCAAAAAAAGTTCATTGTAAATATATGGAATTTCACAAAGAGTAGAAAATTCTTTGCTTTGACTTCTATTTTTGTGGCTAAGAAGAACGACCTGTGGCCTGGAAATAAAAATGGCCAAGAGAGAATTAAACAGCAAAAGGAGATAGATAAGGAGCACCAAGCTGTCTTTGGCAAGTTCAAGTCACAATGTCACGTGACCCAAATTAGCTAGGGGACGTAGTATTGAAAGAACTGATCTTTCAGAGAGTATTAAATTGGTGAGAGTTCACCAAATGTGATCCAGACCCAGAACCACCATCCTGTCCTCCAGCCTTCTTCATTCAGTGTCAGAAATTACCCCGCTTCAATGTCTTCTGTCCACTTTTCTTCTCCAACTCTGGCATCAAATCAACACAAATGTTCCTAAGAAGTATCAGCCAATTGCTTCTTGGCCGTATTCAATATTACATTCCCCTGACCTGAAAACTTTTCCCTGGCTACTAATCTTCAGCTCAGTGCTGTCTAGGAGAACGTAAACTTCTTGAGGGCAGGGACTTGATTTTTGCCATTTGAATCCCCATCATTTCACTCAGGGTTTAATATAGTAAGGGTTTAACTAATGAATTTTTGATCTGGTGCTTGCTGAACTACTTGTTAATGATCTTTAAATAACCTTGGAGAGGATGCAGGATTATGAAATATTGCATATGATGTCAGATTTTTTTAAATATCCAGATCCACTTTGCTGATTATTTTTTTTCCCTCTTTAAAAAAATAGTTATAGGAGATAGCTTTTGGGGATGGGAAAGGTTAAAGGGAGAAATTCAAACTAAAAATATCAATACAAATTTATTGTAAATCACTTTTAGTCACTTTTTTATAAGATGTATTGACGAATGGGAGAGGTACAGTAAAAGTAGCAAAGGCAAAAGCTTTATTGCCAAAAGAGAGAGAGAGAATAATCTGCAACTATCATCTGTCAAGCATTTATTAATATTGTTTCCATTATGTGTCAGGTACAATGTTAAGTGGTGAGGATACAACAAGACACAGGGCGGTCTCTGCCCTCAAAGAGCTCACAATCTAATTCAGGGAGACACCATGCTAACAACAATAATATACAAACAAACTTTAGACATCACTAGAAATAATGGGGAAAGCTCTTAGAGCAGTGAGCTTGACATCACAAAAGTCTATAACATTATTAAAACAACTAGAAAAGACATTGATGATCACAAAAAAAGCTAGGATGGCACTATCAAGAACATATTCTGTTAGAGATCTGTTTTTGTTTGGGTCTTTTTAGAATTTAGTAAACCATCTGATAAAATCTGCCCATACTTTTTGTAGAAAAGATGAAATGTGGGCCACATGTTTGGGGTTAACACAATTAAGATAGATTTTGAACTGGTTGAATAGCCAAAGTCAAAAAGGAGTCATTAGGGAGTCCCAAGAAGCTTTGTTCCAACTTGTGCTATTTACTATTTCTATCAGTGACTTGGATCAAAGAATTGAAAGACACTTATCAGATTTGAAAATGGCAAAAACAAATCAGATATTCATAAATTAAGGAATGGATGAATAAAGTAAAGCAGGTTAATGTAGGAAATGATAAAAGAGAAGGATATGAAGAAAACCAGAAAGACTTGAATAAATTGACTCAAGGTGAAATGGGTAGGACAAGAGCCATTTATATAGAGACCACAACATTACAAAGAAAAATCAAAAGAGTTGAAGAATTTGAATCAATGCCATGACCAAGACTCCAGAAGACAGATAACATGAAGCATCTCTCCCTCTGCTAGATAGAAAGGTGATGGATGGATTCACTACAGATGCAGAAAGAGACACATTTCCAGATGATCCCATGACATCACAAATTTTTTTTGAATTCTACTTTTGGTACAAGGGATGGTTTTGTGTTGCTTGTTTATTTGTTTGTTTTGCAGAGGGGGTGGAGGGTGGCGGAGAGAGGTTGTTGGGGTTTTTTTTTTTTTTTAATGACTTCAATAAGCTAGAACATTGGGCCAGAGAGGAGTAAATCTAAAATGGTTGGGAAAAGTCTACAAGTACAAGATGGGAAGATAAGGCTAGAAAAAAATTCTAGTTCAGAAAAAAAATTTTTTTTTTCCTTAGTGGACTTAATATAAGCCAACAGCCAAGAAACCTGATGACCTCTGACTGGATTAAGGAAAGTTTAGCATCCAGAAATAGGGAGTTAGCCAAACCTGAAGAATTGTACTCAGTTCTTGATGCCACATTTTGTGAATGATAAAAAGAGCTCACATTTATTTATATAATTCTTAAGGTTTGCAAACCACTTGACTTGCATTATTTCATCAGATAGTGTATGCAGAGGCATTGAAAAGGAGACAATGTCCAAAGGACGGCCTAGCCAAGAGCCTTATTTTATGGGAGGAATTGAAGCCATTGAACCTAAAGAAGAGAAGCCTAAGTGGGAACTGGAGGACAATGAAAAACAGATGGGGCATCCCCAGAGGGCAGAATGGGGAGCAATAGTTGCAAAACATCAAACTTAAAACTTAATATAAGGAACAGCTTCCCAAATGCTATCAAAAAATGGGAATCCTCTGCCTCAGGAGGTATTGTACTCTTTCTCTCTTGAAGTCTTCAAGCAAAGGCTAGAGGACTATGGGTCAGGTACATTATAGGAAAATATGTTTTCAAGCACAAGTTATTCTAGATGGCTGTTCAGGTCCATTTCAACTTAGAAGCTCTGAATCTTTGGACGCGTATAGTGATAAATCTGAAATGGGGTGTCAGAAGACCCTTGGCACATTCTACTCTTGAGATCTGCCACTGGTTGATTATTAGTAGTTGGGTAAAGCTCCTCCCCTTTCTAGATTACAAATTCCTCACCTATAAAATGAAAGTGTTGGATTTCATTGCTAATACACCCTCTCATATGTTTTGTTCATATTGTTGTTCAGCTGCCTTCAACTCTGTGACTCCATTTAGAGTTTTCTTGGTAAAGATACTGGAATAGTTTGCCATTTCCTTCTCAAACTCATTTTACAGATGAGGGAAACAGGATTAAGTGATTTGCCAGGATTACACAATAAGTGTTTAATGTCAAATTTGAACTCTGGTCTTTGTGACTTCAGGCCTATTACTCCATCTACTACTTCACCATCTACCTGGCCTATTATACATTCTTTAAAAGCAAAGACTACATCATAATTCACCTCTCCACCTCCATATCCTAATATTGGGCCTTACAGATGGTATGCACTTAATGTTTGTTATTGAATTTGATCCTGAAGGGACTTTTAACTAAGGGAAATGCCTAAAGGAAGCTCATGAAATTTATTTAACAATCAAATGCTAACACAGTTTTTTTAATTCACTTTTTTTCTCTTTGGAATGGCACCATATAGCTTCTCAACCTAGGAAAATGAGATCTAGTTTCATTTTTGGACATGGTCTATGTGGAAATTTGGTTTGCCTGAATGTGCGTATTATGATAGTTTGGATTTTCCTTCCTCCTATACATCCAGTGTGTGTGTTTGGGGCGGGGGGCGGAGGGGGGGGAGAAGGTAAGGGGAGCCAGGGGAGGGAGAGAAAATAAATTCTTATCAATTGAAAAAAAAAAAAAAAAAGCACAAACTAATTTTTTTTAAACATTAGCTGAATCCTAAAGCTGCCTGAGGTCCCTTCAAGCCAAATGCTTCTGTGGAAAAAAGAGAAAAGCTCCAAGCAAGCCTCTTTCTAGCTTTGGGCCTAACTGGAAGGTAAAGAAGATGAAAATTTCTTGCCAATGACTGCTATTGTTTGTCTTTCTCCCCTCTCCAACCTCCCACCTACTTCTCACAGATAGCAGCCACACAATCAACATTATTAGAATCACAAGATTTAGAGCTAGAAAGAACTTTAAAAATCCTACACAAGTGAGCAACAAGAGATCTTAGAAAAAAATTAGTCCAACCTGGTTCATTTCACAGAATAAGGCTTGGGGAAGGGAAGGAATTTATCCAAGGTCACACAAAGTGAGGAAGCAGCCAAATCAGAATTTAAACTCAAACCCTCTAATTCCATAGTCCATTAACCATACTGCCTTCTTTTCTTTTTTTTCCTCGTCTTTTTTTTCTTATATCACTATTTTGATCAGTTTATACCAAACTTTCCATAAATAAGCCCAGTAAATCAAAACAAATCCACACCTTGGCCACATCTGAAAATATTATCTCCTTCTATACCCTAAGGACATGACTTTTCTGCCCAGAGATGAGCAGTGAGCTTCATTTTTTTATCCTCTGGACCTATGGTTAGTCAATTTATTGGTTAATGCATTGATGAGAATTCGTTTTTCAACAATGTAGAAGTTTCTACAAGGTAGACGTTATAGTCGATTAGTCAGTCAACAAGCTTTTGTTAATGTGTACTAGGTATTGTATTTGGCACTGAGACTAAAGAAAAGTCCAAACACTGTCCCTGACCTGTTATGGGCTAGGACTCTGAACTTGAAACAAAGGATTCTTACAAGATACTAAGTCAGTGGAATGGATAGAGACAATGGTTATCAATTTAACATGGTTCAGTATGATTGATTTAATCCTACAAGGAGATGCTACAGGCCAGAACTTGAAACAAGGTACTAAGTGGAATTGAGGAAACAATGGTTAAATCTAGTTTAGCATTGATTTAATCCTATCACAAATAATGGTTTCCTAGTGATATAATGATTGGTGTAGACTCAGTATGGAACATATAAGCAAAAAGCTCTCAGGGCCAGAGTGGCACAAGCACACTAGAAACTCTCGAAGGCTGAGACAGATTCATTCCATCTTCCACCTTAGTTGTGGCTGCAGGCTGAAGCTCAAACCCTTGGAATTTGGAGAGATTCAGAGGCCAAAGAAGGAGACAGGAGCTCAAGCTCTGTGAACCAAGACTTCAGAAGGCCTCCAGGGAAAAGACACAAGACTTAGAAAGAAATAATAAAGGATTTGGACTTTAACCTCTGGTTACTCATGTGGTGATTACTGAACTGAAACAAAAGCTGCTTCCAGAGACCCAAAGAAAACCTCAATAGAGAACATTACATTTTAGAGAGAACATTACACTGACCTCAAGGAACTTACATACAATATTTGTACTGGAGACAAAGAGGAGATGGGAAGTAATTTCTGGGGGATGAGTGGAAAGGACTCAATGGAAAGAAGACTTCTGACAAGATGAGAATGGGGACCAAAGACATTGAGTCCTGGAATCGCCAAGGGACAGACACAGGAGATGGTATGTCATGTCACAAGTGAGCTCACATGGCAGGATAAAATAGAGCAAAGGGTGAGAAGATGGAAAGGCGAGAAGGAGCCAGCTTGTGAGGGGCTTTAAAGCCACACAGAAGAGTCCAGATGCAATGATATAGTAGTGGGACAAATGTGGTGAAGCTTCATATATAGTGTGAGTTTGCATGAAGGGAGGTAGAAGAGACAACTCCAACCTCTCCTTCCCCTGTATCCTCGTCCAAAGGAAAGGAAAGGAGGGTTGGGACTAGAGGCCACTCCGATCTCCAGATAAAGAGCAGCTATTGGTAGGGAAGTATGTCTATCTGCTCCTTAAAATATTGTTTTTCTAGGACACATGATTGAGTTTGAGCTATCTTCTAATTGCTTTGACTTGGAGGGAAAGAGAACTCCAAATTCTATATCCAAGGCTTGTGAACCCTTTCCTACCTAATACCAATTCCACAATGAACCCTCCAATGATAGCAAAGAAACTATAATCCAAATCATAATAAAGCAAATCATAGAAGTTCTATATAAATATATAAACACACCAGATGAAAAAAGGTGAAGGTGCTCCCCCTATTGTGAATGATATAACAATCAAGAGAGAGGGTCCTTGAGAACTGTTCAGTTCTGCATACATATATTATATCTAGGATATACTCTGACATATTTAACATGGATAGGACTGCTTGCCATCTGGGGTAGGGGGTGGAGGGAGGGAGGGGGAAAATCGAAACAGAAGTGAATGCAAAGGATAATGTTGTAAAAAATTACCCAGGCATGGGTTCTGTCAATAAAAAGTTATAATTATTTAAAAGAGAGAGAGAGAGAGTGAGTCCTGGATCTTATCAAAGAAGAAACTCCTCAAAGTCCCTGCTGTAGCAAGCTGGGGAGGGGGATATGATGGAGGCTATCCATTACTCTTTTCATGTCTTCCCAGAGATTTTTCTCCCTTCAACCATCTAATGTGTGGTGGGGCTCTTCCATCTTCTCTTGAAGCTGGAAGCAACTCAACACCTGAAAAAGACTTGAAGCTTGAAGAGTCCCCAAAGGGGGACTAACGACCCTTAGAAATCTGAGAGGAGCAGTGGATGAGCTTGCTCATGGAACCTGCTAGCCAAAAATTTGAAAAGTGAGCCCAGGGCCTCTATGTGCTATAAATATGGAGGAAGTATAGGCATGGTTGTGGACAGTCGGGAAAAAGACAATAGACAGGAAGAGATTGAAGATTAGAGTGAAGATGACAGTTGAGGCAATTGGCTGAAGTTAGAAGTGAGTGGGATTAAGGGTGATTGTTGAGGAGTTTGCTTTGGCAAGGAGGAGCACTTCAAAGACAGAAGCAAAAAAAGAGATAAGGAGAGAAAACTCCTGAGTGATGTGAGATGAGGAAAACAGAAAAAGAAAAACTCATGACTGACTAATATTTTCAGTGAAGAATGAGATGATATTGTTTGATGAGAAGATATGGGGAGAGGATATAATGAAAGATGAGGAGGGGTAAAAATATTTATGGCAGCTGCTACTGGGAGCAAGATAAAGAAGTGATAATTTAGATCTTTCTATAATGATAGTCCAGTTGAGATTGCATAATATAACTTGGTAGTGGGCCCAGTCGGCAGTAATTTGTGGGGTTATCCCCCATGCATTCTGTAGCATGTGACTAGGAGAGAAGGTAGCAGATTGTAGAAGTCAATCAAGGCTGGGGTTTGGCAAGGCATGGGTACTCATAGGACCAGGGGGCAAGGAATCAAGGAGTGATGATAGCATAGGCTCTTGCTAGGACGGGGAGGAAAGTATATATAATGCCAGAGTGGTGGACTGGGAAACAACTGAGGGCTGGAGATGACAATGAGGAAGAAGGATGGGATGAAAGGCAGTGGGGAAAATGGCATGATAAAGCATTTACTAAGAAATTAATATATGCAAAGCAAACCCTATGGGTACAGATCAAAAAGACAGTACCCAGTCTAGCGCTCCCTTTCTTATAGGAGGAGGTATCACATGAAAGATACTGAAAAGCCAAGAGTGAGGAGCAGAAGACCTTGTGTTAAAATTCAGAGAATGAGGCTGACTGGTCAAGGTTTTTCTTCATACTGAAGAGGCTCTCTTCAGTGAGAAAAGAGGGCCACAGGAGTAGAGGGAAAAAGAGACAAAGTTTCCATATCTGGTCTTCACTTTCCACCATCTCAGTTTCCAATGCTGCACTATTTGAATTTGTGAAGGATTATGGTGGCCAAGAGTTGAGTTTATTTTTCCAAGTTTTCAGTGGCTGTGGCTTTAAGATCTACAGATCTCCTGGTTCTAGTCATTTTACTCAGTGCCAGTAGATAAAGCTCTTCCCAAGTTTCTCTGAATCCATTCCCTTTCACCATTTCTTGTGGCGCAACAATATTAAATTTATTTCATTTGCCATAATTTGCTCTGCCTTTCTCTCAAGAATAATCAACCTCTTCACTTCTAGGTCTTGTCTACCACAGAGGCATTACTACAAAAATTTTTGTCCCTATGTTTCCCTTTGATCTCTTTGCCTAATAGTAGTATCACTAGGCCAAAGAGTGTGCACAATTTAGTGACTTGAGGACAGAGTTCCAAACTTCCTTCAGAAATTCACACCTGTCCTGAGAAGGAACCTAGTGTGCCATTCCTGTAGTCCCTGCAGCATTTGTCATTTTCCATTTTTTTAATCTTTGCCATTCTAATAGGTATGAGATAGAAATTCGGAGTTGTTTTCCTTTACATTTCCCTTATCATTAGTGACTCAGAGCATTTTCCTATGTGTTCATTTGTTTTCATATGATATGGTACCTGATCTGTTTCACTGATCTGTTTTTCTATTTTTGACTAGTGTCAGATTGTTTTGATAATTATGACTCTGTAGTATATTTGCAGAATTGCTGATCTCACTTCCCTAACACATTTTTTCCTATTATTTCCGTTGAGATTCTTGACCTTTGATTTTTCCATATGAATTTATTCCTATTTGTAGTTCTATAAAATAGCTTTTTATTTGGTAATTTAATTGGCACGACACTACCATTGTCATTTTTATTATATTGGTGTAACCCCTATCCCAAAACCTATTGATATAGAACTCTCCTTATTGATGGTCCTGCCCTTTGAAACTGGACAGATGAAGTGGAGAAAAATTGGCCAGAGGTTGGCTAGGTTTTGTCACAGTGGATAGAGCACAGAAAGCTCTGAATTCAAATCCAGCCCCAGATCCTTATTACTGTAAGTCATTTAATCCCTATCTGCTTCAGTTTTCTCAACTGTAAAATGGGTCTAAGAACAGCTCTTTCCTCTCAGAGAGGTTGGGAGAATCAAGTGAGAGCAGGTGCCTTTTCTCCTCGTTAGGGGCTGTGACTGATCCCTTCTCTCTCCCCTACTGCCATCTGCTGGTGCTCGGGCTGAGGTGCTCTCAGTGGTTCTCTGCTACTGCTGCTAGCTGGTTCAATGCTGAATTGAAGTGGCTATTCAGGTTATTTCCCACTGGGAAAGGTCTTCTTTTCCATCTTAATCCCCAAGGCTATCTCATCTCTTGTGATTCTGACTCAAAATCAGAGTCTCTGGCTAGAGAAGCAAGTAGTTTTTAACTGCTTTTCTTCTGGCTGCCACCTCTAGAATTCTGTTTACTCTAAATTAGAATGAGAGAATATCTTTTAGCTCATTTGACCCCCCTTCACGCTCTGTCTACACAATGCAAATCATTCTCTGTATCTTCAAGACTGGAAGAACACGCAGGACCTGGCAACTTTTGTCTTGCTTAGCTGCTAGCACCAAACTTCCTGCCCAGTTTCAGTCTGCCCTCAGTTTTCTCCCTGGAGGTAAGACAGCATTTTTCATCATGAATCCTTGGGACTTGTCCAGAGTAGCTAAGTTTTTCACAGTCGATCATCATTATAATATTGCTGTTACCACATACAATGTTCTTTTGGTTCTGCTCATTTCACTTTACATCATTTTATACAAGTCTTCCCAGGTTTTCCTTTTACTGTCTCCTTCGTAGCCCAATAGTATTCCATCACAATCATATATCTCAACTTGTCCAGGCATTCCCTAATTGATGGACATCTCCTCATTTCCAATTCTTTGCCATCACAAAAAGAGCTGCTATAAACATTTTTTGATCTGTGAGTCCCTTTCCTTTTTCTTTAATCTTTCAGATACAGAATTGGTAGCAGTTGGTTGGTTATTGTCCTTCATTATAGAAGAGGACCAAAATGACATCATTATGTTAGAGTCAAGTTACAGTGTGTCTCACTGTGGCTGATCAAACCAATATGAGCTTGGAATGTTCTGCCACAGGTTGACACAAATAGTCCATGTGATCATTTGGGGTGGATTCTCTAAATTTGTGCATCTTGAGTTTCTTTTGTTACTTCAATTCTGCTTTGCTCATTGAACACAGCATCTTCTCTGATGAGATCACATCATGCTGGGCAGTCCCGTGTCAGCATCCTCCATGTCATATAATCAAGTCCACAGTTCTCAAGCCTTGAGAGTGTCCTTATACACTTTCTGACTAACATGTGAACACTTAGCCTGTGTAAGTTCTACATAAAATAGTATTTTTGGCAAGTATATATTTAGCATTTAAATAGCATGGCCATCCCATTGAAGTTGTACTCTTTGCAGTAGAATTTGAATGCTTAACAATTTGAGAAAGGACCTCAGTGATCTTTCCAGGTGATCAGTTCATAAGGAAGTGATTAAATTTCCTGGTATGGTGCTGGTTGACTGTCCAGGTTTCACGGGCACACCACAAAGAGGTCAGCACAATGGCTTTGTAGACCTTCAGTTTAGCAGTCAATCTCTCTCACACTTTCCTTCAGAACCTCCCAAACACTGAATTAGCTCTAGCAATGTCAACCACATTATCAATGTGGACATCTACTGCCAAGGTGAATTTATCCACAACATTCAAAACTTTTCCTTGTGCTATAACCAATGGATATATAACCACATATGGATGTTGTGGTGCTGACTGATGGAGTGACCAGGCTAGCTTTCAGAGGTCCTCCGGATGGGCCTTGGTCTCAGCAGGATAGTCACCACAAGGATGGTCAGGAATAGACTCTAAAGCAGGGGCCATCAAACTACGGCCGGCAGGCCAGATGCGGCGGCTGAGGATGTTTATCCCCCTCACCCAGGGCTATGAAGTTTATTTAAAGGCCCACAAAACAAAGTTTTTGTTTTTACTATAGTCCAGCCCTCCAACAGTCTGAGGGACAGTGAACTAGTCCTCTATTTAAAAAGCTTGAGGGACCCCTGCAGAATCTAAAGTCTTTATTGTCTCCTTCACAGTCTATCCCAGTCTGACTCCTTCACAGTCTGTTCACTCTGACTGATTGTGTGCCCAGTTCTCTCAGCCCTTAAAAACCCTATTATAATTACATCATTATTGCATATTGAGTACATGTGAACTAGAGAACCATTACATCACTATATTAAGTACTAAATATATGTAAACTAGATACCATCATATCATCAGTCACACTGAATTAACACCTTGTTATAAGTATCCTTGTTTCAAGTATACTTCCCCAGAAGTTCAAGGGAGGACTTGAGCAAGAATCTTTTCAACAATGACTAAAAGAGAATCATCCTCTCCTTTTCCCCCTACTCTCACTCTCTGAGTATCATAAGACAATCTATTTCCTTTATTGAGATGGGCAATATAGGTATCCTTGAACTTCTGGGGAATAATACTTGCCATATAATGAATCAGTTTGGATATGAACAATAGACTTGCCACCTTGTAAATCTCAGCTGGAATAGAATCAGCAAGTGCTTTGTCACAAGCATTCAAAACCTCTTCTTTAGTTGGAACTTTAGCTAGGTAGAGATTGACTTCAATCTGAGGTAAATGGTAAATGACATCAGCATTGATGAGTTTGTTGAACACTGTGGAAGTGTTCAACACATCTCTCCAGAATCATGTCCTTGTCACTAATCAACGTGGCTCCATCAACACTGAATAGTAGAGCTGTGTTGTAAGTCTTTGGCCCATAAATAGCCTTCAGGGCATCATAAAAGCCCTTTGGATTGTTACTATCAGCATAAATTGGATTTCAACTCTTATACTTAATTTTGATGGAATTAAATGCTGCCTTCTTAAAGACCGTGGAATTATCTTGTTGGTACACCCTTACTTCAGTAAGCTGGGCTTCATTTGCCAACCTTGTTTCACTCAAGGCTTCTATTTGGATGTGACATGTGCTGTTCATCTTTCAAGTCTATTGGATTTTGTGTTGTCTATAAGTGTGCTCACATTTCATAAACTGATGGTGAATGGGATCATTTTTTGCATAAGTTTTTGTTCATTTTCTGTGTTTTGACCATAGCGGTCCTATAGTAGTCTCCTACTTGTTTTTCACTTAGCAGCTTCTGAATTTCCCCTTCATTTTCATCAAACCAGTCTTGATATTTGTGAGTATTCTGACCCAGATGAGCAAATATAGGACAGTTCATCAAATCTCTGAATGTTGAACACACCTTTTCTGTTCCATTGTAGCCAACTTTCCTTCCAAGTTATCAACAAACTGTTCACATTTAGAGAAGTGAAATCTAATCTAATCTGATTTCTTTGGTGTTGCCACTTTTGTTGAATGCACATATTAAAAAGCATAAGTGTTAGGATAAGGATAAGTTGATTAGTTCAGCACTCAGTCCCAACTATTGCCTTCATCACTCTCACATTCTATCTCTTATATCATGTATCTTTTAAATGCTAATATTTGCTACAAGGCAGTTTTATTGCATTTAGGTAAACAGTGTTGGTAATGAGAAGATCATGAAATGCACAAGTCTTCAGTGACTTTGCTTCATTTCTCCCAAGGACTCGCTGCCATATCTGGTAGTCTAAGCTGACTCTAACCTTTGAGTCATCCAGAATTATAAGCTTGTACTCTTTTGGCATGTTGATGATAAGGGTCTCTAGATTTTCATAATTTTTTTTTATCTCATCAGAGATTGTCACATCAGAGAAGCATAGGTAGATACTATTGATGGTGGCATGGCATTTTTCTGCAAATGGCCATCTCAGTGTCATGAGCCCTGTCTTTCATTGTTTTTAAAAGGCATACAAGCTTGTTGATTTGGATTATTTTGATTGCAAAACTTACAACAGCTTCACAGGTGCTCTTCTTCACTGCAACACTCCAGAAAAATGTGTATCCAACTCCGACTTCAGTAAGCTGGGCTTCATTTGTCAGCTTGTTTCACTCAAGGCTTCTATTTGGATGTGACATGTGCTGTTCATCTTTCAAGTCTATTGGATTTTGTGTTGTCTATAAATGTGCCCACATTTCATAAACTGATGGTGAATGGGATCATTTTTTGCATAAGTTTTTGTTCATTTTCTTTGTTTTGACCATAGCGGTCCTATAGTAGTCTCCTATAGTAGTCAGGCCAGGCTTGGGTAAGCAGACAATTTTTAGAACAGTTTCTCGCCCCCTCTTCACATCGTGAGGTGAACAGTGCAATCCTTAAAAGGCTGCTCAGACCCCTAGGGGACTACCGAATTCCACCGAAGTTTCCAGAAAGAAGATGACCCTATGGGCTGGGCCACCTGTGTGCAGGATTGTGACTACAACTCCCAGGTTAATTGCATCTGCTGTTTCGTCCCTTACCTGTTGCCACAGGACTCTGAAACAGATAAAAATGGTATGGGTGATATCTTTTAATTCATGCATAAATTGGATTTAAGTGATGTAGAGTTGCATGAAATTGTCAGCCTCATGCTCTTTATCAGTCATCACAATCTAGTGCCAGGATAGAGTCAAAATGACTGGTGATTCATTTTCTTTCTTTCTGCTGGTTTAGTCTTTCTGTTGAAATTTACCAAGTAATGGCTGCTGTGCATGTTATGGCTTCTTAGAGGTGAGAATTAGATGGGTTAGGTGGACATTAAAGATGGAAAGCAGGTCTCCAAACATACTAGTCTTCCCTGAAACACTCTGCATCCCATATTATTTCATGTAATTAAAATTAACCATTTTATTTTCCATAATCCTCTCTATCTCTTGTTTGGTCACCAATTCTTTCCTAATCCATAGTTCTGATTGGTAAAATTTTCCATGATCCCATAATTTGCTTATGAAATTATCCTTTAGGTCAAAATTATGTACCCACTGTGACTTGGTATACAATATGAGATGTTTTATACCTAGTTTTTGCCAAATTGTTCTCCAATTTTCCCAACAGTTTTTATCAAATAATGAGTTCTTGTCCCAAAAGTTTTGAATTTATCAAGCAATAAGTTTCTGTGGTCATTTCTTTTGGTACTAATACTAATCTATCTACTGATATATCATTTTATTTTTTATCCAGTACCATATTATTTTGATAATTATTACTTTATAATATAATTTAAGACCTAGTACTCCCAAACTGCTTTCCTTATCTTTTTGTTGTTGTTGTTGTTGTTGTCGATTCCCTGGATATTCTTGACCTTTTATTTTTCAGAATGAATTGTTATTTTTTCTAGATGTATAAAATGATTTTTCAGTGCTAAATAATTTTTGATTGCTATGGCACTGAATAAGTAAATTAATTTAGATATTGTCATTTTAATTATATTGGCTCAGCCTGATGAGTATTTCTCTAGTTGTTTAGATCTAAACATATATAGATTTTTGTGTTTTATGATTGTGTTCATATTTTTCCTAGTTCATATTCACCTAGTTGGTGGATAGATTCCCAAGGATTTAATTATTATTACTGTTTGCAGTGATTTTAAAATGTAATTTCTCTTTCTCTTCTTGCTGGGTTTTGTTGGTAATATACAGAAATGCTAATAATTTTGGTTGGTTTATTTTATATCCTATGACTGTGCTGTTCCTTATCTCAATTGGGTTTTTGGTTGATTCTCTAGGGTTCTCTAAGTATATACCCTGATATCTGCAGAGTGATCGTCTTATTTCCTTATTGACTAGTCTTATTCAATTTTTTTTTTATCTTATTGTTAGAGCTAGCATTTCTACTACAATATTAAATAAAGATAACAGACATCCTTATATCATCCCTGATCTTATTGGGAAGGCTTCTACTATTACAGATAATGCTTTCTCTTAGTTTTAGATAGATACTATTCATCTTTTCCTCTCATTCTATCACTTCAGGACAACTTTAAAAATTATTTCTTGTGGCATTATGTCAATGTTCTTTTTTTGTTCATAGATTTCAGGTAACTCAATTCTTATGTTTTCTTTTTTTTTTTTATCTGTTCTCCAGTTCTATCTTTTTTTTTTTAATAAGATTGTTGAACTTGGGAAAGTAACCCCAAAAATTTGAAGTCACAGACCAGTGTTGCAAGATAGCTCAAAAAAATTTGCAGACTTGAACCTATTTCCTAGTCAAGGGGCAAAGTTTATTTGTAATTGTAATGCCATTACAAGCAAGTTAAGTTCCAAAAGAAATTAGCAAGGGATCTGAGAAAAGGGGATAGATTTATGCAAAATCGGATCAGAGTTTCTTGTTACTTATTTACTAATTTTATGGTTTACAAGTAGGTCTGAGGGTTGGTCTCAGGAATTTGGTTCATTACTGACCAACAGATGATCTGACAGTCAGTAATGTTTATAGGACTATTCTAAGGCCAGAAGACTTTGAAATCATTGAGACACATTGTTGGAATAAGGTCAGAGGGCTTCAGGATCACTAATATATCTTCCCTAAAATCTAAGGGAAGAAATATTATTACATTTTACAATTATTGGCAGACAAGAACACTTACATTCCTAAGTCAGAGGACTTTTACAATCATTGACAGACAAGAGCACTCTTAGGTGAAAAGAGCTTCAGAATCACTGCTGTTCCCACATCAAGATGTTTCAGATTCATTTCTATTTTTTTCATCTTTATATTTTGTTTTATTATTTCTTGGTCTCATATAACTTTTATTTTCTTCTTTAAGACTCTGGATTCCTTTTCTGCTTGGTTTACTTTCTTTTCATAATCTTGTTTTTCTTCATTTTTTTTTTTGGCTGAGGCATTTGGGGTTAAATGACTTGCCCAGGGCCACATAGCTAGGAAGTGTTGTGTCTGAAATCAGATTTGAACTTGGGTCCTCCTGATTTCAGAGCTGATGTCTTTGATTATTCTTATTCCTTTTTTTTTCTTAGCTTTTCCTCAATCTCTCTTATTACAAAGACTTATTAAAGTCTTTTTTGAGTTCTTGTATAAATTCTTTGTGAGCAGATAGCCATCTAACATTACTTTAGAGTAGGGAAACTTTCACTTTAGTATCCTTCTCAAAGATGAATCCAAGTCTTGACTATTACAATAATAACTTTCTATACTTGGATTCTTTCTCCTTTGCCTGCTTATTATTTTTTTAAAATAAGAACTATTATACTATTGAGTAATCACTTCTAGTCCTGGGGTGGGGAGTATGGTGCCTCTGTACTCAGGTTCTCTTTCAGTTCTCCCCTCTGCTCTGGAACCCCATCCTCCTGTAATTGCCCACAGCCAGCAGCTACCCTACCCTATTGCTTCTGCACTCACCAGTATTTTGGTGCCTTCTTGTCCAGGGTGGAGTCTCAGCAGTTGGGTTCCTTATCAGCAGAAGTTCCCTCAATCTTCTGATCCAGACCTAAGACCACCCTCCCATGATGTTCTGGAGGTGAAAATTACTGTAGTTAAGGCTGAGGACTACTTCTGAATCTAACTAGCCCCAAAGCTCCCCCCTTGCTGTTTCTTCAGAGCTAGCCTGGAGATGTTGACACTCATTCTTGGAGTCTTCCTTGAGTTTTTTTTTTAATTGTTCTAGGAGGACCCCTATTCTACCCTAAGTCTTTTTTGCTTTTCACTGGTCTATATTTGCCCTGAGGCAAAAAATTTTTTTTTCTTTTTTTTTGGGAGGTTATTCTGAAGTTTGGAATTTTCTGACCTACTCCACTATCTTCCCACAATTGTCCCTGTCACTTTAAAATGTATAAAATGAAGCCTTCAAAAAGGCTGAAAGTAAAAGTATTATCCCCATTTTGAAGGAGGCTAAGAAGGCTAATGACTCATTCTGGTCCAGTTATTTTCAATCCTTTCCACCTCTTTGTGACTCCATTTGCAGTCTTCATGAGAGAGACGCTGGAGGGGTTTGCCATTGCCTTCTCCAGCTCATTTTACAGATGAGGCAACTGAGGCAAGCAGGGTTTAGTGACTTTCCTGGAGTCACACAACTAGGAAGTGTCTGAGGGCAGATCTGAACTCAGGGAGAGGGGCCTTCCCGACTCCAGACCCAGAGCTCTAACCACTGCAAAGTCCAGTGCTCCATCCAGTCACATGTTGTTGGTCATTAGTGACACTGTCTTCAGGACCTTGTGGACTATAGCAGGCCAGCCAGAGCTTTCTGTCCTCAACTGTCTCCTGAAGTCTGTCTGAGTTTGTGCCCATTGAATCTATGGCACCATTCCTTTCATCCTCCGTTATCCCCTTCTCTTTGTGCCTTCTGTCTTTCCTAACATTGGAAACATTCCCAGTTGGAAAGGGTCCTATTGATTGTCAATCTCCTTGCTGTCCAAGGGACTCTCAAAAGTCTTCTCCAGGACCACAATTGGAAAATTTTGCAGCCTTCAGCTTTCCTTATAGTTCAGCTCTCCTAGCTGTATATTACTACTGGAAAAAAAAAAAGAGCTTTGACTATACAAACCTTTGCTGGTAAAGTGATATCTCTGTTTTTTAGTCTACTGTCCAAACTGGCCAGAGCTTTCCTTCCAAAAAGTAAACATCTTTTAATTTCAGGCTGTAATCGCCGTGGCTGTGATCATCTTTGAACCCAGGAATTTAAAATCTGCCACTGCTTCTATTTCTTCTTCTTCTATTTGCCAAGAACTGATGGGGTCCATTGCCATCATCTTAGATTTTTTTTTTTTTTGATGGTAAGTCTCAAACCAACTTTTACACTTTTTCCTTTCACCCTCATCAAGAAGCTTCTTAATTCCTCTTCACTTTCTGCAATCACAGTGGGATTTCTGCACATCTGAAGTTGTTGATATTTCTCCTGGCAATCTTCATTCCAGCTTTTGGTTCATCTAGCCTGGCACTTCACTGGCTTATGCAGATGTACCCTGTTTATAAAATTAAATGAATTGATTTCCAATCTTAAACAAATCAATTGTTCCATGTTTGGTTTTAACTTGTTGATTTCTCAGAAGACAAGATGATCTGGTCCTTCCATCTTTCTGAGGAGTTGCCATATTTTGATGTGTACCACCCAACAAGAGCCAATGAAGCAGAAGTAGATAATTTTTCTGGAATTCCCTTGCTTTCCCTACAATCCAATGAATGTTGGCAATTAAAACCAGTCTGCTCTTCTGGCAATTCTCTGTTCACATATTGCTGAAGTCTAACATACAGAATATTAAGCAGAATCTGGCTGGTGTGTGAAATGAACATTCAGTAACTTGAACATACCTTAGCATTGCCTTTCTTCAGGAACTTGAACATACCTTAGCATTGCCTTTCTTCAGGAATGAGACATAAACTGATCTTTCCAACCCAGTGGCCAATGTTGAGTTTTCTAAATTGTTGGCACATTAAAATATCTTAACAGCATAGTTTTTTTAGGGTGTTAAATAGCTCAGCTGGAATTCTGTCACCGCTACTAGTCTCATTTTCTAAGACTTCATTCCCCAGCATGATCTGGCTCTAGACCAGTATCCACACCATTGTGGTTATTGGTGGTGGTAGGATCTTGTACAGTTCTGTGTATTCTTGCCACCTCTCCTTAATCTCTTCTGCTTCTGCTAAGTCCCTACCATTTTTGTCTGTTATCATGCCTTGTTGTCATGAAATGTATTCAAGCAGTTATCATTCTATCATTTTTGAGAATGATTCTAGACAATTCTCAGATGAAGAAATGAAAACTATTTATGGCCATATGAAAATATGCTCCAAATCATTATTATTCAGAGAAATGCAAATTAAGACAACTCTGAGATACCACTACACACCTGTCAGATTGGCTAGAATTTCAGGGAAAGATAATGTGGAATGTTGGAGGGGATGTGGGAAAACAGGGACACTGATACATTGTTGGTGGAATTGTGAACACATCCAGCCATTCTGGAGAGCAATTTGGAACTATGCTCAAAAAGTTATCAAACTGTGCATACCTTTTGATCCAGCAGAGTTTCTACTGGGCTTATACCCCAAAGAGATACTAAAAAAGGGAAAGGGACCTGTATGTGCCAAAATGTTTGTGGCAGCCCTGTTTGTAGTGGCTAGAAGCTGGAAAATGAAGGGATGCCCATCCATTGGAGAATGGTTGAGTAAACTGTGGTATATGAACATTATGGAATATTATTGTTCTGTTAGAAATGACCAGCAGGATGAATACAGAGAGGACTGGCGAGACTTACATGAACTGATGCTGAGTGAAATGAGCAGAACCAGGAGATCATTATATATCTCAACAACAATACTGTATGAGGATGTATTCTGATGGAAGTGGATCTCTTCGATAAAGAGATCTAATTCAGTTTCAATTGATCAAGGATGGAAAGAAGCAGCTACACCCAAAGAAAGAACACTGGGAAATGAGTATAAACTGCTCGCATTTTTGTTTTTCTTCCCAGGTTATTTATAACTTCTGAATCCAATTCTCCCTGTGCAACAAGAGAACTGTTTGGTTCTGCAAACATATATTGTATCTAGGATATACTATAACCTATTTAACATGTAAAGGACTGCTTGCCATCTGGGGGAGGGGGTGGAGGGAGGGAGGGGAAAAATCAGAACAGAAATGTGTGCAAGGAATAATGTTGTAAAAAATTACCTTGGCATGGGTTCTGTCAATAAAAAGTTATTTTAAAAAAGAGAGAGAGAATAGTTCTAAGCATATTATAAGCACTTCATAAGTGCACATGCTTTCCCAATAATAAATAGGTATGTACTAATTAAGTGCAATTTAACAAATATTTATTAAGCATCTATTATGTGCTAGTTAGGAGGAATAGAATAGTTTAAAATCAAAGGTCCTAACCCTCAAGAAGCTTACAGTTCACTGGTAAAAACATAACATATACAAATACATCCCTTAGGAGATAGAATTCTTGAGTTATTGTTATCCCAGCCTCCCCATATCCTTTCCTAAATTCTTCCCTTCTTGGACAGCTTTCTGCTGAAGGATATTTCTGTTCTTCTCAGGTTGCTTTTCAGATAATGGATACTTTATCTGTCATTGAACCCATCTTCAAGCCTTTTCCATTAGGATTGGCTCTATCAGCTCTTGTTTTTTTACTGATATCCAATCCATATCATGGGGAAGACATCAGAGGAGAACCTTAGTGGAGGACTGGCCTTCTGACTAATGAAATATCCAGCCAGCGTCTTTCTTTTTTGAGATTCAGACCCACATCCACTAGCCACCTAGCTGCTTCTGTTAGAGGAAGGAAAGAAGAACAAAGAGGAAAGAGACCAAAGGAGGGGGATTAGGAGGCAGTGAAGGAAGTGCACCTACATCAATACCACCCTAGCAGAATAAATCTGAGGGGGTTTCACAGTAGATAAAGCCACCCTTACCCGATTCCTTGCATTCCACTCTATCCTACCCTTCATCATCATAGCACTAGCTATTGTACACCTCCTTTTCCTCCATGAAACAGGCTCCAACAGCAATTGTGGGTGGCCTTAGTCCTCTGAACTCAGAACCCTCTGTTATGGCAGATGCTTGATGAGGAGTGAAAGGCATTGACTCCCTTCCTTTTTAAATCTCCTTTAATCTCCTTCCTTTTTAAAATCATTGCCAATATCCTGAGGCTTTGGTGCAAACCTAGATCACCTGAGGTGGAAACATCCTTGTGGGACATGCTGGGGATCTGCTTCAGAATAGTCAGTTATACTCTGATGACTACAGATCCATCAGGAATCATTTGGGATCCAAGAAGGGAAACTTAAATAAGGGCACTGGAAGCTCCCAGAATGGGGAGCCAGGGACGTAAGGAGTCATTATCAAAAAAAAGACATGTGTGATGGGGAAGGGAAATGAGCTGGTCATTGGGAGAAAGTGAGGAAGAACTGGTGAGCAATTTGGCAGTTTGGGGGTCATGCTAGTGTCCACAAGCTATTAAGAGAAAGAAAGACCCTAACATGGAGCTAGGTTCTCTGGGGATTTGCAACCTCTCCCCATGGAGCCTTTCCTCATTACGAGAAGCAGAGTTGCAAAGCCAATGACCACCATTGCTGTACCAAGGTCATTCCAGATCCACCTGCTCTGCCCAAGAACATCTGAGAAGTGCTAGGGGCACATAGCCCAAATTTGTCATATCTTCATAGGAAGAAATGCCATGCTCTGGATAAAGACAGTATCATGCTCCCCCAAATGACTTTGTATTGATTTTGTATATGCTGATTTGTGAATGTGGTTTCTCTCCTGATCAAAGGGGCTCCTTAGTACACAAGATAATTTTGAGTCAGCTCTTCCCATGGGTCCTCTAGATATTTGGAAGAGTGGGATTTGGGGAGGGAATGTTTAGTCCCAACTGTTCCTAATATATCATCTTTAGTAAATGCCTTTGCTAAAAGTTGTGAAGTATAGTGACTATTAATGGGAAGCATTATTAATGGGAGCTTGTGAGCTATGATACTAGGAGCTGCCAAAACATGATGATGAGAAAGCAGCTGCCCCCTGAGGAAGCAAGCAATAAGTTTGAGTGGAAGTTGGGGGAAGATCCCAGAAGGAATGACAGAGAGTGATACAAAGCAAATGCTTCCCAGGAGTCAGTCATGGTCAGGGTAGACAAAGTACTGCACAAGGCCCTGCTGAAGCTTTCAGGGATGCGGAGGCTGTCACTTCTCCTTTCTCCAGCCAGAACCACAGAGCCTCTCTGTCAGGGTAGGGCTCACGCCACATATGTCTTATAGGTGATGATGATCCTGTTTTCATCTGAATGCAAAAGCAGGGTGACCTGGCTGTTCCTTGCGGTGAGCACACAGCTTTCACAGAGGCAACTCTTGGGCATCTGACCTCTTTGAATGGAAACATCTGACAGCCCTCTGCTCCTGTCAATTCAGAATACCAAGCAACAATGTGTACAGTGGAGCCACCTGATCAGGCACAAGGCAACCCTGTTCATGTCCTATTTATTAAGAGTCTACAGGGCTGGGATACTAAAGATGAAAGGAAACAAGGACCTTGAAGAAACTTCACACTAATAGAATGACTGGAATGTACAGAAAAGAGCCCGACAATATGCTTGCAATCTAATAAAACGAGTTCAGAGAAAAGCTCGACAACTTATTCACCATCTAATAGAAATGTGCAGAGAAGAGCCCGACAACAACCTCACATTCTAATACAATGAGTATGCAGAGAAGATGTGCTTGCAATCTAACAGGAGTGTGCAGAGAAGAGCCCAACAACATGCGCACAATCTAATACAATGAGTGTGCAGAGAAGAGCTCGATAACAAGCTCACATTCTAATACAATACAGGGAAGACTTGGCCAACATGCTCGTAATCTAATAGAAGGAGTGTGCAGAGAAGAGTCCGCCAACATGCTAGAAATCTTTTTTTTAAATTTTTATTTAATAATTACTTTATATTGACAGAATCCATGCCAGGGTAATTTTTTTTTACAACATTATCCCTTGCACTCGTTCTGTTCCGATTTTTTTCCCCTCCCTCCCTCTACCCCCTCCCCTAGATGGCAAGCAGTCCTTTATATGTTGGATATGTTCATGCTAGTAATCTAACAGAAGGAGTTTGCAGAGAAGAGTCCTACAACATGCTTAAAATCTAATACAATGAGTGTGCAGAGAAGAGCCCAACAACATGCTCACAATCTAATAGAAGGAGTGAGCAATGTGTGCAGAGAAGAGCCTGACAACATGATCTCCATCTAATATAAGTATTGTGTAGAGAAGAGCTCAACAATATGATTTCAATCTTATATTATGAGTGTACAGAGAAGAGCCAGACAACATGATCATAAGCTAATACGAGTATGTAGAAAAGAGCCTGACACCATGATTCCAATCTAATATAATGAGTATACAGAGAAGACCCTACCAACATGCTCACAATCTAATATAAGTATTGTGCAGAGAAGAACCCAACAACATGCTCGCAATCTAATCAAAAGAGTGAGTAGAGAACTGGATAACATACTCATAATGTAATAGGAGTTTGCAGAGAAGAGCCTGACAACACACTCGCAATCTAGTATATTGCGTAGAGAAGAACGCGACAACAAGCTCACATTCTAATAAAAGGAGTGTGCAGAGAAGATCCCGACCACATGATAGCAATCTAATAGGAGGAGTGTGTAGAGAAGACCCCGACAACATGCTTACAATCTAATAGAAATACTGTGCAGAGAAGAGCATGACAACATGCTCACAATCTAATCAAAGAAGTGAGCAGAGAAGAACTGGATAACATATTCATAATCTAATAGATGGAGTGTGCAGAGAAGAGCCCGACAAAAAGCTCGCAATCTAATATAAATATTGTGGAGAGAAGAGCCCGAAAACATGATTGCAATCTAATATATTAAATAGGCAAAGAAGAGCCCACCAACATGTTCACAATCTAATAGAAGAAGTGTGCAAGGAAGACCCCGACAACATGCTCACAATCTAATATAAGTATTGTGCAGAGAAGAGCCCAACAACATGCTCGCAATCTAATCGAAGGAGTGAGCAGAGAACTGGATAATATGCTCATAATGTAATAGAAGGAGTTTGCAGAGAAGAGCCTGACAACATGCTTATAATCTAATATATTGTGCAGAGAAGAGCGCAACAACAAGCTCATGTTCTAATAGAAAGAGTGTACAGAGAAGAGCCCAACAACATGATCGCAATCTTATATAATGAGTGTACAGAAAAGAGCTGGAGGACATGATCACAAGCTAATATAATGAGTGTGTAGAGAAGAGCCTGACAACATGATCACAATCTAATATAATGAATATGCAGAGAATCTGAACAACCTCACATTCAAATACAATGAGTATGCAGAAAAGAGCCTGACAACATGCTCACAGTCTAATATAAGTATTGTGCAGAGAAGAGCCCACCAACATGCTCGCAATCTAATTGGAGGAGTGTGTAGAGAAGAGTCCAATAACATGATCGCAATCTAATACGAGTGTGCAGAGAATAGCCCAACTACATGCTTGCAATCTAATAGAAGGAGTGTGCAGACAACTCGATAACATGCTCACAATCTACTACAATGAGGTTGTAGAGTAGAGCTCAACAACATGCTCTCAGTCTAATAGGAGTGTGCAGAGGAAACCTCAAAAACATGCTCGCACTACAAGTATTGTGCAGAGAAGACCTCAAAAACATGCTTGCAATTGAATACAAATATTGTGTAGAGAAGAGCCTGACAACATGATCACAATCTAATATGAGTGTGCAGAGAAGAGCATGACAACATGATCGCAATCTAATCAAAGGAGTGAGCAGAGAAGAACTAGATAACATGCTCATAATCTAATCGAAGGAATGTGCAGAGAAAAGCCCAACAACATGCTTGCAATCTTTTTTTTTTTTTTTTATTTAATAATTACATTATATTGACACTCGTTTCTGTTCCGATTTTTTTCCCCCTCCCTCCCTCCACCCCCTCCCCTAGATGGCAAGCAGTCCTTTATATGTTGGATATGTTGCAGTATATCCTAGATACAATATATGTTTCATGCTTGCAATCTTATAGAAAGAATGTGCAAAGAAGACCCAGACAACCTGCTTGCAATCTAATATAAGTATTGTGCAGAGAAGAGCCCGACAACATGATCGCAATCAAATATCAGTGTGTAGAGAAGAGCGTGACAACATGATCGCAATCTAATATAAGCATTGTGCATAATAGAGCCCGACAACATGGTTGCAATCTAATAAAAAGAGTGTGCAAAGAAGACCCTGACAACATGCTCGGAATCTAATAGGAGTTTGCAGAGAAGAACTCAATAACATGCTCAGAATCTATCATAATGAGTGTGCAGAGTAGAGCTTGAAAAAATGCTTGCAATCTAATAGAAGTGTGCAGAGAAGACCCCGAAAACATGATCGCAATTGAATATAAGTATGGTATAGAGAAGAGCCTGATATCATGATTGCAATCTAATATGAGTGTGTAGAAAAGACCCCAACAACATGCTCGCAATCTAATAGGAGTGTGCAGAGAAGAGCCTACCAAAGTGCTCACAATCTAATGGAAGGAGTGTGCAGAGAAGAGCCTCACAATATGATCACAATTTAATATAATGAATGTCCAGAGAAGACCCCGACAACATGAACGCGATCTAATATAAGTATTATGCAGAGAAGAGCCTGACAACATGCTCACAATCTAATATTAGTACTGTGCAGAGTAGAGCCCAACAACATGCCCCCAAGATTATAGGAGTGTGCAGAGAAGACCCTATTAACATGCTTGCAATCTAATATATGTATTCTGCAGAGAAGAGTCCAACAACACAATCACAATCTAATACAATGAGTGTGCAGAGAAGAACTCGACAACACACTCACAATATACTACAATGAGCATGCAGAGTAGAGCCCGAAATAGGCTCAAATGGGAGTGTTCAGAGAAGACCTGAAAACACGCTCTCAATCAAATACAATATTGTGCAGAGAATAGCCCGACAACATTATTCCAATCTAATATAAATATTGTGCAGAGAAGAGCCCGACAACATGATCGCAATTTAATAGAAGGAGTGAGCAGAGAAGACCTTGACAACATGCTCAAAATTTACTACAATGAGGGTGCAGAGTAGAGCCCGACAACATGCTCGCAATCTAATAGGAGTGTGCAGAAAAGAGCCCAACACAGAGAAGAGCCCACCAACCTGTTCTCAATCTAATAGGAGTGTGCAGAGAAGATTCCGACCACATGCTCGCAATCCAAGAGAAGGAGTGTGCAGAGAAGAGCCCATCAAAGTGCTCGCAATCTAATGGAAGGAGTGTGCAGAGAAGAGTCTGACAACACGATCGCAATCTAATGAGTGTGCAACAAAGACCTCGCCAACATGATTGGAATCTAATATGAATATTATGCAGAGAAGAGCCTGACAACATGATCACAATCAAATATAAGTATTGTGCATAGTAGAGCCCGACAACATGGTCGCAATCTAATATAAGTATTGTGCAGAGAAGACCCTGACAACATGCTCACAATCTAATATAAGTATTGTGCAGAGAAGACCCTGAGAACATGCTCCCAAGCTCTTAGAAAGAGTATGCAGAGAAGACCCCGACAATATGCTTGGAATCTAATAGAAGGAGTGGGCAGAGAAGACCCTGAGAACATGCTCACAATCTAAGAATTATGAAGAAAAGAGCCCAACAACACGCTTGCAATCTAATAGAAGAGTAGAAATGGAAAACATGTTCACAATCTAATAGAAGGAGTGTGCAGAGAAGACCCCGACAACATGATTGCAATCGAATACAAGTATTATGCAGAATAGAGCCATCAACATGTTGGCAATCTAATAGGAGTGTGCAGAAAAGAGCCCGACAATATGATCACAATCTAATATAATGAATGTGCAGAGAAGAGCCCACCAATATGCTCTCAATCTAATAGGAGTGTACAGAGAAGACCCCGCCAACATGATCGCAATCTAATGAGTTTTGTGCAGAGAAGAGCCTGACAACATGATTGCAATCTAATATAATGTGTGTGCAGAGAAGAGCCTGACAACATGCTCACAATCTAATATTAGTATTGTGCAGAGTAGAGCCCGACAACATGCTTGTAAGTTTATAGGAGTGTGCAGAGAAGACCCCGATAACATGCTTGCAATCTAATAGAAGGAGTGTGTAGCTTTTGGAATCTTTACAAACTGCTAACTAATTAGAGTTGATCTGATCTTACAAGAAGATGTTTTGGGCCAGAACCTGAAACAAGGTACTAAGTAGAACTAATTAGTACAATGCTTGTGTTTACACCTTTACTCATTGGAGTTCACAAGTATGCCAGCTTCACAAAGTAAACTTTGTAACTTTGTGAATTCACACCTCCCTTAAAGCTCTTAGGGCCAGAGAGCACTATGGGACAAAACCCATAATCCCTCTCTCTCGTATCCCACAATTCCTCCCTCTTGTATAAAAGAAACAGACAGAGGCTCTCGGTCAGATTTCACCGGAATGACATGAAGAGTGGAGCTGGCTGGAGGCTGAAGAAAGCAGAGGCAGAGGCAAAGGCTGAAGGACAAAACCTTTGGATTTGGTGACATTTGGAGGGAGCTCTTGGAACCAAGCAGAGAAATAGCCTATAGACCTCTAAGCTAACCGGGCTATATTGGAGATAATAAAAGATCTGAACTTTTATCACCTGGCTGCGTTTTGAGAACAAGATCACCACATTTTGGCGCCCAACGTGGGGCTGATTCAGATCCTGATCCAGTGGAAAAGCCTCTGATCCTGATCCAGTGAAAAGACTCCTCAACCCAGAAATTAGGGTGAGTGCAACAAAGAAATTTTGTTAAAAGAGTTAAAGTAGAATTTCATCTAAGATGGGACAGATATTTAGAAAACAGCCTGTTTCTGTTCAAGGAAAATGTTTAGAGAGCATTGTCAAAATTATGGAAAGCCAAGGTTTAATTATAAGTTTACAGCAAATCACTGAACTTTTACAAACTGTGAAGGACATATGTCCTTGCTTCTCTCTGGAAAAGGAATTAGATCTAAATGAATGGAAATTGGTAGGAGAGGATCTTTGTCAATTCTGTAATAAAAATGGGCCTAACTCAATTTCCAAAGACATACTTAATACATATAATTTAATACAACTAGCTTTAGGAAATTTTATAAGTATTAAAATAAGGAAAAAGAAGAGACAGCAGCAGGGAGAGGTGTCAACTATACCAGGTGAAAAGGAGCAAGAATCAGATAACAATGGAATTAATTACAATTCTGAGTGTGATACTTCACAGCAGGAGGAATTAGGTGATTCCACATCTCATGACCCTCCCCCCGCAATTAACCCTTCATGGGTGGAACAAGGGGGAGGGAGAGAGGCAGAAACACAGTCAGCTTCTCCTGTAAAGCAGAATTTGACAAGGTTAGAAAAAGCATTAATTAAAGCAAAAAATGAAGGAGAAGATATATCTGATTTTATAAATGCATATCCTGTGATTGAAGAGCTCAACTCCTCAGGTCAAAAAGGGAGAAGATACACTCCTTTTAATTTGGAAAAAATTAAAGATTTGAAAAAGGGTTGCACTCTTTATGGGGCTACCTCATCTTATGTGAAGATGTTACTGGATAATTTGTCTTATGAAATCTTAACCCCGAATGACTGGAAATCCATAGCCAGAACATGTCTAGAACCTGGACAAAATTTATTGTGGCTTTCAGAGTTTCATGAATTATGTAGGATTTAAGCCCAACGCAATAGGCCAACAGGAGCTATTGTACAAATTGCTTTTGACCAACTAGCTGGTGAAGGTCAGTATGCAGAGAACTTCAGAACAGATTTATTATCAGATAACAGTGTATGAGCAAATTTCTAAGGCTGCAATAAAAGCTTGGAATTCTCTCCCTGGACAGAAAGATTGAAATAATGCTTTCACAAAAATAGAGCAAGGTCCCAATGAACCTTTTGCAGATTTTGTGGGATGTTTACAAACAGCTGTAATAAGAATCATTGGAGATAATGCTGCCACAGAAATAATGACTAGACATTTGGCTAAGGAAAATGCCAATGAGGTTTGCAAAAGAATTACAAGGGGGCTAGACAAAAATGCTCCTTTAAAGGAAATCATAAGACGCTGTGCCACAGTGGGCACAAATGCTTATTATGCCCAAACTATGATGAACATGGAAAGACAAGATCCTTCTTGGCAAAGGAATTCTAGAGAAACTCGTCGATGTTTTCAGTGTGGAAAAGTTGGACATCTAAGAGCCCAGTGTAGAAATGGAGATAAAGTGAGAATACAGGGTGAGAGAAAACCCAAAATCCCATGTCCAAAATGTAATCGAGGCTTTCAATGGGCCCCTAAATGTATATTGACCCAGAGGAATGAGAGGCAGGGCCCAGCTCCAAAGTTTCAATCAAAGGACAGGTGGGGCATGATAGCAGCTGAGGTTACACCTAGAGAGACTTCAGAAATTCAGGACTCTGATGTCATCAACCAACAGAAAAGCAATCAGGATTACAGTTGGGGAGAATACAACCCTTTTAAGACAACAAGACAATATCCAATGCAAACAACTCCAATGTAATTACCAGATGATGAGGAGAAACCCCAAATTTGGTAAATAGAAGGGAATTAGATAGGTTAACTGCTTGGGAAAGAGGATCTGCTTATATTTCCACAGGTGGAAAAGGAATCAGATGGCTGACAATGAGATTGTTAAAAGGACTCTTAAAATCTTCAGAAATCATTGGATTTCCTAACACAAGATGAGACTGTTTCAGTTCTTGAAAAAAACGGCAAGAATCATTGGATTCCTTGAGATGAAAAATTGTTGATGAGACTTTTGCAGTACTTCATCGCTTACAGGAACTATTGGATTCCTAGCAATGAACAATGGAATCCTTTTTGGACTATTTCTAGGACTTATGAGTCAGGATGACTCATGTTAATTGTTACATTACTACTAGCCTGTGTTATATAGTTATGTGCTTATGTAAATTATGTATAATGCCTCCCATGTTCATGGATTTACATATACCATGTATATCTATTTCAAAGTTCTGGCCCATATTCATGGATTTATGTGTCCCTGTTTCAAGTAAGCCCCTTCAGAAACCCGCTAATCTGATTTGACTTCCTATTTCCTTTGGCGTTTTCATCTCCCTTCCTGAGGTGTCAGGGAAGGTGTGATCACCTTTTTTGGAGGGTTCTCACCTCCTTGAGAAGTCAGGGAGGTCATGACCACCCTATGTTCTAAAACAAAAGAAAGGGGGAGATGTTGGAATCTTTACAAACTGCTAACTAATTAGAGTTGATCTGATCTTACAAGAAGATGTTTTGGGCCAGAACCTGAAACAAGGTACTAAAAGATCTGAACTTTTGCTGCGTTTTGAGAACAAGATCACCACATGTAGAGAACGCGACAACATGCTCACAATCTACTACAATGAGGGAGCAGAGTAGAGCCCAAAACCTGCTCGCACTCTTAACAGGAGTGTGCAGAGAAGACCTCAAAAACATGTTTGCAATTGAATACAAGTATTGTGCAGAGAAGAGCCCGACAACATGATCACAATTGAATATGAGTGTGCAGAGAAGAGCGTGACAACATGATCACAATCTAATATAAGCATTGTGCATAGTAGAGCCTGACAACATGGTCGCAATCTAATAGAGGTGCAGAGAAGACCCTGACAACATGCTCGCAATCTAATATGAGAATTGTGTAGAGAAGAGCCTGACAGCATGACTGCAATCTAATATTAGTATTGTGTAAAGTAGAGCCTGACAACATGTTCGCAAGATTATAGGAGTGTGCAAAGAAAACCCTGATAACATGCTTGCAATCTAATATTCTGCAGAGAAGAGTCCAATAACATGATTACAATCTACTACCATGAGGGTGCAGAGTAGAGCCCGACAACATGCTTGCAATCTAACAGGAGTGTTCAGAGAAGACCCTGAAAACATGCTCGCAATTGAATATAAGTATTGTGCAAAGAAGAGCCCGATATCATGATCGCAATCTAATATGTGTGTAGAAAAGACTCCAACAACATGCTTGCAGTCTAATAGGAGTGTGCAGAGAAGAGCCCACCAAAGTGTTCACAATCTAATGGAAGGAGTGTGCAGAGAAGACCCTGACAACGTGATCACAATCTAATATAATGAGTGTGTAACAAAGACCCTACCAACATGATCGCAATCTAATACAAATATTATGCAGAGAAGAGCCTGACAACATGATTGCATTCTAATATAATGTGTGTGCAGAGAAGAGCCTGACAACATGTTCGCAATCTAATATTAGTATTGTGCAGAGTAGAGTCCAATAACACAATCACAATCTAATACAATGAGTGTGCAGAGTAGAGCCCGACAACATGCTCACAATCTAATAGGAGTGTACAGAGAAGAACTCGACAACACGCTCACAATCTACTATAATGAGGGTGCAGAGTAAAGCCCAACAACATGCTCACAATCTAATAGGAGTGTTCAGAGAACACCCTGAAAACATGCTCACAATCGAATATAAGTATTGTGCAGAGGATAGCCCGACAACATTATTGCAATCTAATATAAATATTGTGCAGAGAAGAACCCGACAAAATGATCGCATTCTAATATGAGTGTACAGAGAAGAGCGTGACAACATGATTGCAATCTAATATAAGCATTGTGCATAGTAGAGCCCAACAACATGGTCGCAATCTAATAGAGTGTGCAGAGAAGAGCCCGACCACATGCTTACAATATAATAAAAGGAGTGTGAAGAGAAGAACTTGACAACATGCTCACAATCTATTACAATGAGGGTGCATAGTGGAGCCCGACAACATGCTTGCAATTTAATAGGACTGTGCAGAGAAGGGCCCGACAACATACTCACAATCTAATAGGAGTGTGCAGAGAAGACCCGGAAAACATGCTCGCAATCGAATACAAGTATTGTGCAGAGAAGAGCCGACAACATGATCACAATCGAATACAAATATTGTGCAGAGAAGAGCATGGCAACATGATCGGAATCTAATAGGAGTGTGCAGAGAAGAGCCTGACAACATGATCGCAATCGAATATAAGTATTGTGCATAGTGGAGCCCGACAACATGGTTGCAATCTAATAGAGTGTGCAGAAAAGACTCCAACAACATGCTCGCAAGCTAATATAAATATTGTGCAGAGAAGACCCTGAGAACATGCTCCCAAGCTAATAGAAAGAGTATTCAAAGAAGAGAACACGCTCACAATCTACTACAATAAGGATACAGAGTAGAGCCCGACAACATGCTTGCAATCTAATAGGAGTGTTCAGAGAAGACCCCGAAAACATGCTCACAATTGAATACAAGTATTGTGCAGAGAATAGCCCGACAACACTATTGCAATCTAATATAAAAATTGTGCAGAGAAGAACCTGACAAAATGATCGCATTCTAATATGAGTGTGCAGAGAATAGCCCAACAACATTATTGCAATCTAATATAAATATTGTGCAGAGAAGAACCCGACAAAATGATTGCATTCTAATATGAGTGTGTAGAGAAGAGCCTGACCACATGCTCGCAATCTAATAAAAGGAGTGTTCAGAGAAGAATTCGACAACATGCTTGGAATCTAACAGAAGGAGTGTGCAGAGAAGAACTCGACAACATGCTCACAAACTACCACAATGAGGGTGCAGAGTAGAGCCTGACATAATGCTCACAATCTAATAGGAGAAGACCCCGAAAACATGCTCACAATTGAATACAAGTATTGTGCAGAGAATAGCCTGACATTATTGCAATCTAATATAAATATTGTGCAGAGAAGAGCATGACTACATGATCGCAATCTAATATAAGCACTGTGCGTAGTAGAGCCCAACAACATGGTCGCAATCTAATAGGAGTGTGCAGAAGATCCCAAAAATATGCTCGCAATTGAATACAGGTATTGTGCAGAGAATAGCCCGACAACATGATCAGAATCTAATATGAGTGTGCAGAGAAGAACCTGACACCATGATCGCAATCAAATATAAGTATTGTGCAGAGAAGTGCCTGACAATATGATCACAATCTAATATAAGTATTATGCAGAGTAGAGCCCAACAATATGGTCTCAATCTAGTAGAAAGAGTGTGTAGAGAAGGCCCCAGCAACATGCTCGCAATTTAATATAAGTATTGTGCAGAGAAGAGCCTGGCAACATGATTGCAATTTAATATAATGAGTATGCAGAGAAGAGCCCACCAACTTGCTCTCAATGTAACAGGAGTGTGCAGAGAAGACCCTAACAACATGCTCACCATCTCATATAAGTATTGTGCAGAGAAGAGTCTGATAACATGATCCCAAACTAATAAAATGAGTGTGCAGAGAATAGTCCGACAACAAGCTTACATTCTAATACAATGAGTGTAGAGAGTCCTATAACATGCTGGCAATCTAATAAAAGGATTGTGTAGAAACTAGCCTGACAACATGCTCATAATCTAATAGAAAAAGTGTGCAGAGAAGAGTTCGACAACATGCTCACAATCTAATACAATGAATGTGCAGAATAGAGCCCGACAGCATGATCACAATCTAATATGAGTGTGCAGAGAAGAGTCTGACAACATGATTGCAATCTAATAGAAAGAATGTGCAGAGAAGACCCCGACAACATGATCGCAATCTAATATAATGAATGTACACAGAAGAGCACAACAACATGCTCACAATCGAATATAAGTATTGTGAAGAGTAGAGTCCGCCAACATGTTCGCAATCTAATAGGAGTGTGCAGAGAAGACCCCGAAAAAATGATTGCAATCTAATAAAATGAGTATGCAGGAAACAGCCCAACATGTTCACAATCTAATAGGAGTGAGCAGAGAAGAGCCCGACAACATGATTGCAATCCAATAAAATGAGTATGCAGGGAACAGCCCAACATGTTCGCAATCTAATAGGAGTGAGCAGAAAAGAGCCCGACAACATGATCGCAATCTAATAAAATGAGTATGCAGGGAACAGCCCAACATGTTCGCAATCTAATAGGAGTGAGCAGAGAAGAGCCCGACAACATGATTGCAATCCAACAAAATGAGTATGCAGGGAACAGCCTGACATGTTCGCAATCTAATAGGAGTGAGCAGAGAAGAGCCCGACAACATGATCACAATCTAATAAAATGAGTGTGCAGAGAAGAGCCCGACAACATGATCACAATCTAATAAAATGAGTGTGCAGAGAAGAGCACAACAACATGCTCACAATATAATATAATGAGTATGTAGAAAAAAAGCCCACCAACATCCTCACAATCTAATAGGAGTGTGCAGAGAAGAACTCGCCAACATGCTCGCAATCCAATAGGAGTGTACAGAGAAGAGCCTAACATGTTCGCAGTCTCATAAAATGCAGAGAAGTCCCCCTTTGTATGCTCACAATCTAATACAATGAGTATGCAGAGAAGAGCCCAACAATGTGCTCACAACCTAATAGAGGGAGTGTGCAGAGAAGGGCCCCAGGAAGGAGCATTTCGTATCTGCAGAAGCAGTGTCCCAAATATCCAGGGACGACAGAGGCTCCCCAATGATTCCCACAGAGTCAAATGTTGCAGAGGCATCCAAGAAGTCATGGCCAGTGACTGGGCTGAGCGACAATGAGGCCATTGGTGACTTTGGAGAGAACAGTTTCAGTGTAGGGTTAGATAGAGGTAAGTGAGTACAAAGGGCTCAGAAGTAAGAAGAGGATGAGGAAATGTAGGAAATAAAAGCAGTTTTTGCAGGGAGTTTGGCTGCAAAGGGGAAGAATGAGGATGAAAAGGGATGGTAAGGTCTGCTCACGACCATGTTGGTGGGTTTCCTGAGCAGCCTCTTCCAGCTCTCTCTTCTCCAATCCATCCTTTCCAGGGAAGCCAACATGACCTTTCTTATCCGGACACAAGCCTTGAACTACTTCCTGTTGTTTACAGAACAATATATGAACTCTTTCAAGGAGCCTGTGCAGTCCTCCACAATCTGGACCCAACAAACTGTCTTTGACAGAAGTCCCCTCTGCACACTCTGTATTCCTGCCGAACAGGACTGCATGCCGCACTGTGTCCCCTCAGCCTCCCCTGTCTGCCCCTTAGCAGGCCTGCACTGAGTTCTCGAGCTGTCCAGGTAGTTCTCTTGTTGGAAGCCGGATTTGGGGGTACCTGCTGCAGAACAGCACTGATGTGTTCTATCTAGTATCCTCACTGGAGGGGTCCTACTCCCTTCCTCAACAGTCTGAGCTTTGGGGCAAAGGATGTGCAGGTTTTTTTTTTTTTTTTTTTTTTTTTTTTTACATCTCCAGTATCCAGCAGGATGCCCGGCCCTAGTGGGTTCTTCCTGGGTGATATTGGAAAAGGCTGGGCCAAAGGCCGCACCTGGGACATGGGGCTGTCCACACTTCTTTCTTCTTTCCCAGCACCAGAGTTGAAGTTTTAAATTAAGAGTAGAAGGACTTTGATGGAGAAGATCTCTTTTCACTCCCCCCTTGCCAATCTGGTACAAAGTGCTCTCCAGAGTGGGGACTAGTTTGTGAAGGGACAGATACAGTTTTGTAGGGAGCCTTTCTTGATCACTCAGAGAGGGTGGAGAGCCTTGTGCCCCATGGAGCAGGGCGCTCTGTGGGGATAGAAATCATGGCCAGGTCGCCCCTGCTCCATCTGAGCAAGCCTGCAGGTGGGGCCCAGCGCCTCTGGTTTCTTGGTCCCCAAGTGGTCCAAAGTTAAGCATCCTTGTCCTGTGAGAGCACTCAAAGGGAGTGGCGTGTGAGGAGCTTCTGTCTCCCTTCTGGGCCTGTTAGAGGCCACCAGCCTCCTCCAGCTTATCTGTCCTCCTGGTTTTCTTGCTGTCCCTCCCACAGGACACTACTCCCCTTCGGGATCTTACAGACCGGGCCTCCTGCTCGGCTCCTAATAGCTGTCCGCTGATCCATCTTCCAGCCTCACCCCCATTTCACACACGAGAGAAGGAATGGTGTTACCTGGGTCACCTAGGCTTCAGCCCAGTGAATGAGCCAGGGCAGCTGCTGCATACCCTCCCCCACCCCGCCTTTTTTTGGAAAGGAAAAAAATGCCTTTTAAAAATGGTATTTTATTTTTCCAAATACAGGCAAAGATAGTTTTCAACATTCACCTTTGCAAAACCGTGTGTTCCAAATTTCTCCTCCTCCCTCTCTCCCCTCCCCAAGACAGCAATCTTGGAAAACTCCTTTTATCCATGACTTTGGTTTTTCTGTTTCCACTCCATAAATAAGAATGATAAAGAGGAACAGAATTCTGATTCCCCATGCCTGGGGGGGAGGGGATTCGTACCAGAGCTCCCCACATGCCTGTAACCCCCCCAACCTGCACAAATGGCACAACACTTGGCTCCCTTCTGAGGAGGGGGGCTCATTATTCCTCCTCAGGAGCTTTTCTTTTCTCTTCGAATTGCAGGGAGGTTGGGAGCCTTAGCTTCTACTTCCCTCTCTGGACCTTAAGCCCTGTGAAGAGGAGGGGGGACCCACAAGGCTCTGGCCATGATGACCCCAGATGGAAGTGACCAGTCCCTTCTCTCCGGGCCCTCTCCCTCTCCTGCCCAACACTTGAGAACAGCTGCACCCCTTACTAGGGGGCAGTGCCCCCCATCCCCCATGAATCCCCTGGCAGATCCCCATTGCAATATCCCCCATCCCCCATGGCTCCCCTGACAGGACCCCCCTCCTCTCCCCCCCCCACGCGGAGAGCGCTTCTGGGGGAGCCAGTCTCTCCTCTCCCAGCCCAGAGGAGCTGCCTCCTGCAGATAACATCTACCTACACATAGCGCATTAAGATAGCGAGAGGACCTTCACTAGGCCTGGGTTCCCCTAGGAGCACCTGCCTTCCAGGACGTGGATTGCTGCAAAGTGCGCTGGACCCTGACACTTATCACTATGAGTAGTGATACCACTACGCCCATCCTCCCGAAAGGCAAGCCGAGGCTCGGAGGGTTAGAGCACCTGGCGGCCGCAGTGCCCGGAGCGCACGCGCACACTTCTCTCCTTTTTCTCTCCCTCCTCCTACCCCCCGCCTCCGCCTTGAAGGCTGACCCCCGGACGTGGGCGGGGCAGCCGTTCACTGATGTCTCGCGCCGGCCGTTTTACTTTTACCCCTTCGAGTGTAGTAGGGCGAGGAAAGCGCATGCGCACGTCGCGGGGGTCGGAGGCATCGCATGGCGTCACGCCGGCCCTTTACAGACGCCTCTTCCCGTCATTCTCTATCACGGAAAGGGCGGGGGTGGGAGTATGCGTGGGGCGACCTGACGACATGTACGTCATTCACGTTAGCGTTAGCGTTTCCAGGCGATCCCCCAAACGGCCGCGGCCTGCACTGAGAGACAGGTTTTCCCCATGTCCCTCTCGGCCCCACCATGGCACGAAGCAGGCACTTCCGGGCCGCCTCCGTCACGGGGCGGGGTCGGGCCGCGCGGAGTCCCCGGGAGGAGGCGGACAGCGGCCATCTTGAGGCCCTGAGCGCGCCCCCGCCCGTGTTCCCCCTCGAACTCCGCCTCTCGTAGCCTTCAGTTCCCCCCCAACCCCCATCCCCCGCTGGGGCGTGCGCGCTCTCGCCCCGATCTCTTTCGTCCCGGCTAGGGCGTGCGCGCTCCCAGCGGTGGCTGGCTCCCTCCCCCGTCCGGACGTGCCAGGGCGTGCGCGCTCCCTGCCTCCCTCCTCCCCCGCCCTCCCCCACCGTGGTTGGCCGCCGGAGCTGGGCGGGGGAGGAGGAGGAGGAGGAGGAGGAGGGAGGGAGCGGGGAGGGGGAGGGGGAGGGGGCCGAGACAAAGCGGCCGCTAATGAATGGGGACCGGGATCCGGATCCGGCTGCTCCTCCTCCGCCTCCGCCTCCTGCAGCCGGGCCGCCGGGCCGAGGCCGGGGCCGGGAGAGCCGAGGAGGTGAGTGCGGGGGGCAGAGGGGGCGGCACGGCGGGGGGCGGGGAGCTGCCCCCCCCATGCCTGGCGGCCAGGAAGCGCCCGCCCCCGGGGCCCGGGGCCCCCATTGTCTGCGGCCTCGGCCCCGACCCGGCCCGGCCCGGCTGGGCCGCCACGCGGCCCCGCGCCTTGACAGCTGCCCCGGGCCGCGGGGGGAGGCGTCCGTGTTGGGGGGGTGTCGCGAGCCCGCCGACCGTCCCGCCGAGCACGGTCCGACCCGGGCTCGGCCCAACTTGCCCGCTGTCTCCCTGGGGTGGGGGGGTGGACGCGATCGCGGTGATCGGGGCGGGCGGGCGGGCGTGAGTGTGGCCGCCCGAGCCCGTGCTTGCATCACTCGGGGCGCCCGTCGGGCGTGCATCCCCGGGGCGCCGCGGCTGCTGCCCGAGCCCCCCTCCCCCGGCCCCGCGGGGAGAAAGGAAACCAGGGTTCGTATTGAATGGGAGGAAGCGGAGCACGGTGGGCCGGCCCGGTGCTCGCCGCCTGCCATCCGGCCCGGTGCCCGGTGCCCGCCATCCGGCCCGCTCCGACCTGCCGGCCTCCGGAAATAAATAAATATTGGTGCTCCGGAGCTTTCCAAATGGGTCACGGTGACACCGCGGGGGCAGCCTGCGAGGCGTCTGAGCCAAATTTCACTTCCTTGCACGGAGTGAAAAGAGAAAAGCGGCTCAAAGGGATTTTATGGTGTGGGGAGGCTTTCTGGGGCACAGGTGTACCGAAATTACGCGTGGGGTATTTCAACAAGTCCTTTAAACAAATAGCTGCCAGATTATAGTCTTGTACTAATCTGTACCCCCCCCCCCCCCAGACTTGAATGACATCCAGAGTCACAAACATTAACAGTATTTCAGAAGTCAAAAAAAAAGTCATTGTTTCGGTATTAGTTTGCTGTGCTAGCTGTAATTTTATGTACTTTGTCAATTGCTGAAGAGCGCTGGAAACTGACTTTAAACGACCTTTAGCAGTCATCCTTCCTGCCACCCCCATTTGTACTAGTTAATACCTGAATTAAGTGGCTCGTGTTTTGGGCTGTGAGACCTCCATTCTGTACTGTGACCTCACTCGGTGTATGTAGTTAGCGAGTGCGTTGGGCTGTGCAAAAACAGATACGCCGGATTCCCATAAAAAAGAAACGCTCTCTTTTAAAATTTCAAGGAAATGATGAGGCTAGCAGAATTGAGTTCCATATATAAACTAGGGAGGAGATTGTCCCTCCAAAAGGCAGATGAAAATTCTTTTAATAGTATTTATTTTCCCTAATTCATGCAAAGATAGTTTTCAGTATTCGTTTTTGCAAAACTTGCTGTTCCAAATTTTTCTCCCTTCTTCCTTCCCTCCTCCCCAAGACAGCAAGCAATCACATAGAGTTTAGGTTAAACATGTGCAATTCTTCCAAACATGGTTCCATGTTTCTTATGCTGAACAAGAAAAATCAGATCAGAAGGGAAAAGACCACAGGAGAAAAAAAAAAAAAAAGCAAGCAAATAACAAAAAGATGGAATCCTTTAAGGTGGGAAACTCTTAGTTCCCTCCTAATACCCCCCCCCCCCAAAGCCTGACTTAACCCCTGTTTTTCAGATCCTGTTTGGACATATGGTTGGAAAAGTGAAGAAAAGTGTGGGAAATGAAGTCGAGGACCAGGGAGAAGATGATGAGTAAGTGCTTTCTTTCTCTTCATTTCTCAGTTGTATTTCTCTTATCTTTTTATCTTTCCTGGTGCTGGTGAAGGTTTTAGAGCTGGATCATGGGCATTGCCAGGTGGGAAGCACTACTGTTCAGACGGCTTCTGGGCCCCTGGGAGGAAGCTGCTCAAGTTTTCGAAATGGCATAGACTCTGACCCCTGAAGCTGGCAGAGCCCATGAGCCCATGTGCTTCCTGATTTCCTTGTGTAGCAAAGTAGTTATGCTTCAGGTTGCTCTACCAGCCCCTTTTCAGAATGAGATGGATAAATATCCTGTGAAGAAAGTTATTGTTGGTTTTCATTTATTTTTGTCACAGTCATTTCTGTATGTAATACTTCCTCCAGAATCAAAGCCTCCCTCGTGACAAAGAAAAACAATCAAAAATACTTGATAATTACACTTGGTAATAATGTACACAGTATTCTGCCCTGGTAGACTTCTGATCTTTGCAGAAAGGAATAGGGTCTATTTCTCTTTCCTCATTAGACCATTATTGGTTTTTCACTTGGAGTTATCTTCCTTTTAATCTTTTCATTCACACTGAATAACCTAGTTTTTAGAGCATTTTAGTTTTAGGAAGCTACCCTCTGGGACTGCTGTTGTACCATATTTTACTCTCCTTGGGGAGCTCAACTAAACAAAGAGCAGAATCTTTTAAAGTTTCGTTGTGATGCTTGCCAAACACTATAGAGCAGGCAGGAAAAACCTGTTGGTGTGGTCACCTATAGAAATCGTTGATGCTGCATTTATACTTATTCTTGGGTTTTTGAGTATACCTACCACCATTTCCCCTTCCACTCAAAAGCCTCACGTCTGTGACTTTCTTCTTTCAGTGGATTTTTCAAGGCTCCTAGTGTTGCCAGCAGCATCCTTCCCCTCTGCCACTCCCTCTCCCTCCCGTGGCTCCCTGAGCTCTTCCTTTTTTGCAGATTCTGTGAGATCCTCATTCCCCTCATTCCATCTCACACAGGATCTGGTGCACAATCAGAACATAGCAGCAGGTGGAGAGGCCTAGGGCTGATGGTCCTGGATGTTTTACTCCCTGATGTGCTCCAGGGCCTCCTCCCATGTTGAGGAAATGGCTTCTCTTCAAGATGGCTCAACCCCTGCTGCCTGGCTATCAGTCTGGGAGTGCCTGGTGAGGCTGGGCCCCACTGGGCATTGCCAGTCCATTTCTTGGGCAGGCCATGGCTCTTACTCTGCTGTTCTGTCTTAAACCACAGTGTTGGGTTTGAAGCCTTCAGACTAGATGAGAGATAATTTAAGTCTATCCTTATTTGGCTAGGCCCAGGAGCTGGTGTGCTCTGATAGAGGTTCAGTTACTCTACCAGCCGGCTTGTGTGGTTGAAGTGGAAGAAACTTGGCAAGACCCTGGGGGTCCCTAAGCCTCGGTGTGGTCACTGGGGGGTACAGGGACACCTCCTTTTGGGGAGCTGGGAGAAGAACTGACAGCACAATCCAGAATCCTGGTATTTGACCCAGAACATGCCCAGGGCAGAACAGGGACCGGATGACCTTCCCTTGGACTGTTTGCTTGCTCTGGAATGCATTTTGTTACTAAGGTAGCCTTATCAGGCTTCAGGAAAGGGTTCCTGGCCTGACCCCTCCCATTCGGGCTGTGGGCCTTCCATGGTCCCCACCACACAGGAGGCAGGCTGCTCCCGGGCCAGGGGGCGGCCGTGTGTCGGCCCTGGGCTAGAAGGAAGGAAGGGGCAGAGGCAGGTCGCTGCTTCTCTGCCCGTAAACAAGGCCCTCGTTTGCATTAACATCACTAGGAAAGAATGCGATCTACCAGTTTGAACTAGGCCGACCAGGGGCTGGCGAACCCTGCCTTCTTTGTGTCCAAAGGCTCTGATTTACTGGGCTCTCGGACCGAGCCCGTAGACTTTCACTGTCCCAGTTTGGGCGTGTAGAAAAGGCAGCCAGAAAACTGCCCCAAAGTGTGTCTGGGGAGATTGCTTTAACATTTGTCAAGGATTTGGTGTGAAAAGACATAATCCAAGGAACTAACCCACTTTTTGTGTAGGTATTCACCAAAAAAAAGCAAATGCAAGCGTAAAACTGGGATTTTACTAGTCTAGGGACCTTTGAGATATGGGAACTTCCACGGGAAGAAGCCCAGACCTTCTTTGTCATTAGGGATCACCTGGGGATGCTGAGAACTTGGGGAACTTGCCCCAAAGGGTCAGAGGCTAGGTAAACCTTGGTTGAACAGAAAACATAGGTGTACTCCTTGCTAAGGAGAAAATTGGCACTTGGGTTTCCATATTGTCGTTATTTGGAATGTCTGTTCTTAAGGCTGATGAGTGAAAGAGATAAATTCAACTCCAGAAACATGCATTAACTGTCTGTTATGGACAGGGCTCTCTGTTGGCTCAGGGGCTGCCAAGACAAAGGTGCCAGCTTACTTGGCATGACTGTAATGTTCCCAGGCAGTACCAGCACTCACCCCTTTGGGAATATGGGAGTCAATTCATTGGAGAAGAGAAGGATTATGACAGAACTCCCTAAGAGAGGCCATTGAAATTGGAGGATGTCTCCTTGTCTGTTTGGGCTAGACCAGGTAAAACTTCCTGAAGACGATCGTTGTCAGCTGGGTATCAAATTAGATCTTTGAATGAAACTCCTGGCTTCCTCCAGCAGGGGACAAATTTGTTGGCTTTTTCAGTTTTGAATTTTTTTAAGTTATTAACTTTTTTTGTGTGTGTGCTTGTGATCTCGTTGGATGAATTTTATTTCATTTTTTATGGTTTCAAAGATTGTTTTAGCTTGTTCCTTTTTACCCCCTGGCCATAATTGATGAGCAGCCAAGTACTAGGTTTAGGGTTATGTGTTTAGTTCTCCCCTTGCCCTATTTTGGGAAAGATCTCTCTGGGATGATGTCCCGGAGCAGGATACTTTTATAAAGCAAAAGTTTCTGGCCCTTGATGATGACTCCGAAGGCAGGATGATGGCCTACTGATGACATAGAAGCAGGCCTGCCATCCATGTGAGGAGGCTTATTTCCTGAACTTTTTGTTTACAGCTTATGTGTCATCATAGTTGGGGAGATTGTCTTCCCAGCTTCAACAAAACAAAAGCAGACCCGGGTTCTAGAGATAACTTGGGATAGGGAGCGAAGATGAATTCTCAGTGTGACCCCCAGGTCCTGGAAAGCAGGGCTCACACCTTGGATTGTGCTGAACACAGCCTTTTTCAGGATCAGGGCTCAGTTTTTGGCTTTTTTTTTTTTTAATAGCTTTTTATTTATAAGTTATATGCATGGATAATTTTACAACATTGACAATTGTTTGGCTTTGCTTTTGAAGAAAAACTTTTAAAGGAAAGAAAAGCGAAATTTCAGTTAGAGGTTAGGGAATATGAAGGGGTACATCTGTTTCCATCCACATTCATCAGGCCTCCAGGCCTGCTTGGGACTCCTTGGATAGTTGTGAGGGAGCACTGATGGCGGGAGCCTGCTTTGGGAAGCTGGGCCGACCTGCTAGCACTCTGCCAAACACTTCATGACTCCCCTCGTTGGACCTCACAGTAACTCTGGGAGAAAGGTGCTGTTACAAGACCCATTTTACAGTTTACAGACTGAGACGGGGGAGTGTCTGCGTCTGGATTTGTGTTCTGCCTCCCTGGACTTCCCCCAGTGCCCCTGTGCTCTCAGAAAGCCTGCTCTCCTAAGAATGAATGAGAAGGAAGGCACTTTTCACAAGTTGGCAGGCCATCAGTAAGGCTCCAGGATAAATTCATTATTGCCCCTACCTGTGTATACGTGGTCAGGATTTGATAGAGAAATATAGCCTGATTTTTGGTGAAGCAGTTGGGGTTACACGACTTTCCCAGGGTCACACAGCTAGTAAGTGTTAAGTGTCTGAGGCCGGATTTGAATCCAGGTCCTGCTACCTCCAGGCCGGAACTCTATCCACTGCCCCAGTAACCTGTTTTTAAAAAATAAACTTTGAAGTGTGTGGGAGGACAAGGCCTTGGTTGAGCTGCCGCACACGTGAGGAGAGATTGTATACAAATGTGACAATGTGAAGAGTTTTGGGGGGCCCTTGACCCCTCATCCTTTGGCTGCACTGTTAAGGGAAGCTTCTTAGTCGTAGATTTCAAGGGTTTGCAGAGCCCTTTGTACCCAGCACTGAGCGGGGGAAGGTGAAGAGCTTCTCATTGAAACTGGGAGACACTGGCCTCCCTCAGGATGGACCGGCAAACCCAGGGACGTGTCGGAGACGTGGCCGTAATCCATTGTCCCTCTCCCAAGGAGACCTGCTCTCTAGAACCATGTGCAGAGAGAACAAAGAAGGTCCGGGCTGCTGCCTGCAGGGGGGCAGAGAGCCCTCAGAATCCAGAGGAGGGATGAGTGAGACCCCCCAGCGGTCAGCACCCTGCTCCTTCCTGGCCAGCCTTCCCAATTCTCCCAAGGCTCTGAGATTCCTTCCCTTCCTGCTTGGATGTGTGAGAGAGCAGGCAGCTTCAGAAAGGAGACTCTAGAGGGAGCTCCCCGCCCTTAAGAAGAAGGATTAATTAGGGCTTTTTGGTTTCTGTCCCACTGTCATTTCCCAGGGTGCTGCTTGGGGAAGGGTGGAGGGGAGGAGAAATCAAAGAGAAAGTGTTTGAAGCTGGGTATGCAGCACCCTAATTGGGGGCTCCCTACCTCCCCAAGGAGATTCTTGAGGAACTTTGCTGAGCCCCAGATTGGGTGTTGCAATTTGCCCTGGAATTGTCTCTCTCCATTTTCCTCTTTGGGGCAATGGTCTCCCATGTTCTGTCACGAAGCGCCCCAGCCTCAGCCCTTCCAAGTGGGATGGTCAGCTGATTCCAGCTGATTCCTCACTGATAGGCCCCGGCGTGAGCTTCATTTTCTTAGAAAAAGCTGATAAGAACGTTCTGTATGTGGTATTCTGTTGTCTTCTTCCATCTCTTGGTGGTTGTGCCCAGGAGAGGGATGGTGGGCTCGGCAGGTGTCAACAGCTCTCCCTGAGGCCTCCCTGGCCAAAGCCAGGACCCAGTCTGGTCTGGAGCGGAAGCTTGATCCCAGTCACACAAATGGGCCAATTTGCCTGGGATCAATAATGCCCCTTAGGCCTCTTAGTTCCCCTTTTGAAACCGTTTCCTGTCTCCTCTGATCTTTGGGTATTTGGTACTTGGGCCTTGCTTGAGAACATCACTTTTCTCTTGGCCCGGTGATTCCCTCCCTGTGCTGACCTTGCTGCCCCCCTTATAAGTCCTAATGGTGCTTGGCCCTGCCCTCATTCTTATCTGGCCTAATTAGTTTGGCCCAAGTAAGTTATAAGCTGATTAAGAATTGTTTATTTTTGTGAAAATGAGGTTCCACCTTAAGGACTAATGTTCTAGGCATGAAACGGTCCCTTGTAGGCATTATATACAGATATAAATTACTGAATTGTGCAGTGTACAATTAGAGACTAGAAGTGTACGTTATAATGTACTAATTGTGTGGAGCAGACAGTTCTAGAATTGGGGGGGAGGGAGTGTGATTAACTAAAGCTCCTTGGAGGAACCATGGGGCCTGAATGGGAAGCTGGGGTGGCCAGAGAGAAAAAGTCCCTTTTTGGGAGGAAAAGCACACTGATGATGGGGCTCCTTGAGGAGGTTTAAGAGCACATCTGAGGCCATATTTGGGAAGTTCCCTTGGATTCCTTTAGGAGCGTGCTGGGGACAGGAATGGAACCAGTCCTGGAGTGTGACCAAGGCCTGTGGTTTTTCCTTTGTAGCATCTGAGACTCTCTCCCTTCTCTAATACTTCCCCTCTTCCCCTCATGCCAGGTGGTTTCGGAAGAGTCGGCCCCCCTTAAGTCTCTCCCCACTTCAGTCCATCCTCCATTGTCAGGTACTCCCCACTCAAGTCTCTCCCTGCTCCAGTCCATTCTCCATTTGGCCGCTAAAGTGATTTTCCTAAAGTTCAGGTGTGACTCTTTTGCGCCTACACAGTAAATTCTAGTGGCTCCTTGTTACTCCCAAGAACAAATACAAAATCCGGTCTGGTGTTCAGGGCCCTCCATAATCCGGCTCCTACTTCTCCAGGCTTCGGACACCCGTCCTCCTTGCTCCAGGGACAAGGCCCTCCCTCTCTGTTCTGGGCCTTCTCCCAGGCCTGGAAGACTCTCCTCTCCACCTGCTGACCTTCCTGGCTTCCTTGGAGTCCCAGATGAAATCCTGCTTCTAAGGAAGCCTTCCCCAACCCCTCCTCCCAGGGCTTCCCTGTTTGTCCAGTATATTACCTGCTTTGTGTGTCTGTGTTGTTTCCTCTGTTATACTATAAGCTTTTTGAGGTCAGGGATGTCTTTTGCCCTTTTTTGTATCGCCAGCACTGAAGTCCGGGCCTGATGGGTGGAAATGTTCATTCTGGCCCTTCGTGATACTGCGGCCGAGCCAGGCCTTCCGTCCTCTACTACCTCCTGAACTCTGTTGCTTCTATCCCACAATCCACCTATTAAATCCCTCCCTTTTGCCTTCAGTCTTTCCTAATATCAGGATCTTTTTTAGTGAGCCCTTTCTCATTTTGTGGTATTGTATTTAAGCTTCATTTTCAGTATTTGTCTTTCCAATGAATTTGTTGTTGTTCACTGGTTTCAATCACATCTGACTCTGCAGAGCCTTATTTGGAGTTTCTTTGACAGAGATACTAGAGTTTTGCCATTTCCTTCTCCAGCTCATTTACCGTGAGGAAACTGAGGCAGACAGGTTAAGTGATTTGTCCAGGTTCACACTGCTAGGAAGTATCTGAATTTGGATTTGAACTTGGGAAGATGAGTCTTTCTTATTCCAGGATCAGCACTCTAACCACTGTTTCACCTCATTACCCAACAAATAGTCTGTATTTGATTTATTTATTTAATGTTTTTTTCTCTAGTTACATTTAAAACACAATTTTTTTTTTTTACATTTGTTTTTAAAATTTTTCAGTTCCAGGTTCTCTTCCTTATCCCTACACACAGTGAAGACACCACCTGTGGTTATACAAACATTTCCATAAAAGTCCAATGAATAGTCTAAATTAATTTCTTGAAGTATAGACTTATTCAATTTCCTTATAGTCCACCTCTTGTACCTGCACATTGCTACTAGAAAAACCACAGCTTCAACTTATACTTTGTTGGCAAGGTGATATCTCTGAATTTTTGTTTGCTGCCTAGATTTCCCTTTGGAGGGGCGTCTTTTGATTTCATAGTTGCAGTCAACTGACCACAGTGATCTTTGAGCCCAAGAGTATAAAAATCTGACTCTGCTTCCGTTTTTTCTCCTATTTGCCAGAAGGTGATGAGATGAGTTGCCAAGATCTTAGTTTTCTTGATGTTAAACTTCATTCCAGCTTTTATACTTTGCTCTTTCACCCTCATCAAGAGGCTTTTTAATGCCTCTTCACTTTCTGCCATCAGAGTGGTATCTCTGCACATCTGAGATTGTTGATAATTCTTCTGGCTCCCTTCGTTCCAGCTGTTGTTTCATCCAGCTAGCATTCTTCATGATGTACTCTGCACATAAGTTAAATAAATTCTTGTCGAGCTCTTTTCCCCGTCTTAAACCCATCGATTGTTCCATGTTTGGCTCTGTTGTTTCATAGCCTGTTTATAGATTCCTTAGGAGACGGATAAGATGATCTGATACTCCCATCTCTTTGAGGGCTTGCCACTTTTTGTTGTTATCCACATGGTCAAAGGCTGTAATATAATCAGGGAAGCAGAAGTCGATTTTTTTGAAGTTACCTCACTTTTTCCATAATTGGGTGAATGGTGGCAATTTGGCCTCCAGTTCCTTTGCCTCTTAGAAAGCTAACCTGTTTTTTTTTTTGTTTTTTTTTTTTTAATTCTCGGTTCATATATTGCTGAAGTCTAACTTGCAGAATCTTAAGCGTAAACTTGCCAGCTTGTGAAATGAATACAAATGTTCTGTAACTGAACGTTTCTTAGCATTGCCCTTCTTTAGGAACGAAATGTAAACTGATCTTTTCTAATCCGTTGGCCACTGTTGAGTTTTCCAAATTTGTTGGCCTATTGAGTGCAGTACTTTAACGGCATTGTCTTTTAGGGTTTTAAATAGCTCAGCTAGATTTCTGTCACCTCCACCAGCCTGATTGTTAGCAATGCTTTCTAAGGCCCACTTGACTTTGTTCTCCAGGATGTCTGGCTCTAGATCAGTAACCACATCATTGTGGTTGTTGGTACTGTTGAGAGCCTTTTTATTTAGTTCTTTTGTGTATTCTGACACAGAGCCTGACACATAGTAAGTGCTCAATAAATGTTTATTGAATGAATAAATTGAATGATTGGGGATAATTTGTTAACTTCCCTTATTCCAAATTTTCTCGTCCTTAAAATAGTGATAATATTATTTTACACTGTTGTAAGAAAAGTGATTTAGAAATTATAAAAGACTATGTATTTTAAATTATTTTTAATAACAGTCTTTTATTGATCTTTTAATTTCAGAAATATATGTATTTATTTTTACTTTCCTTCTATCCCTCCCACTGCCTCTGTCCACAACAGTAAAAAAGCTCTCCCCCAAACCAAAGCCCTCATCATAAGTATGCATAGTCCTGCAAAACAAATTCGGTGAGCCTGAAGATGTCAAGTCTGTCTCTGCATTTTATGTTCTTTGCCTTTCTGGTACAAGTGAGTGGAGTGTTTCATCTTCACTCCTTTCAGTTCATGGTTATCATCCCCTTGATAACAGTTTAGAGTTTCTTTTCTCTCTCATGTTCTTTATACAATTGTCATTGTATAAATTGTTCTCCCAATTCTGCTCACTTTGCATCCTTCCAAGTTTCCTTTAAAGTTATCCATTTCATCATTTTCAGGATAATAATATTCCATTACATTCTCATGCCCCAGTATGTTTAGCTGTTGCCCAAGAAGGAATAGACCTTAAGTCTTTGGTTTGAGGCTACTGTGAAAAAAACTGTTGCAAATATTTGAAGATGTATAAGTATTTTTCCTCTTTTTTGATTTCTTTAGGGGATAATCTTGATAATTTATGTTTAATTGGGTCACTGATTATATATAACACTAATTTTGGGGGCACAATTTCAAATCACTTTCCAGAATGGCTGGACAATTCACATCTCCACCAACAATGAGCATGTCTTTTTTCCCCACAAATTCTATTTCCATTATCTATCATTACCTTCTTTTGTCATTTTTACCAATCTAATGGGTTTGAGGGGACACCTCAGAGTTATTTTATTAGTAGTAATATGGGGTATTTTTTTTCATATTGTTAACCATTGATTGATTGAATTTCTTGAAAACTGCCCGTTCATATCCTTTGAATATCTATTGAGAAATGTTGCTTAGTCTTTTAAATTCAAATCAGCTGCCTATATATGAAATATTTATCAGAGAAACTAGCTGCCAATATTCTTTTCTCCTCATTAACTTGTTTTCCCTCTTTTTTAACTATATTAGATTTGCACAAAAGCTGTTAAATTCTATATAACTAAAATTATCTTTTATCTTGCATGATCATAGTTAGTTATGAATTTTCCCTCAATCCATAGGCCTGAAAGGGCATTTCTTCTTTGTGCCTCCAATGTATTGAAGGTGGGATCCTTTAATTTCACATGATCATAGTTAGGCCACCTTTGGTGACATTTCCCCCTGTTGCCATCACTCCAGTAGTGCCTTCCACTGCTAGGAAAGCATCCCTTGGGAAGAGGTTGAGGCAGGCCACCATGATTAATTTGGATTTGCTGGCCATTGCGTTCTTGGCGGTATTGGGGTTGGCATGTTCTGTATCAGCTCATACACATCTGTCTGGTTCTGTTCCGCTCTGCCCACTGGACCTTTGCACCTGCACTTTTGTCACTCTGATTTTTGGATGTCTATGTGGCCTTTCCCTCTGGCTGTGGCCTTCTTGGGCCATGTGCCATGCAGCAGGATCCCTTGGCCAGAAGGAATGCACACATGAGCAACTCATCTACCCAAATGGATTTTTATTATCAGTATTATTTCTTGAGCCAGATTAGTGCTATGTAAGAGAAATTGGGGGATGAGGGCCCAATCCTTGTTGTAATCCTGGAACTGAATGGTAGTAAGGTCCTGGATGAGGATGGAAGTGGTGGCTGTGTTTCTTTTTTTTTTAATTTATGGGATAAAACAAGCATTTCCATAACGTTATAATTTTTAAAAATGATTGTACCTAAACCTGCAAATCCATTATGTATAACTAGTTATTTCTTTTAAGTATATAATAAAGTTATTATCTAAATTTCTTTCCCCCCATTTTTTTTTCTCTCCCCCTTCCCTATTCTAGAAACGGCTATCATTACACACAAATGGTTATATATTATTATTATATGTATATAAATATATACTAATATATATAAATTATTCTAGACATACTTTTGTATATTAGTTTTTCCTCTGGATGCAGATAGTGTCTTCATATGACTTTTGTAATTAATTTGGATACTTATAATAGTCAAAGTGATTTATTTGCTCATTTTAAAAACAATTTTATTGTTACTGTATACAATGTTCTCTTGTTCTGGTCCTTTCCTTCTTTGTTATTTCATGCAAGTCTTTCCATGTTTTTCCAAGATCATTAAGTTCATCATTTCTTGTAGCACCATAATATTCCATCCCAATCATGTATCAGGACTTATTTAGCCATTCTCCAATTGATGGAGGCATCTCCTTAATTTTCAATTCTTTATCACCACAAACAGAGCTGCTATAAACATCATAAAATATATAGATTCTTTTCCTTTTCTGTAATCATCTTTGAAAATGGACCTAGTGGTGGTTCTGCTGGGTCAAAGGGCATAAGCCATTTTGTAACTCTTTGGGCCTAATTCCAGATTGCTTTCCAAAATTGTTGGAGCAGTTCACAATTCTACCAATCATGAATTAGTGTCCCAATTTTTCAACATTCCCTTTCAGCATTTGTTGCTTTCCCCTTCAATCAAAATATTGCAGGGTTATTTTAATTTGCTTTTCTCTAACAAATGATGTTTTAGAGCATTTATTCATATAATTATAGATTGTTTTGATTTCTTCATTGGAAAACTGCCTATTTATATCTTTTGACCATTTATCAATTGAGGAATGACTCGCATTCTCATAGATTTGACAAAGTTCTTTACATATTTGAGATATGAGATTTTTATCTGAAAAACTAAATATTTTCCCCCAATTTTCCATTTTCCTTCTGATCTCATCTACATTTGTTTTATTTATACAAAACTTTTAACCTTAATTTAATATAATCGAAATTATCGACCTAAAAACTTTCCCCCAATTTTCTGCTTTTCTTCTGATCTCATCCACATTTGTTTTATTTATACAAAACCTTTAAACTTAATATAATTGAAATTATCAACCTGACTTTGTCTCTGTCTCTTGTTTCTTCATACACTGTTTGCCTAGCCATAAGTCCAAAAAGTAGTATGTCCCATATTCTTTAAATTGTCTTGAAATATCTTTATATCTAAGTCATGTATCCATTTTGACCTTATTTTGATCAATGGTCTATGCTCTATGCTGAGTTTCTGCCATATTGTTTTTTAGTCTTCCCAACCCTTTTTTACTGTTTCTGGGGGATATTGTGGTGCTTTTAAAAAATGCTTTACTAACAGATTGGCATTGAGCAGCAGTAAAAACCCACTAAACTTGCTTAACCACTATTTATGTTTAAATTAACTCAGTGAATAATGTATTACAGTCTTTCTGTCTAAGGAAAATTTTGCAGATAAGTGGGATTTGTGACCAGATATTCAGATTAAAGGAGTAAGTTTGAAGACTGGGAACAGTGGTACAATTAGTACACCCTGGGGAATGAGAACAAGTCAGAAGGCATAGGGCATTGTTTTGTTTTTTTAAATAATAGCTTTTTATTTTCCAAATACATGCAAAGATAGTTTTTAGCATCCACTCTTTAGAAACCTTATGTTCTAAATTTTTCTCCCTCCCTTCCCCCGTCCACTCCCCTAAATGGCAAGTAATCCAATATAGGTTAAACAAGAAGGCGCAGGGCATTGTGAAGGAGCAATGGAGCGCGGATGGGAGGCTCCCTGCTCCTGGCCGTTGGAAAGGGGACTGAGCGGAGGTGTAGAGCCCCAGGCTGTGGGAGAGAGGAGGTGGCCTGGGGTCCCCATCCTTGTTACTGCACCCAGGACCCAGCCAGGGAGGGATGGCTGCAGCAACACTCCAGCGTGCCTAGCGAGGACAGGCCTCCTCCTGCCAGGGCTGGCGAGTAGCAAAGATGGGGGCCAAAGGCTAGTTGGAGCAGATAATTGGTGAGGGAGGGGATCCTGTCCCTTGAGCTCTTCTCTCTCATGAAAGTCCATGTGGGCCCATTGGGAGCCCCTTTATGGAGAGTGGAGCCCCCATGTCTTTTTGAAGACAGATGGAAAAAAAGGTGGCCAGAGATGCCTTGGGGGGGTGGGGCAGGGGTTCTAAGCGAGGAGGATGGGAAGGAGCTAGCTGCTGGCCTTGGAGTTCGCTCCACCTGCCACACTTCTCCATCTGGCTCTCACACATGACACTGTGCCTTCCTCTCCCCCCTCCCCATCTCCTAGAATCCCCCTTGCTTGGAGACACAGCTCAGACATCGCCATTTGCAGCCCAAAGTCTCTCCTGATTCCCCCAGCTGCTGTTTCTTTCCCTCCCTCACCATCTTCTTTTTAGCTACATCCTCTATTTATTTGCTTTTATTTGCCTATTTGCTGCTGTAGGTATTGATGTGTATGAGCAGGGGCTGTGTCATTCTTTGTACTTGTACTCCAGCACCATAGGCACTTAATCAGTTCTTGTAGATTGAAGGCAACTTGCTCTGATTCCCGTGTGTGGGTCAGATGAAGGACCTCCGACTCATGTGTTCCCTTGGCTTGGGACTATTTCTCTTTTATAAAAAGTTGGAGGGATGGGTAAAGCTTACTTTGGGCACTTGCTGGGTTCCCCTGCCTCATATCTTGTGGTTCCCTCCAGGCCCATGAGCCCTAGGCCACCATCATTAATAGTACTGGCAGCTAACTGATCCAGATGGGGAGGGGCCTGATCTGACGTGTCTGGACCAAGGAGCTCAGAGAATTGATAGTCATCCTATAGGGACTTTAATCTCTGATCAGAGTATTTAACATTGAGAATTTAACAATTGTATTTGGGTGAGTGAGAAGTAACATGACTTAGGAAACACTTTAATTCAAAATGTGTGATTGTATCTTTTATCCAAAGAGAATATTGGTAGGTGAGCAGTGGCAAATATTTAGAATATTTAAAACCTTGAATTCCTTATTTTCAAGTGATGTTAAAAGGAGTGTCACAGAACCATTCAGGGCAGGAAAATCATTCTGGGTCAGGTCCTGTTTAGCTGATATGGAGCGGTTCTGAAGGAGGCGTGGCATTTTAGGACATTCTCTCATTGTTTGTCCTTTGTCCTCCAAGAGGACGTGACGTCAGAGAGGGGATGCCTTGACATGTGAGGGAGGGAGGGCAGTGCTGGGTCACCAACCCTGCCTTTTCCTCCAGAGCCCTCTGTCTTTTCTGCATGTTTTGTGCAGGGGCTGATGTCTCTGTGGGAGGGTGAGGACCTAAGGAGATCCTGCCCTGAAGTGGGGTGCTGCTATGTGGTGAGGGCTGGGAGGGGAAGAAAGTTGGAAACATGTGAAATCTGCAAGGGCCCGACTTGGGTGCTAAGGTGAGAAAGAGGCAAGGTAATCCTGCAGGACTTCCAGGCCACATGCAAACGAGAGTGTGGTCATCACAGATCGAGGGGGGCTTTTCTGGGAGACTTGGCAATGGGCTGAACCTTGAAGTGAGGGATTCCATGCATCAATGCAGGGTGGGGTGGGGGGCGAACATCACAGGCCCCAAGAACCGGTTGTTAAAGGGCATCGAGGTGGAGAAGAAGTGACATGTTGGGCTAGACATGAGCATTGGGAGGGAAGACTGGCACAGGAAGGCAGAAGCCAGATGGCAAAGCCTGAGAGGGGCCACGCCTGAGCTTTGGAAGGCCCCTTGGCAGGCAGGTGGAAAAGAACTCTGAGGGGCTGTCTGCCTGCAGCTGTTTTTGCTTGAATGTTTGCAGAACGTTTTATTAGGCTGTCTCTCTACCCATAGATGCTGTCCTATCCCCATTTTACAGTTGAGAAAACTAAGGGCAGAGAGGCTGTCATGTGCCTTGGCTCACACAGCTGGGGAGCGTCTCAGATGGATTTCGAATGCAAGTCTCCCTAAGTCTCAGTTTGGCTTCTTATCTGCTCGGCCACAGGGACAGACACTGACGATGCTTTTCCTCGTAGCTGCAGACTGCTGCCATAGACAGTGTGATGTTTGTCTTTGTTTGTCATTCACAGAAAACCAGCAATTCTGACGTTCGGGAGTGCTGGGGCAAGGTTTGCAATTGGAGAGCAAAACTAGCACGTGGCCACTGAGTCTCTTGTAGAGTCTCCTCCTCCAGGTTAGAGATGTCAGCCCTCTCTTTCCCTTTACTGACTGTTTATTTCCCTTTTATTTTTTAAATAAAATGTTACTGCACTCTCTTGTTTATCTGTCACCTTCATTTCCTGGGGTGGCCTTCCCTTTCCCAGAGAGCCCTATCCTTTGTAACAAAGGGTCAGAGAGAGAGGAAACAGTGTAGCAAAGCGCTCCAACATTTCTTTCAAAAAACATCCCATTTTATTTTATCTTTTTCCCTTCCTTCACCCATTGAGAAGGCAAGAAAAACAGTATCCATTACAGATACAAATAAGAGAGACCTACAGAACAGATTTCCACATTAGAAGCATTCCAAGGTTTTAAAAAAACAGGGAAAAGGAAGACAGCAGCCCCCTTCGTCCTTGTGCTGTCTCCCAAGGCAGGCAAGCTCTTGGGTCCTTTGGAATCATCTCGAGCCATTGTTTTGATCAGGGCGGCCCCGTCTCTCTCAGCTGGTCATCCTGCAGCATTGCTGTTACCATGAACAGTGTTCTCCCGGGTCTGCTCACCTCACTGGGCATCAGCTTATTCAGATCTTCCCAGAACCATTCCCCTCATGGTTTCCTACGGCACGGTTGTATCCCATCCTATATCTGTCTCACCTGACGGGCTTCCGCTGAGCTCTGTTTCAGAAAGTCTGATGGGACGTTCCACAGCCCTAGGCCTCCATCTCTGATGCAGAGGGGCTTTCCCTTTACCTTGGTTTTGTTCTCAGATCTGTTTTTTCTTCTCGGGTCACTGGTGTTCTCCTGCGGGCCACTAAGGCCAGGTCCCAGTGAGTTCCCACTCATCTTGTTGGTTTCTTGGTACTCATCATGTTCATCATCTCTGTGGCACTGCAGTTTCTGTACCCAATTCCCCCGTCATCCGACATAGACTATAAAAAATAAGACTTTTCTCTGGAAGAGAGTGAGTGTTACTACCCATGGTTCAATATGGTCTCTGTTTATAACTGGCCTCCTTGGAGTACATGCCTCGCGGTGGGGGTTTGGGGGCCAACGGGTGTGGATGTTATTTTCAGTTTCTTTGCATAATTACAGATTTCTTGGCTCCCAGTTTCTTCAAGTTCTCTGATTCTCCTTTTCCCTCGAGCCATTGTTTTGATCAGGGCGGCCCCGTCTCTTTCAGCTGGTCATCCTGCAGCTCTAAATCTGTTTCTTCCTTCTGTTTCTCTGCCCGCTCTCCTGGGCAAACAGACCTCACACCCAACAGGGGCAGCACCCTCCAGCCCACTGTTTGACTCCTCCTGCCCTCATGGAACAAAAAAGCCCCCAGACCCTCTCCAGAGCATTCTGTTCAAGCATTGTCCTCAAAGGAAGAACTTCATCTCCTTTGATCTGACATGTCTTCTCACCAGAGCTGGCCACTTATTATCTTGAGTCGCTCCCCCTCCCATCTTTGTCACCTGTGAATGTGATGATCACATGACTGGACTTTTGGTCAGCCATAAAAATCCTAAGCAGTGCAGGGCCAGACAGGTCCTGGAGGCGCCTTCCTTAAAGACCCTGCTTAATCCTACTCTCATCATACACTACCTCCATCCCTTCCACCAGAATATCCTCTTACAGATTTTGTTTTGTCAAATTGGGGTAAATTATATTTCTCTGTGTAGTGTATGCACACTGGATCATCAGGTTTGCTTCCCGTTCAGCTACTAGAACCATTATGGAGAGTCGAAGTCACTGGGGAAAGGGGGCCAGCTGCTGACCAGCTGCCACTGATAGGCAGATAGATGGGCACAGGGGCCTGGGCCTCCTCCCTCAGACAGGCTCTGCTTCCAGTCCAGTCCTAACGTCATTGTTGGGGAGGCAGCTCTTGGGGAGTGGGGGCCAACTGTGCTCCCAGCTGTCACCCACAGGGCAGGTTAGCTGAAGCGGGGGGTCCTAAGGAAGAGATAGGGCAGGTTCAGTCACCTCCACCTCCCCTCAGACTCTGAGGCAGACAGCCCAAGGCCCGGATCCCAAGACCAATGCCTCTGCCCCGATCCAGGGAGATGCAGCCACAGGGAATGAGGACTCAGGAGGAGGGGCTGCTACCAGAGTCCCGGCCCGCTCCGTGGGCCAGAAGCATATGGGATTTCCTCAGTGGAAATGGCATTAAAGATGAGGCCGGACCGTGAGAGCCCAGGGACTTTTGCATCCTCACGCATTATCTCCTTGAGTGCTGTGAACCCGGAGACCAGCTCTCCATCTCTTGTATCCCCCTCATTTGGCTCAGTCCTTGGCACTCAGTAAGTGCCTACTGGAGCCTTTGTTCATAATGTGCCCCGCTTTGGCCAGAGAGTAAGATAATGACCTTGGTCTGGGTGATCTGCTCTTTGTGATGGCCTTTGCCACCCTCCATTCTCAGGGAAGCCCAGGCTATAAGGAGATGATGCTGCTGGTGAGGACATGTGGCTCGCACTGGGAGATCTTGGTCTGACTAAGATGATGTCCAGGCAGGGATAAAGCCAGAGAAAAAACGGGGCAGAGGACAGCCTCTCCTGCCTATCAAACAAACCCAAACCCCCAAACCATCCACCTGGCAGGGGACAGCCTCGGGTTTCTGCCCGTGTTTAGTTCTCTCTGCATCATTGGTGTCGGCGTCACGGCTGAGAGGGGCTCGTGCTGGGCCGATGAAAGCCAGGGGACTTTGGGTTTGTGGCCTGGTCCTAGAAGAGGCAAGTTTGCACTCCGCCCCCAAGAGGGGAGAGGGGAGCTGCGCCAGATGCTGGGCGGGGCGCCCTTGGTTCTGAAGGGAGCCACCTGAGCCGGGGTTCAGTGATGCGTCCGGCTCTGGGGCCTGGGTTTGGCAGACTGTTCTTGTCTCTTTTTCTGATCCTGGGCACAGGTCAGTGTGCAGTTCTGGAAGAGCTCTTTCTGTTCTTGGGACTTGTGTTGTAAAACACTGATTTTAAGGTCATTTTTCTGAGTATCTCTTGCGCTTCCCGCTTACTGGATGCAGCTCTTTGAGTAGAAATTTTACAAGAAAGACAAGTCAGTGCCACTCAGCAAAGCTGTCTTTTAGAGACCGCGGTATGCTTGGCTCTGAAGCCCCCAAGATAGAAATCAGCTGTCCTCAGGGAGCTTCCCTTCTCCTGAAGGCTGAGGGAGCAGGTGCCCTGGAGGGAATCCTACCTGGGAAGGGGCCGATTGTGAGGGGAAGGGGGCTGGGATCCATATGTGGTGGGTGGCCAAACGGGTTGAGATGCTGCGAGCCCCTTGGAACAGGAAAAGGGGGGTGTAATATGGGCAAAGGCAGGTTGGGACGAGGCCCTACAGAGGGCCCCTAGATAGGCAGTAGGGGCTGCTGAGCTGCACCTGGGCAGGTGGTCAGTTGGGGCAGGGAGAGTGCCGGAGCAGCCCTGGCATGGTGTGGCAGGACCCTGGTATGTGGCTGTGAGAAAGGCCTCCGGGGGGACCGGGAAGTTCAGGGGGGGGGGTTCTGTTTGGGAGCTATCAAGCTGGACATGTCTGCAGGACGTCCGGTGGGATGTTTGGGAGAACGGGTTCCGGGCCCTGGGCAGAAGCATCTATCCCCAGGGGGTTACCAGGAGTGCCAAGGTCCAGAGAATAAAGGCGGCCAGCCCTTCCATCCCTGAGCAGGGCTAGGCTGGGCCTTGGGGGTGGCAGAACACCCAGCCCGTGAGTGTATGTGTGGCGTTGCACACCTGTAGACCCCCCCCCCACCTGTAGAGGGGAGCACTTGTTTGTGCTTCCATGGCCTTTCAGCAATCTCTGAGTGACTCGGGAGTCATAGACTAGTGGGAGCCTCCTTTTCTGGTCAGCCTTTGTTGGTGCCCAACCCTCCTTTCCGTGGGGCTTGAGGGCCATTCCCAGCTCCCATTTCAGTCTTCAGATGCCCCGACTTCTCTGTAGCCGCAGCGTCCGGGCCCAGCGTTAGGGTTCCGTCCTTCCTTTCCTCACATGGCCAACTCCTCAGTATGGCCTCTCTAGACTCTTTGGGGGACAGTTGAAGTGACGAAAACAGGGGGGGCATCTGGCTGGCCTTTCGCAGGGGTCCCACCCGTGGAGGCCTCGTCTTGGCTGCAGGAGCTGGTGGGGTGCCCTGCTGCTTTTTCTTCCCAGTGTCATGCTTCCCCCTCAGCTTGGAGGATTTTTTGATGTAAAGATGAATTCTTCATATTACTGAATGTTTCTTGGGGGCCCACCATGCACCCCAAGGCAAAAGACCCTCCTGCCTTGTCAAGATCAGCCTTGTGGGGGATTCCACCAGAAGACAGCTCTGTGTGTGCAGCAGGAGTGGAATAAAGTGGAACAGCGCAGGGGGCACTAGAATTAAGGGGGAGGAATGGGGGAATTAAGAATCGTAAGGTGGGATTTCGGTTGGGGCCTACGGGAAGTCAGTGGTGGGCTCGGAAGAGAGCGAGCATTCCAGGGATGGAGGATGCCCCAAGTCCAGAGGAGCTGGGTCATGTGGCACAGCCGGGAGGCTGGAGAAGCCAAATGGAGGAGGTCGTGACCAAACACTGGAAAGGGAGGAAGGGGCTTGGGGCAACAAACACAGGGGTTTGTGTTTGATCCTGGAGGCCTCGAGCCCTGAAGTCGGTTGAGTGGGGGGCCATGGTTGCACTGGAGTTTTAAGATCACCTGGACAGCTGAGAGGAGGGTGGGCTGGAGAGGGGATAGACCTCCCCCAGCAGCCACTGGTCTGCTGGCCTGAGGGGGTGAGGGCATGCCCTGGGCGGGGGACCAGGAGTGGTAAGATTACAAGGGTTAGAGGGGTGAACTCTGGCAGGCTGTGGCCAGATTAGATAGGGGGTGCCCTTCTGCCCTTCCTTTGACCAATGCCATTCTTTTTGAAAGGTCTGTCTTTCCTGAGCTATTTCCTTGTTAACGGATTTTAGCTCGCTGCTTGGAGACAAACTCCTGCCTTCATGGATTCTCACTTGTATATAATAAATGTGTGGTGTATTTTTGAAGAAAAGCAAAACAATTATATTGGTAATTTCTTTGTTTCAGAATCCACCTTGGCTTTCTGTTTGTGCCTGATGTTTTATTTTTCTTTATAAAATGAAAGAAACATATTCTTATTTTAGTTGTTTTTGATTACATTTTGAGTTTCCCTCCCTCTCTTCTTCATTAGAGAAGACTAGCATTTGATATACGTGTGTGATCTGTCATTTTAGCTCTGTTATGACCTCATTTTGGGATTCTCTTGGCAAAGATGTTGGAATGGTTAGCTAGTTCCTTCTCCAGCCCATTTTACAGATGGGGATATTGAGGCAAGCAGTTAGTGATTTGCATGTAGTTGATGTGAATGTTCCTTTTACTCAGAATAGCTTAGTTATTCATATTTATTTTTCAAATGATATTATTATTATATACAGTGTTCTCTTGATTCTGCTTATTTAACAGTCTTTGTTATTTCATGCATATCTTTCAAAAGTTTTTTTTTTTTTTAATTTACCCATTCATCATTTCTTACAGCACACTAGTACTCTACAATTTTATATCGCAATTTATTCATCTATTCCGGGCATCCCCTGACTTATTTGCCACCACAAGGAGAGATATTGTCAATATTTTAGTGCACATATAGCTTCTTTTCTTTTTTCCCCAATCATCACCTTAGGAAATAGATTTAATAGTGGCATTGCTGGGCCAAAAGCTATATACAACTTTCCATTTAATTTTTTTTGTTAAGGCATTTGGGATTGAGTGACTTGCCCAGGATCATACAGGATATACACAATTTTGTTTTGTTTTTTAACTCTTTGGGCAAATTATTTTCCAAAATTGTTAGATCCATTCACAATCCCAACAATATTGTATTATAACAGTGTCCCAGTTTTTCCATGCATGCCAGTGCTTGTCATTTTTTTCCCCCTACCACTTGAGCTTATCTATTAGGATAAAATGAGAGTTGTTTTAATTTCCATTTCTTTAATCAAGTTATGGTTTAGAACATTTTTTCATATGACTATATATGCCTTTGATTTTTTCTTTCATAAGTTATCTGTTCATATTCTTTAATTATTTGTCAATTGGGGAATGACTCATATTCTTATAAATTCGACTCATGCTTTATATATTTGAGATTTGAGGCCTTTATCTGAGAAATTATAATTTTTTCCTCCCAGTTTTCTGCTTTCCTTTTAATCTTCGCTGCTACATCAGTTTTACTTGCAAATAAAGTTTTAAATTTTAATTTAATGTAATCAGACCATGCTCGCTATCTCTTTTTTAATTCATAAATTCTTCTACCCATAAATCTGTTAGGTATGTGTTCCATATTCCTCTAATATACTTATGATATCTCCCTTTCTGTTTAGGTCATATTTTTTGACCTTTTCTTGGTGAGTGATGTAAGACGTTACTCTTCACCTAGTTTCTGCCAGACGATTTCTAGTTTTTCTGGAAGGTTTTACCACATTAGTGGGTTCTTAAACTAAAAGTTTGTATCTTTGCATTTGTCAAACACAAGATTACTATATTTATTAGCTATTGCGTATTGCATATTTGTGATATTCTACTGATCTACCACTCTATTTCTTAGCTATTCCCAGATAGTTTTAATAATAACTAAAATATTTCCCCCAAGTCAAGGGGCAAAGTTTATTGTAATTGTGGGTTAAGTTACAGAATGATTTAGCAAAAAATGAGGAGAAAGAAGACAAATTTACAGAAAGAGACGGAGAAATCTGTTTTTTTATGTCACTGAGATGCTAATTTTATGGCCTAGAGGTAGAATTGAGGAGTGATCTGGTATCTATCTCACCATTTGTTTCAGAAACTCTATAATAATTATCTTTTAATAGTTTAAGATTTAGTACTGCTAGAACTCTTGCCTTATATACATTTTTTTCATTAATTCCTTTGATATCTTGACCTTTTGTTTTTCCAAATGGATTTTGTTATTATTGCTTCTAGCTTAATAAAATAAATTTTGATAGTTTAATTAGGATGGCACTAAATAAGTAGGTTAATTAGGTAGAATTGTCATTTTTATTATATTAGTTCAGCCAATCCATGAACAATATTTCCCCAATTATTTAAATCTGATTTGACTTGTACAAAAAGAATTTTAAAATGTCTTTGTATAGTTTATAGTTCTTAGGTATATTTTGACAGATGTATTCTTGGGTATTTTATATTAACTACAGTTATTTTAAATAAAATATCTCTTCTTGCAGGACTTTGTTGTGATAATAGAAATGCTGATGACTTATGTAGGGTTTTTTGTATTCTGCACTTTGCTTAAAATGATTATTTCAGCTAATTTTTTAATGGAATAGCTAGAATTTTCTGTTGTTTGCAAAGCGAGAGAGAGTTTTATTTCTTCATTGCTCATTCTGATTCCTTCAGTTTCTTTTTCTTTTCTGATTGCAATTGCTAGCATTTCTAGTACAATACTGAATAAAATTGGTGACAAAAAGACATTTTGGTGTCTTTGGGAAAGCTTCTAGCTTATCTTCATTAAAGATAATGCTTGCTAATAGTTTAGGTAAATGCTTATCATCTTAAGGAAAAATCCATTTATGCCTATGCTTTCAAGTGTTTTTTTAATTTGTCCAAAAGTTTTTTCTGCATGTATTGAAGCAATCATTTGATTTTTGTTGCTTTTGTAATTGACATAATTATGCTAATAGTTTTTCTTATGTTTAATTATTCCTGAATTCTAGATGAATCCAACTTGGTTATAAAGTGTAATCGTTCTGACATCGTAATGGTCTCCCCCGTTGTGTCCTTACCTCCGTGTAGCCACACTGCCTGGCTCATTCGCCATTCTGTTCTCTTTGTAGGGGGCAGTGACAGGCTGTGGCCCCTACATACTTCGGTTTGTTTATTCTTTCCCTGTGGGAGGGGCAGGTTGCTATAACTACTGTTTCTGTCTCTGACCCCCCCTTTGCATAAGGGCCTGGCTTAGGAGCATAGTAGAGCCCTTAAACCAATACACATAATTTCTAAATGACTTAACAGGATGGTTGGGGAAAATTTCCTAATGGTGCCCAGGAACTGAGTGTACTCATCTTTTTGTCATCATGAGTTAAGATTTCTGATGAAACATTTTATTTTGGCTTGGTTTTTTTACATTTCTGGTGATTTAGAACAGTCTTTCATTTGGTTATTCAATAGTTTTCAATTCTTTAATATCACTTATCAGAGATTTGATGCAAAGATTTTTCCCCAATTAATTTTCTCTTATCCTCATTTCATTTCAGCTTTTCAACTTCTTATAAATGAAATGATCTTCCTTTAAAAAAAAATAAATAAATTTTTAGAGGCAGCTAGGTGGTGCAGTGAATAGAGCACCAGCCCTAAAGTTAGGAGAACCTAAGTTCAAATCTGTCCTCAGACACTTAACATTTCCTAGTTGTGTGACCGTGGGCAAGTCACTTAACCCCAATTGCCTCAGCCAAAAAAAAAAAAAATTAAGTTAAAAAAGTTTTTATTAATATTTTCTGTTTCTTACATCATCCCTTCTCCCTGCCCATTTCCATGAGACAAATAATGAATTTTTGAAGAAGAAAAAGAAATCAGCACAACTTATCCTTACATTGAAGAAAACCTGAAAATGTGTGTAGTATGTAACATCTGTGGATCTTTCACATCCACAAAGGGTTTGATTGGAGATATCTTTTCTCTCATCATTGGAATCCTGCTTGGTTGTTACTATTTTGTCACATTTGCCTCTGGGTTTTTGGCGTGTCATCTTTCTTTCCATTTATATTGTTGGAGTTACTGTGTAGATTATTTTCTAAACTATTTATTTTACCCTGCCATAGTTCATGTAGATTTTTCTTTCTTCCTCAATATTCGTCCTACACATCATTTCTTATACACAGTAATATTTCTAATACATTTATGGACCACTGTATGTTTAGCCATTCCCCAGATTGTGGGAATCTATTTTATTTTTGAGCTCTTGCTATTGTGGTTTGGTTCTTTCAGTCATGTCTGACTCCTCAAGACCCCATTTGGGGTTTTCTTAGCAGAGATACTAGATTGGTTGGCCATTTCCTTCTCCGGTTCATTTTACAGATGAGGAAATTCATGCAAACAGAGTGAAGTGACTTGCCTAAGGTCCCAGAGCTAGGAAATATCTGAGGCTGGATTTGAACTCAGAGGATGAGTCTTCCTGAGTCCATGCTTGATGCTCTACTATGCCACCTAAGTACTTTCATTTCTCAGTTATCACAAAAAATGCTGCTAAAGGATGATTTCAGAAAGCCTGGAGAGACTTACATGAACTAATTGATGCTGCATGAAGTGAGCAGAACTAAAAGATCATTATATGTGATAACAATAGGATTCAGTTCTGATAAATGTGGCTTTTTTCAACAGCGAGGTGATTCAGACCAGTTCCAATGGTCTTGTAATGAAGAGAGCAATCTGCCCCTAGAGAGAGGGCAGTGAGTACTGAATGTGGATCACAACATAGCATTTCACCTTTTTTGTTGTTCTTTGCTTGGTTTTTTTTCTTTATCATTTTTTTCTTTTTGATCTGATTTTTCTTGTGCAGCATGATAATTGTGAAACATGTATACAAGAATTGCACATGGTTAACCTATATTAGATTACTTGTTGTCTGGGGGATGGAGTGGGGGAAAGAGAGGGAGAAAAAATTGGAACACAAGGATTTGCAAGAGTGAATGTTGAAGACTATCCTTGCATGTATTTTGAAAATTTAAAAAAACCTATTATTTTGAAAATGCCATAAATGTTTTAGAGTATATAGGAACTTTTTTTCTTATCATTGGCTACCTTGTGGCTATAAGCTCAGTAATTGAGTGTCTAATTCAAAGGATATGGATATTTTAGTCACTTTATTTGCATCATTTTAAATTTACCTAATTTTTAATAATTGTGCCATTTTGCAGCTCCATCGTCAATGTATCAGTGTGCCTTTCTTTCTGCATTATCCTCTTTGCCAATATGTAAGGTATGAAATGAAACCTCAGGATTTGTATTTCTCTTATTAGTGTTTGGGGATTTTTTTTCATGTGGTAGTACACCAACTGCATTTTATGATTTAATATAGCTCAGGTCCTTTTCTTTTCAGTTTTGGTCTAGTTTGATTTCTGTCTTGTAAGAAAACTTTATTTAATTGTGGCAATGGCGGGTAAAACCTAGCCCCTCGTGGCTGGGAAGCTGGGCCACTTCTATCTATTGCTTAGGGACACCAGGTGTCCTGGTCAGTCAGCTACTTCCATCTTCCTTTGATTGTTTACAGACACTGTGGAGGCAGTGAATGCCTTTTTTTAGTGTTTCAGGAAATTGCTCCTATTCACTTTTCCCCCTCCCCATAATCTAATCTTTCCTCTAATTGGAAATCAGGTTATCTAATGTTGTATCCTGGCTTGTGTCTTGTTAAGTGTTTTAATTAATTTATCTTATTTGATGAATTGTTTTTAATATATATGTCTTTGCATTCAGGGACTTTAAACTGGGACTGGAGAGTCCACTGATCCATTTGTCATAGCCTATTTTATTAATAAATCAGATAGCTCAGATTGTTACCTTAGTCATTAGTATTGATGCAGTTGTGAGTACTTAGCAGTTCTTTGGAGAACGATTTGTTCATACCTTCTGTTTATCTCTTGAGGGATGACTACTAGTCTTTTTTTTTTTTTTTTTTTAATCATTTCTATATCTTAGATACCAGACCTACTGGAGAACTTTGATACAAAGATTCCTTCCCATTTGGCCACTTCTCTTCTTCTTCTCTTCTTCTCCAGGATGCTTTCATGTCTGTGCCAAAGCTTCTGAGTTTCAGTTCTCTTTTCTACTGTAAACACCATATTATGTTTCTTCAGTTATTTTACTATAATCTTTTTTTAAGGAGACCCTGTTTCCACTGATTCCCTTCCTTTCACCCTAATCCCCTCTTCTCCTTTGATAATCTCCCTTTCTCTTCTCCCATTCAGCTAGTCCTGGTCCTTAGTTTTTAAATCTTTTTTTTAATGCCCCCATTTTTCCCTCTTCTCATTGCTCCTTCATTAGCCATTGTGTACTCTAGACCCTCCTTCTCTGATTCTGCTTGTCTGGTCTCTCCCTTGTGCCAAAGGTGCCCCTCTTGGTGCTCTCTACCACTGCCAGCCCGTTACCCTTGACTTCCCCTGATGCTCCCTTTCCAGTGTCTGTCATGGCAGGCATCAGAACACTACCCTGACCTGTGGTCAGGCGCTCTCGCCTGTCTTGTGGCCCTTTTATTTCCTACATTTGCTTGAGAAGCTCTTTATGCCCGTATTCTCCCACTCCTCCGGCTGCAGTTGCCCCCAGAGCAGTGGAACCCTTTTTGTTGGGGGGAGGGGGTTGTTTCTGTCTCTGTAGCCCCATTTTAGGTTTTCCTGGCAAGGTTATACTGTGGCTGGCCATTTCTTTCTGACTCATTTCATGGATGAGGGAACTAAGGCATAGAAGATGCTGGTCAGGAGAAGCCTCCTCCCCCGAGAAAGGTCCCTTTCTTGTCCCTCCTCTTCCTTATTCTCTCCTTAGGAGGCGTCTTCATTGCTAGGCCCTGCTTTGACCTGTATCACTCTGGTCTGTCCCTTCTCTCCCCTTTTGTGGGTCCTTGCATGTCGGATTGTTATCCCACAAATGATACATTCACCACTAGGCCGGATGTTGCCAGCTTCTGTTTGATTTCTCCTCTTCTCCCCAACACGCTTTAGGAAGAAGTCTAACTGGTCATTCTGTTGTCCCTCCTTGCCTGCTGCATTATTCTCTCTTCTGCATTTCTGTTATTTGAGGTACTCGAGGTGCAAATAGTCATTTCTGGTTTTCTTTTCTAAAAATGTTTCAAACTCTTCTTTATTTTTGAACATCCATCTTTTGTCCTATGTGGTTATGCTCAGATTAGCAAGATAGGTCACCCTGGGCTTCATCCTGTGCTCTTTGGAACACAGTAATCTATCCTGTCCTGCTTTTTGCAGTGGGTGTGGAATAGTCTTGTGTTATTCAAGTGTTCTTCCCTTGCCTTTCTCCTAATGGCTTGCAGAACTTCTTGTTTCTAAATTGAATTGTTAAATTTAACCACCTTGGGTCTTGGCATTTGTAGCTTTAGGTTTTTCCCTGGAAGTGATCTGTCAATTCTTTCAATTTTAATTTTCTATATTTTGAAGTTCTGGGCATCTTTCTTCTATTATTTCCTTCATAATTGTGTTGTTGTTTTTTGTCTTGTCATGTTCTGACAGATCTAGGACCTTAAATTATCTCTATTCATTTTGTCTTCAGGATCTGTATATTTTGCTTGCATCATGACCATATTTTCTTTTAATATATGCTATTGGTTTTTGCTTCACTTTTAGGTTTTCCTTCATTTCTGTTTATTTGCACTGCCCATCTATTGTTCTCTCTTTTGTTTCTTTGGTGAGGCTTCATACTTCTGGATTTTCATTCCATTCAATATTTTTGCTGCCCAAGCCCTAAGTCCTGTTGTCATAATTCTCATTTCTCTTTTACACTTAAGGATAGCTTGTTTCGTGTTGTGTTTCGTGCTCTCCTCACATTCCATAGTGTCCTCTGTCTCATCAAATGTTGAATCATTTTCCTTTTATAGTATTCATAGAATTGGCTGGACTTATTTATTAGACTTGGAAACCATATTTCCTCTTGTTGTTTCTGTTTTTCCTACTGATTTGTTTATAAACAGCTCAAGATTTTGACATTTCTTTTCCTGAATGACTTTTGAGTCTTCTTTCTCCCCTTCCTTATTGTTCCCTTCTGACTCCCTCCCTTCTGATTATAGTTTCTTTAGAGGTTGGATCCCAAAGTACCTTAGCCTCTTCCAACACATCGAGAAATTTATATTTCACCAGTGTAGTTCTTTGCCCCAAATGATTCTTGGATGGTACACATTGACTCCAGCTGGGTCCCACAGGAATAATGGAATGTTGCCCAGTTCTTGTCTGGGTTGTCTGTCTTATTCCCTCCCTTCTTTTGTTCTCTGGCCAACTAGCAGCTCAGAGCCTGCATTCCCCAGCACCAGCAGTTCAGAACTTGGACCTCTGGTGTTGCCAGATTGCAGCCTCTCACTTGTTACTGAAGGGCTGTGGCCAAGATGGCTATTGATGCCTGAGCAAATTTCTAAATCCTGAAGCTGGGACTTTAACAGCATTGGAAAGAGGAAAGGGAGAATGGGGCACAGGGATGGGTTTTGATATAAAACTGTGGGAGGCAGAAGTGTGTATTGAATGAGTTCAAAGTCTTCTTGTTTAGTACTGGAGTGGTTTGCCATTTCCTTCTCCAGTTTATTTTACAGGTGTGGAAACCAAGGCAAAAAGGATTAAATGCCTTGCCCAGGCTCCCACAGTTAATAAGTGTTTGAGACTGGATTCAAACTCAGATCCTTCTGACTCCAGGCCTGGTACTGTATGCACTGTGCCTTCTAGCTGCTCTTGAGCTCAGGGTTAGTGAAAATCAATTGTTAGCATTTTTTTTTCAACCTTGTTTTGGTTTCTAGGCACACTTACTGAATGAGGTTTGATTTTCTACACTTAAATCTCAGTTCAGAGTTAATTATCATTTCTAGACCTTCTTTAAATTTACAGTGTTTTGGCCCATTTCATTCCTTATCGATAATTATAGTAAATTAAGGAGGGGAAAGGTTGTTGGTTTTCATCTTATGACAGCTCTTGCTAACATTTTTGTCAAATTTTCATAAATCAAGAAAGGGTACATTTTGGGGTTCTAGAGATCCTTGTTTTCCCTCCCCTTTATCAGTGTTTATCATGATGTTTGTTACTTTTCTTTCCTTGGGCTTTTTATTGGTACCTTTTATTTACAAAACATCTCCTAAAAGCAAGTGCTGGCGCACACACACCCTTCCCAATGAAAAAAAGAGTTAAGCCCAGTTGTGTAATGGTGTGATTATGACTGACAGTGCCCATCACTTTCCAGTTTTGTAGTTTACTGTTTGTTTACCAAAAGGATATAATTGATTTTTTTTTTTTTTTTTGCTTTGGAACCAGCATCATCTGTTGTCTTTGACAACAGTGTGGTTGCTTAAGTGTTTGTATTCATAGATATCATTATAGTTGTTATGTTTCTATATTATTGTTTTGTTTCTGCCATCTTCACTCTGCATCAGTTTATATACATTTTCTCAGCTTTCAAACGTGAGGTTTTTAAGTTTAAAGAATCTCCTTTGTTAGGCAAGTTCATGTTATTAATGCTTTTTTTCATAGGCTTTATTTAATGGGATGCAAAAAGTTAAAATGGAAGGACATTCTTACCTGCTTTAATTCTCCTTGGTAGTTTGGAGAAATTATATAAGAATTATGTCTTCTGTGTTTGTTGTAGAATAGAGATTTTTAATGTTTTATTCTGTTTAGAATTTAATTCGATTCCATCTTTTATTTACAGGTGATACAAAAGGATCATGTTTACATTTCCAAGATGAATGGGATTCTGACTTTGAGAAGAGAAGCTGAACTGTCACTGCCCACATTTATGTTCAGAATATGGAGCACATAGTACTCAAGAGGCTCGAGAACGGTGACTTAGGCCCTGGGATGATCTGCTCCTAAAGAGAATTAGAGGGTTTTGTGAGTTATGTCTGCAGATTTTCAATAAGAGTTGACAATGAATTCTGTCTGCAAAAACGGCCACATTACAAAAGACTGAAGATTGGATGTTTTGTGCTTTTGCACAAACTCCATTATTTGGATCAAATTGTATTCCTAAGTTATTAATGTACGATGGTACAGCCAGAATAATCACTCCCAATCATGGATAAGAATCAGGAAATATGTCCAAAAATGGATAGTAGTTTTGTGTTAGATAAGATAAATTTTAAAGTAGAACCCGAAGATAACATAACTAACCATAGTTTGGAAAGAATGGATTTTAAAAGTGAGCAAGAGGACATGAGACAGACAGACAGCAGTGATGAACAAGCAGAATTCAAAGGAAAAAACTGTAACAGTCGTCACCCTGGGAAATACTCTTCTCCTGACAATGAGGAGGATTATGGCTCTTTATTTTCTCAGTATAGCAGCACACTGTATGATGTGGCGATGGAAGCTGTGGCACAGAGCCTCCTTTCTAGCAGAAACATAAGCTCAAGGAAAAAGTCTCCAGCTTGGAATCATTTCTTTATTTCTCCTCGGGATAGCACTAAAGCAATATGTATGTACTGTATGAAGGAATTCAGTCGGGGTAAGAATGAGAAGGACCTAAGTACAAGCTGCCTGATGAGACATGTGCGAAGGGCTCACCCTACTGTGCTCATTCAGGAAAATGGCAGTATGCCCAGCATTGCCTCCTTTCCGTCTCCATCCCTACTCCTTCCTCCACAGCCTGCAGAAGTCGGCGACCTGAATGCCGTGTTATCACCTATAAAACTGGTTAAAAAGATAGCTTCCAAGATGCCCTCCCCAGATCGTGTGATGGAGGAATCCGGCTCTGTTATTTCTTCTGAAGAAATGTCATCTGACTTGTCCATCTCAGAGAAATACAACAAGGAAGAAGCACTGGTGGGCTCCTCTCCACACCTGCCCGGTGCCCAGTACGATGAAACTGTGGAGAACATAGCAGAAAAGACTGTTCCAGTCCCAAAGAGCACTTCAGGTTCCAGGAGAAGGTCTGCTGTCTGGAAACATTTTTATTTGTCTCCTTTAGACAATTCTAAAGCTGTCTGCATACACTGCATGAATGAATTTAGTAGAGGAAAGAATGGGAAAGACCTGGGCACAAGCTGTTTAATAAGGCACATGTGGAGAGCCCATCGGTCCATTGTGTTGCAGGAGAACGGAGGTGGCACGAGTATCCCACCTCTTTATTCCGCTCCTCCGACTCTATTGCCTTCTCTGCTGCCCTCGGAGGGAGATTTGAATTCTGTGGCGTCTTCTCCAGGAAAGCTGGTGAAAGAATCCCCTTCAGCCTCTTCTTCTCCTGACAGACTAGCAGAAGAAATACATTCTCACCTCAATCCTGGAGATGCATTAATGGAAGATGTGTCTGTTCTGTCATCTTCTGACGACGTAGGGGAAGCTTCCGTGGTGTCTTCGCCAGAGAAGCAAGGGGATGGATTGAGTACTTTAATTTTTGAGCCGGGCACTGTTTTTCAACAAAATAAAAAGATAATGAAAAGACTGAAGTCGGAAGTCTGGCATCATTTTTCGCTGTCTCCCACAGACAATTTAAAAGCAGTCTGCAGATACTGTAGTTGTATGATTAGTCGTGGGAAGAAGGGTGATGTCGGTACAAGTTGTTTGATGAGGCATCTCTACAGGCGTCACCCGGAAGTGATTGGGAACCAAAAGAGCTTTATTGATGCTAGTTTGGCAAATTCTCCGTATGCCACCTTGGCTTCTGCAGAATGTTCCTCCTCTAAATTGACTGACTTGCCAACGATGGTTACGAATGATAATCAGGTGATCTTTCCTGTTAATAGCAAAAAGACCTCAAAACTGTGGAATCATTTTTCGATTTGTTCAGCAGACTCAACAAAAGTAATATGCTTGCACTGTGGACGTACGATAAGCCGGGGGAAGAAGCCAACCAATTTGGGTACCAGTTGCCTTCTAAGACACTTACAACGGTTTCATAGCAACGTGTTGAAAACTGACACCTCAGAGACGGTGTTGCCCTCTGCTGCCGAGATACGTGTGCCCCTGAGCACAGAGTTACTAGGATCATCATCCTTAGATGAAACCAATGAAAAATTTTCTGACTCTCACCCAGTTGCCAAAAAAATCACAAGTCTTGTAGCAGAAATGATTGCACTTGACCTTCAGCCATATTCTTTTGTAGACAATATTGGCTTTAACAGGCTGCTTGAATACTTGCAACCTCAATATTCTTTACCTGCGCCATCTTACTTTTCTAGGACCGCAATCCCAGATATGTATGATAATGTGAAGCAGATCATCGTTTCCCAGCTTAAAGAAGCCGAGAGCGGCGTGATCCATTTCACCTCTGGGATCTGGATGAGTAGCCAGACTCGGGAGTATCTCACTCTCACTGCACACTGGGTCACGTTTGAGTCTTCGGTCCGGCCTCATTGTGAAGACTACCACTGCTCTGCACTTTTAAACGTGTCCCAGGTGGACTGTGACTACAGCGGGGTCAGTGTTCAGAAGCAGCTGGAATACTGGTGGGAAGCCTGGGTCACCTCTGTTGGTCTTCAGATTGGGATTACTGTGACTGATAATCAGAGCATTGGGAAAACATTAAATGAAGGGGAACACTCCAGTGTGCCGTGCTTTGGTCACACGATCAATCTGATTGTCAATGAGGCTATTAAGAGTCAGAGGATGGTTCAGAACTTGCTTAGTATTGCTAGGAAGATCTGTGAGCGGGTGCACAGATCAGCAAAGGCAAAAGAGAAGCTTGCCGAATTGCAGAAAGAATACGAGCTGCCTCCACACCACCTCATTCAAGACGTTCCATCCAAATGGAATACGTCTTTTCATATGCTCGAGCGCCTCATTGAACAGAAGAGGGCAATTGATGAAATGTCAATCGAATGTAGCTTCCGAGAACAGATTAGCTGTGACCAGTGGGAAGTCATGCAGTCTGTGTGCCACGCGCTGAAGCCGTTTGAGGCTGCAAGCCGGGAGATGAGCACACACATGTCCACCCTGAGCCAGGTAATCCCAATGATCCATATTCTCAATAGGAAAATAGAAATGTTATTTGAGGAAACGATGGGCATTGATACCATGTTGAAGTCTTTGAAAGAAGCAATGGTAAGTAGATTATCCTCTACCCTTCATGACCCAAGGTACATTTTTGCTACACTTTTGGACCCTCGTTATAAAGCTTCCTTATTTACAGAAGAGGAGGCTGAACAGTACAAGCAAGATTTAATCAGGGAACTAGAAATATTGAGTTCTACCTCAGATGATAAACCTGTTTCCAATGGGTGCGATATAGGTTCACCATCTACAAACTCTGTTGGAGAGGACAGCCTCTGGTCGCTTATGGCCAAGCTAAAAAGAAAAGACCTAAAAGACAAGACGAAGCTGCCAGAAGAAATGGTGCTTGCCTATTTGGAGGAAGAGGTGCTCGAACACAACTGTGACCCCCTAACTTACTGGAATTTAAAGAAGTCGTCCTGGCCAGCCCTGGCCAAGCTGGCCGTCAGGTTCTTGGGCTGTCCCCCAAGCATTGTTCCTTCAGAAAGACTGTTCAACAACACGTCCAACGAAAACAGCAGCTTTAGCCAATCTAGGCTAATGATGGAACACTTTGAAAAACTGATTTTTTTGAAAGTAAATCTTCCCTTAATATACTTTCAGTATTGAAATGAATGAACAAGCTGCCAGGTTCAAACGATTGACGCCTACTAGACATTCACTGTCTCTGTGACTGGGATTGTTGAGTTGCTCCACTTAGGGGCCATGTATGACATCCAATCAGTGACCCTGATTCCAAGGTTAGCGCCACTCTCCAGCTTTCAATCCAATGTCTACATGTGCCTTATCCATAGTTCTTCAGGCCAGATGGTGTATATATGTTTTTTTTTAAGAAGTCCACACTAGGTAGAGTCTGTCTTGTCAAATTATAAAATATGATTATTAGGTTTTAATCCATAACTGTAAACTTTAAAAAGGGGGCGAGGGGGGGTCTCAGTCATTTGTTTTAATAGAATGGCAAAAAAAAAAAAAAAAAAAAAAAAAGAGAGAGAGAGAGATGTACACAGTTTGACTCTATAATAGTTTTTTTTATTCAATTATGTAAAAACCATGAACCAGGTACTGTATTTTAGTTAAACTTTGCTCTTATGGCAGCAGAGCAGCTTTTGAAGCTGTCCAGTGAAAGCTGGATTTCAAAGATGGAGATCAAAAGCCATCCTTTCCTAAGCAGTTGTTGACCGCAGGCTCTCAGATATTCAGAGGGTGCAAATGAACCAGACAGGGGGAGAGCCGCTTACTAAGACAGGAAATTTTTTTAGTATTCAAACATGCAACTAAAATTAGAGGTATTATCGAATATCTTCAACAGGGATCTCTAAAGAAACTTCCCATTGGTTTTTGTGTTTGTTTTTTTGTGTTTGTTTTTTATTCAGGTTTTACATTGTCCTTGAACTTCAGAAATATTCTGAGTATTTATATAAGCTGCTTGGTATTTTCACCAAGGTTCGTGAATTCATGCTTATGTTATTTAACACAGTGCATAAGATGGCAAGAAATCTACAGCAGAAGTTCAGCTAATTGATTGTGAAGCCTTTAAAATCAATTTTGTATATCCAAGCTATGAGGCTCCTGGTGTCAAAAAGCATTGGCTCCCGAGTCGATTGAATGCATAAGAATCTGTTGTAGAAAACTGATTACTGTATTCCCTTCACAAGAATAGCCTTATAGACGTGGCACACTGCTTAGTCTTTTTAAATGTACCTAGGGGTGATTCAGCAGGCAGGCGGGAGATTTTAGAATCCTAAGACATCAGGATAAAAGGAGTCAGGTTGTCTTTGGACAGTATGTTCTCAATGTTATTTTTTTTTTGTTTTAACATCTAGAAAAGGGGTCAATTTCTCATTTCAGTTTTTAGATGAAATATTTGGGGGGTAATAAGTCACTCATTTGCCTATGAACCTTTAGAAAAATTGTAGTTTTGTTAAAATACTGTACCTTTGCCTAATCTAATTTTTGCATTTACTATGTTTTAGTGTATTTATAAATGGTGAATTCAGTTTCTGAAATTAAACATTTTATTTGCAATTTTCTAGTGCTGGTGAATCCTGACTTTTATTTCTAAGTACAAACGATCTGTGTGAGCAAATTCCCGATCCATACAGCATCATAAAGTCTAACTTGGTTCCAGATTGAAGCTCAGTATGCCAACCTGTCTGTTACCATTCCCATTAGTTCTCCATACCCCATTCCCCAGCATAAGGGGGCCCTTTCTTGCCTCTCAGGGGCAGGTGTGCTTGGTTTTTTGTAAACTCAAAGCCAGGTAACATCAGGAGGGTCTGGAGCAGAATCCAATAGCATTCACGCTTTTGTGAGTTAACTATTCAGGTCCTTTAAAGTTTCTACAGATGCCTTGTTGGTTGTTGTTGTTTTTAAATTAACACTCCCCCATTTGGTGGGAAACTATTTGTCAACTTGGTCTATGGAGACCAAAATTGAAAACCAAGAAGGAAGTAAACAAGGTCTCTGAAGAGCTAAAACTGGATGGACCAAAAGGTGTGCTTTCTTCCTTCTCTCTGAGCCTACTGACTCCTGTTTACACACATTTATAATAAGCTCCTTTCTGATGCAGTGAGATAGAAGGCAGGAGACCTGTGCGGGGAAACAGTGCTAACTGACAAGTGTAGTGAGCGGTGTGAGCTGGGCAGTGATGAGGCAGGTGCCCACACCTCCCAGTCCCAAGAGCATTTCAGATGTTACTGCAGAGAGCCAAGGGAGCACTTGAAAAGCAGGCGTTGTTCTCATTTTGTTGGATGTGGCACGTCGGGTCAGGAGCCAGCTTTCCTCTTTCAGATTGGGAAGAGTGAGTGAGTGAGTGAGTCCTGCTTCTGAGACCCACCATGGTTAGTTCCTGATCTTCCAAGACTCGAGTGGCAGCTGGTCTGCAGAGAGGTGGGATTCCCCCCCTAGATCGCTAGGGTCTCTCTCAGTCAAGATTCTTGCCTGAGTCTTGAGGGAAGGTCATCTTCCTGTGAATCAGTGTGGCTCCAGGAAGGGAATAGTCGAGGTGTCGGCTGCCTGACAACTTTAAGAGAGTTATGCTTACAGAAAGGCTTCAGTCTGTTCTGCATTAGCTCCCAAGTCTGGCTTCTTGGAAAAACCCATCTGGGCTTCAGTGTGACTTTTCTGTCGAATGGCCACTTAGCTCAGCTTCTGGTGGAGCTCATTGTATTGATCAGAGATGGTGTCCCTCAGCACTGTCTTGACAAGATTGTTCTGGAGGAAGTGGTCCTCCTGGTATTTGCTCACTTCTCTCAACATCCGTTCATGGGAGTCTTCTGAATCTGGCCTTCCATTCTCTCTCTCTTTTTTTTTAATTAAAGCTTTTTATTTTCAAAACATATGCATTGATAATTTTCAGCATTCACCTTTGCAAAACCTTGTGTTCCAAATTTTTTATCCTTTTCTTCCTCCCCACCCCTTCTTCTAGATGCCAAGTAATCCAGTGTATTAAACATGAGCAGTTCTTCTATACATATTTCCACAATTATCTTGCTGCACAAGAAAAATCAGATCAAAAAAGAAAAACGAGAAAAAAACAAAAAGGAAGCAAACAACAACAAAAAAGATGAAAATGCTATGTTGTAATTCAGACTCAGTTCCCACAGAACTCTCTCTGGGTGCATATGGCTCTCTCCATCACAAGACCTTTAAGACTTGGCCCTCCTTTCTTACAGCACATTCACATACATCAGCTCATAGAGGCACCTCCTTCATTTCTATTTCTTTGCCACCACAAAAAGTTGCTATAAATCATTTTATGTATGTAGGACCTTTTCCTCCCCAGTCTTTTTTTTTTTTAAATGTTTTGCTGATGTCAAAAAAAAAATTGTCATTTACTAGTCCTCCCTTATACAGAAGTACAACCAAGCATAGGAAACTGGCCATTTTAAAGCACCTGAATTGCTTCCCAATCTTCTCTCTCCCTGGAGAAGCCCTCTCTAGTAACACAAAGACTTGGGCAAATCCCATCAGACTTAGTGTTCCTGATGGCATTAAGTGGCTCATATCCTTGTAGTGGGACACTTCCTCCTTTGACCAGTATCCCCAAACTTTGGAAACTAAGACCCTGCTAGCCTTCTGACTCAGTCCTCCTCAGGGGTGTCCTTGCTCAGGCTGGTTCCTATTGTGCCCACTAAGAAGAGAAGAACAATAAAATAAGAAATAATTTTTAAAAAACTATCTTTAAGATATACCCCTCCCTTTCTCTGCTTAAAAAATAAAAAATGTTGACTAACCAACCTCCAAAGTCCCCCTACTCAACTCAAAGACAGAACTCCAGGTGGAAGGGACCTTGGTGGCCATCCAGTCCAATATATCTCATTTCAAAAAATAAAAGTACAATCAAAACTTCAGGATTCTTGATTCAGGAAGCAGAAATTTCCTTTTATGCTGATAGTAACCATCCAAAGCATTTTTATGATGCACTGAAAGCTATTTATGGGCCAAAGACCTACAGTGCATCTCCACTGCTCTCTGCTGATCAAACCCCATCGATTGATAATGACATGACACTAGAAGATGAGCTGAACATTTCAACAGACTGTCATCAATCAAAGCTGAAGCCACTGACTGTCTCCTTCAGGGTGAAGTCGATTCTTCCCTCGCTGAAATTCCAACCAAAAAAGAGGTCTGGAATGCTACTGGGCTGCTTTCATGTGGCAAAGCCCCTGGTACCAATTCTATTCCAGCTGAAGTTTCCAAGGTGAGGGGTCTGTGGCCCAACCGACTGAAATTTTCTGGATTATGTGGCAAGAGGAGGTTATCCCCCAGGAGCTGAAGGATGCCTCTACTGTCCATCTTTGTAACAGCAAAAAGAATAGTCTCCTGTGCCAATCTCAGGGTGGGAGGGAAGGGTCTCTCTCAGTCAAAATTCTTGCCTGAGTCCTGAAGGAAGATCATCTACCTGAGAACCAGTGTGACTCCAGGAAGGGAGTAGTCAAGGTGATTGCTTCCTAACAACTCCAAGAGAACTGCAAGGAGCAGAACAGAGCAGGAACATTTGTAGATCTGACACTACCAGTCGTGAGCACTTATGGAAAATTGTCAACATTTGCCTAGAGAAGTTCATCAGTGTGGTGAGTCAGCTTCCTGGTAGCGGGCCGGGTTCTGGACAGCAGGCGATGCTCTCGAGCTTTCCAAGGCACCAGCGGAATGAAACAAGGCTGGGCATTTATTCCCTTGCTTTTAGCATGTTGTTTAATGAGGATTACACAGCATCAGCTACCGGTTGAGGGTAAATTCTACAACTTGAGAAGGCTACAAGCCAAAACCAGAGTGGAGAGAATTCTGGTGTTTGTTTTTGTTTGCAAATAACTGCACTCAATGCAGCCTCTGAAGCTGCGAGGCAACAAAGTATTGATCCTCCACTGCTTGTGCTCATTTTGGCCTAATGATTAACAATAAGACATCAGCCAGCACATCATCCATCTACAGAGCCATTGGCTACAGCGCATGGAGAAGTTTGAAATGCTGTGGATAAATTCACTTTCTTTGGCAGTCTACTTTCCCAGGATGTCCGCATCGATACTGAGGTCAACACATACATTATCAGAATTAGCTCAGTGTTTGGAAGGTTCCAAAGAAAAGTATGGAGGAGGAGAGGGATTCAACTGACTACCCAACTGAAGAGCTGATTGTTGGATGCCTATGAAATGTGGACAGTCTACCAGCACTGTGCCAGGAAACGGAATTGCTTTCATTTGGATTATCTTAGGAAGACTCTGAAGATCACCTGGCAGGAGAAGGGACCAGACACTGAAGTCCTTTCTCCAACTAACCTGCCAAGCATCTGAACGCTAAGGCAGAGAGCACAACTCCAATGGGATGTTCATGTTGTTGAAATGCCAAATGTACACGAGTATTTTATGGAGAACTTACACAAGGCAAGCACTCACAAGGGGATCAGCAAAAGTGATTCAAGGACACTCACAGTGAATCTTAAGAACTTTAGAATTGATTGTATGACATGGAAAACCCTGGCACAGGGCCACCCAGTATGGCGTGCCCTGAGAGCACTGGTTCTGTGCTGTATGAGCAAAGCAGGATTGAATTTAGCTCACAAAGAAATGTGAAATGCACTGAGTTAGAGAGTCCACCCCAAATGTTCATAGGGACTATTTGCGTCCAATCTGTGTAGAGTACTCTGAGCTCGTGTTGCTCTGGCCACAATCAGACACATTAACTTGACTCTAACAAAGTAATGGGTTTTGCTTTTTTTTTTTTTTTTTTTCCCCTCTGAGAATGAAGGACAACCAACCAGTTTCCAATTCCTGTCATTGTTCTCTGGAGACCCGCAGCTGATAGATAGCCTTCCTAAGTTGTGGCACTCAGAGCTTGAACACAAGTCTTCAGATGGCAGCTGACAATGACAGAATACCTCTCAGACGATGAGCCTAGAAGCGATGCTTCTAAATGAATGTCCCGATGGTATCTTTGGATGTCTCTCCACACTGCTAACTCACTGGACTTGCAAAATTGGACTTGCAAACTGTTCTTTTTCAGATAAACATGTCTAATCGAACCTCTCCTGTTTTATACTTGGGAAGATTATTTTAAGAGCTCTCTTAATACTCAACCCTTATTTAATGTCATCTTTTAAAAAAAAGATTACTTATTTGTCCATTATCTTCTTTAAATATATCCTCCTTATCTCAAGAGCCTCTCTTTGTAGCATAAATAAGCAAGTTAAGTAAGCAAATAAATAAAAAGAAAAACTGTTGGCTTAAATACCCAACACTTAAGTTACATTTGATTGTCCTGAATTTATTTACCTAGAAGCTCCTTAATTCTCAAATTTTATCAGGACAAGGAAGCCCACTCACTGGTTTATAATTTAAGGACTAATTTTCTTTACAAAATTTAAGTATTTGCCCTTAAGACATGGAATGGTGCTCTCCTTCTCTACAATTTTTCAGTTGCAAAAATCTTTCATTTCCCAAGGAAGGAGTTCATTTTGGCCAGGTGACATGGCTTCATCTAAGGCAGCTAGATGCTCTTACTGTCTCAGTCCTCACACTCAGAGTCAGCTGGCTGGTCACCATTTTGGTTCTTATTTCCTTAGCAGCAAAAACCCAAAAGCAATAACCTTTTGAGCAGCTCTGCCCTTTGTTCTTTGCTGCCACCTCATCCACTCCACCTTACTCCCAGCTGTAGTCCCAGCTCTTCTTTGTCTTCCTCTCTATTTCAATATGACTTCTAAAACAAAAGACCAGTCTCATCCCTTATTCTTAGCTTCCTCAACTCATTCTGAGCTTTAGGATTTCTGATGGCATTTTTAAAAGACTTCTTTTTATTAATATTTTTATAAACTGATTATATCTCCCCAAAGAATCATCCCTTATAATAGATTTTTAGTAAAATTTAACGCAGCCAGGAAAAATCTGTTTACAGAGTTCCACATCTGCAGACCTTTACTTCTTAAAAGGAGTGGGAAAACATCTAATATCTCTGCTTTTGAGGCATGCTTTAATTTTGCAGCATTCAGATGTGTTTTGTGGGGGTTTTTTATTTGTTTTGCTGTAGTCATAGTCATTTCACTTTCTATCAGTTCATAATCAGTTCTGTCTGTGCTCCTGCTTTCTTAACCATGTTTCATCATTTCTTACTCATAGTCATTTCACTTTCTATCAGTTCATAATCAGTTCTGTCTGTGTTCCTGCTTTCAAACCATGTTTCATCATTTCTTACAGCACAGTAATTTTTCATTACATCATGTACCACAATCTCTTTATAGTCATCTTATAATCTATGACTATCTACTTTGTTTTCAATTCCACCATAAAAATTGCTGCTATAAATACTTTTGCTTTATTCGGAACCTTTCTTTTTATTAGAATTTGTACCTAGTAGTGGAAGGAATCTCTGAGCCAAATATTATGGATCTATTTTGCCACTTCTCTGCGTAGCTCCTTACTGCGTTCCAGAATGGTTGTACCAAATGACAGTTCCACCAGCAATGCACTGGTATTACTTGTCTTTCCATAACCCCTCCAGCATTTTTGCCCCAACACTATACTTATAGGATTATGTCACTCTTACCTTTTTGCCGTTCACGTTTAAGCTCTGTTGGTGTGCCTCTCTTGCATCCATCTCATCTTCCTCATCAGAATTGGACTTTCAGAATTAGACTCTTGAGACTCTGGACTGACTTTCCATGTAGAATTTTGATACACAGGGAAGGTTCTATCTTTCCTCTCTACCTTTGATGTTTCCTCCCCAATCTTGCCTACTTGCCTCCCACCTTCACAATTCTAGGAAGGAGTGGTCCCCTTATTCTCTTCCACTATTTCTATACCAGCTTTCACTTTCTTGTGTATCTCAAATTCAGAATACAATTTCCTCTTGCTGGTTCCTACAATGTTTAAAAAATGAAATTGTGGTTAAGGCAAGTCAGACAGGTAACTAGTTAGTCTCCTTTTGGGATTGACAGCTCCCCTTCCATCTGAGTAACTGATGCTGTGCATCTCTTTGCATTGTACCCTGTGCCAGGCTCCTAATATTTCTCGAACACACCTGCATCCCCGAGGATCTATATATAGCCTTAGTAGTGTGAGATGTGTCCCACTCTCCTCAGCCCAAATTTATATAATTGATGCCTGCATATTGTCATCTAGCCCCCAGCTGCTTAAACCAAGTCAAGACCCCATGTGGGGTCTTGTAAATTTGTGGGGGTTGCAAAAATACAACTTATATTATCATAATTATTATATTTGTAATATAATAATTACAACAATATGACTTACATTATTATGTTTGATTTGATTACCTGTTTTATATACCTATGATACCCAGGGTTGTGTTAAAAACTCCCCCAGCAAAAAGGGGTTGCAAGTGGAAATTTTAAGAAGCTCAAATCTATCAGATGAGAGTGACTCTTTGAGTTGCTAAATCAGTGACTATCCATCTTAGACCGTTCCTAGGGAACTCTCTTGAATTAATCAACATAAACTAAGTAAAAACAAGTCTTTCCTTGCTAAGTTTAGGAGATGGGCAGCCCTTAGATCACTGAATGAAAGAAAGTAGAAGAGGTCTGTTCTTGGTCAAAGACAATCAGCCTCGAGCTGCCACGTTCTTGAGAAAGAATGGATTGTGGGCTGCGGAGAGACCGAAAATTTGGACTTATGTCATTGGTATTGGCAGCGGTGGCTGACCCAAAGCCAAATTCTCTCTTCCCAGTAAATTCCGGCGACTCTCTGTTGACTTTTAGAGACAGCTGAGTGGTCATCAAAAAGATAGAAATTCAAACTAACCCCGTGATACCGGATGGGATACTTCCCCTGTCTGCTCCACTTTCCTCATCTATAAAATTGGGACCATTATCAGCCAGCTTCCTAGGATTGTCATGAGGATTAATTTGTAAAGCACTCTGCAAACCTTCAAACACGCCGTAAGCACTATTACCATTGCATCTTTGGCCAGAGATTGCTCCCCTTAAGACCTTTCACATCTTGGCTGCCTCCTTACCTTGTCCCCTTCACATCCTCTACTCTATAGTCCCTTGTTCTGCCCCCATGATGCTCCATGTCCAATTTCTGCCCTTGTGCACCCTGACCGCTTCTCTCCACCTCTTAAAATCCATAGCTTCTTCCAAAGCTCAGCCCAAATAGCACATTCTACAGCAGAATTTCCCATGCTTCACTGCCCCTTCTGTTGTATTTATGGGGTTTTTTGTGTGTGTGTGTGTGTATACCTGCACGTGCACAGGGTACCCTTGATAGAACACAAGTTCCTTGAGGGTAAGACTATTTTTGCCTTAGTGCCCTAGGGTCTGGCACAGAGTGGATCTGTTGCCTGGACATGGTGTGTTTTGGCTTCTTATACCAGGCTCCCCTTTTGTCTTGGTCCATACGTGACTCAGGAGGAAGCGATGAAAGATTTAAGACCTGATTCTCTATAGAAGCCACAAAGATTTTGTCCTGGATATTCAAGACAACTGAAATGGACCCCATTTCTACAGACAGGAAAGGACTGATCCACATCAACTTGTTAGAGAAAGGTCAAAATGAGTAAAAATTGGAACCCAAAGGAGACCAATGGGGTTGCACCCTTTAAACAAGCTCTTGTATTGGAAAATGGGAAATGGATGCAAGAATGGACATTGACATGGCCTTGGCCTATTTCCTAAGGCAGTTTAATGGATGTCGGTTGTAACAAGGAGGGTGGAAGAGCCTAGAAACCCATCGCAGCCAGCAAACATTTGATCTCCTTTCAAGCAGAGACATGGCAGCTTAGAGCCACATTCGTCTGGAGCACAAACCTATTCGTCAGGTCTTAAAGGGATGCTGGACAATCACTAAAGAAGGAAGAGGAGTGGAGGGGGAAATGGTGCAAAGGCCTGGCACAGGACCCTCTCAGAGGGCATTTAAAGATAAACCAGAAGGCAATGGGTAGGAAGTGAGACACTCGTAAAGATTTTCAAAAACTTTTTTCACAAGGAATGGTGGAGCTACCACATGGAGACTCAGAGGCCAGAATAAGGGCTACAGGAAGGCGTAAAAGTAGTGCTAAAACAGCAGTAATGAGAAGAGCAACTGGGAGAGACCCCACATATATCCAGATGAGGGTCTGTGCTGTGGAAGACATGGGCTTCCTTCCATGGCTTGGAGACAACACTAAGGACTTGTGGAAAAGTCGTGGATTTTACTGCTGAGAAACAGATGGAGACAAGGTAAAGGGAGAAAAGAGAAAAGAGAAAGGAAGGAGAAGAGATATCGGGAGTGGAGAGACGGGAGGCAGAAAGAGGAGACAAGGAGACTAAGAAAGGGGAGAGTCCTTTGGGTTTCTTCATCTCTGGAGCATAAATCTGCAAATCCATGGGAGCATCCTTGAAGGCTGTCCCAGACAGACTCCCTGTTGGGGCTTTAAGCTAAACAGGGACAGAATTTGGGGGCTCTCAATAAGTGATTAGGACTTTTCATCTCTTTCCCCCACTCTTTCTTTTGGAAAGGCCTCTCTGGGAAGTCCAAGTGTAGGAAACCTGTTTTTACTGTTTTGTGAGGGAATTTGGTTTATCCTGGGGGTAGGGGGCTGGCAGCATCCACCTCCCTATTTCCTGGGTCCATTTTCCCCAATGTCTCTGAAAGAGCCTTTCCCCTGCAAACCTAACTTCGATCCCTTCTGGTGCCCCAGCACGTGGGTAGGCACAGGGGGTGTGTAACGGTCCCCCCTCCTGCCAGTTTCCCGCTGAATTCCCCCCCCCCCCCCCGAGATGTTGCTCAAACTCTGAGAGATCTCTTCCCCTTATTTCCGGTAGAAAAGTCCAGCAAGGACTTCTTTGGCCCCGAGAAGAGCATCCCACTCCCAGGTACCAGGTACCTCATCCCCTGCGGCATTGGGCACTTACTTTTGTCAGAGGTCTGTGCGCCTGATTAGCACCCTAGTGCCCCCACCCTGAGCTAGATTCTTGTTACCTCTTGCCCGCTTTCTGCCTTAATTCAGTACCAGCACCCCAAGGCAGAGGAAGTAACAGAACCAGAGGGGAAACTAGACCAGAACCGCTTCAGCAGGAGCCGAGTTTGTGTGTGCTCCCACCCTTCCTGGGTGAGCCTCAGTTTTCTGCTCTGTAAAACAGGACCATAAAAGCGCTTGGCTCCCAGGGTGGGCAGGAGGATCTGCAGAGTGCTTTGTCAGCCTCCACGCGCTGTATCGCCAGCAGGGTGACCAGAGAGGTCACTGGCCGGCCCAGCGGGGGCCCCTTAGCTAAGGGGCCCTAAAGGATAGTAGATCACTGCCCAGCCCCTTACAGAGCAGGAAATAGGCCAGGGCCAGAGGTGGCAGAGGAAGGCCTCAGGCCAAGGCCTTTGGCTCTGCGTCCAAGGAGCACAGGGAGGGTGGGGGAAGGTCCCAGGGACCTGGACGAGATGTCGCACAATGCTGCTTTTCTGTCCAGCGTCCTGCCCCTCTGTCCTCACTTTCCCCTCCACAGCTCACCCCCTGCAAAAGCTCCAGCCAGCTCTGCCCTCCATCAGAAAGCCTTCCGTGTCCTGGTCACTCTCTGGGCATGTGTGCTGAATGCTCACAGGCCCCTAGGCTGAAAGCTCAAGGGCAGGACTTTTCTGTCTCCCAGCACCCAGTAAGTGCCGACTCAATGTGTGTTGACCAACAGGCCCCAGAGTCTGGGGGCTGGGACCCAGTTCCTGTTGAGGAGATGGTTGGGGTTTGGAGCCAAGGCTCCCTTTTACGGCACCCAGAGCCAGGGGAGACCCGACCCATCGTGTGGAGCCATGGAGGAGCAAGCCGAGGCCCCTGGTGGGGACGACAAGGCCCGGATGCAAATCCTGCTCCCCCCACCGGTCCCAGGCCCAGCCTGTCGGGTCCTTCGAGGGCACCGCAGGCAGCTGTCCCTGGGAGGCCGATGTGGGGAATCCCAGTGTCGAGGAGCGGCAAGGCCCCCAACATCCAGCTCCATCCACGGCCGCCCGAGGCCATGTGTCCCCTTCGCTCTGTTGCCCCCTCGCCCTGCCTAAGAACTCCAGGTTCTCCCCCTGGCCCCCAGTGCTGCTTAGTCTGGGGCAGACTCTTCCCCTGCACCACAGCCCTGGACAGACGTCAGACCCCCCCAGGACAGGAAGGCGAAGTCACCTCGGGCCAGATGGGGACCCTTGCAGCCCACGTCCCCCTGCCCAGGAGCCACAAACCCCACCATGACACCACTAGGAAGATTCCTTTACTTAGGACTTTGGCATAGTAGCGCTTTCACGGCCCAGTCTGGCGGCTGACGTCCGCCCTCGGGCCTGGTGAGGTCCCACACCGCGAGGACAGACGCTCCCGCCCCCGGGGCTGACAGCACCTCAGCACCCCACGCCTGGGGCTGGGGAAAGGCCCCCCTCACTTGGGCCCTCCTGGAGACCACGGAAGGTACATCCCTGAGGCCGGGGAGTGCGCGGGCCCCGAGACCCCGCCGCCGGATGCTCTACCTTCTCCTGAGGGTCTCGTGGCGGGTCTGTGGGCAGGCGGCCCGTGCCCGAGGGCGCCGCTCCGGGCTCAGAGGCGGTGTCGGCCGTGCCGTCCGGCCGTCACTGAAGGGAGGGCCCCGGGGTGCGGTGGGCAGGGCCGGGCGCTGCGGGCCCGCGCCCTCAGGAAGGCCTGAGCAGTCTCTCCAAAAGCACCAGCTTGGTTTTCAAGTTCAGGTCAAAGGGAGGTAGCTTGGTGAGGTTCAGCTTGACGCCCGTGGTGCCGGCGATGTTGGCCAGCACACGGTGGGTGTTCTTGTAGTGGGACAGCTGTGCCGGGTCCATCTCCAGCAGCAGGTGCGTGTAGGACATCATGGGCCCCGTCCCGGGCTGCAGGCCTTCCCTTTTGTCATACCTGGGAGAGAGGCGGGGAGGAGGTGACCCTGCCCGCCAGCACGGGGGAAGGGGCTTCCGTTCCTCCCGGGGGCCTCCCGCCGCACCGGGGGTCACTATTTAAATTAGCCCCAAAATGGCGCCGTGCACTAGGGCAGTGGCAGACTTACTTCCAGTCATCGTTGACCTCCAAAAATCGGGAGACGCCCGTCTGCGCAGCAGCTACGTCAATATGGAGCGCCACATCTGGGAAGAAGCGGGAGGACACGGGCAAGGATCCCCTTGCGGCTCAGCCCCTCCCCACTCCCCGCCCCCTCTCCCACCATGGAGTCTCGAGCCCCCTACCTGTTTTGGGGGGCACCAACTCATGGAGCTTCTGGATGGCCACCCCTCCGGGGTAGTTAAAGTGGGAGACGTAGAGCGAGGTGGCCGAGTACATGGCGTTCACCAGGAGGTGGGCCACGACCAGCAGGGAGCCGAGCTTGTACAGCCAAGACTTCTTGTAATTGTTTAACCTGATGGGCAGAGGAGCGGGGTTTGGGAGCAGGTGGCACCAAGGGTGCCCAAGATCCCCCACCTGCAAATATCTCGACCCCAGGGGCAGGCTGCTCCCAGTCCGGCCCAGGTCCTCGCAAACACGGCCCCCCAGCCTTGGGTGCCCAGAGACCCCCGCGAGAGCGTCTCCCACCGCAAACACCCGCGCCAGCCCAGGCCCGCCCTCCGGCTGGCACTCACATGCGGGCGCAGCCCTTGGCGGCCACGATGTTCAGCACGGGGAAGGTGTACATGATGAAGCGCAGCTCCTTGTGGGGCAGGAAGGAGAAGAGGAAGATGAAGCCCAGCGCGGGCAGGATCAGCAGGCGGGTCCGGCGGTCCCAGACGCCCAGAGGGACAAAGAAGATGCTGCAGCCCAGGGCGCGGGGCAGGGCCGAGTAGAAGTACCAGAGGAAGGGCGAGGTCTGCGGTGGCGGCAGCGGTCAAGGAGGCAGTGGCCAAGCGGGCGGCACCCCCCCCAGCCCCGTCTGACCCGGCTCTCCAGGGGCCCGAGGGACGGGCAGAGCCGAGCGCCCAGCACGAGCCGGGGAGACGGCCACGAGCAGACCCCCGGCCGCGGGGCCGCCCCTTCTCCACCCCCCAGGCTGAAAGGATACGCCCCAGTCCGAGCTTTTGTTGAGAACCGTGTTGTACCACAGCACCTGGCCCTCCGGCCACAGAACGTGGCGCCAGAACATGGAATCCACGGCCACCGTCAGGCCTAGAAAGGAGAGAGCCGGTCTTCAGCCCCCAGCCAGCCGCCGCCCACAAAGGCAGAGGGTGCAGCCCAAAGGGAACCGGCCCCGGCCCCGCTCGCGCTGCACGTGGCCACGCGCCCCTTGTGCAGGCGGAGGAGGCTGGCCGGCGGCAGGGACTCCTGCACCAAGGCCATGGGAGCCTGCGGGCTGGGCCAGTGAGGAGGGGCCCCGGGCGCTGCTCTGCGCCATGGGGGGTCAGAGAAAGGCTGGCAAAGAACCTGAGCCTCCATCCCCAGGGCCAGGGGAAGCTCCTCCTCCCCCACCGGCGCCCCTTGCCATTCTGCTTTTTAGAGGGAACGAGGGCTTTGCCACTGAGTCCTTTCCGCCCTCCCTCCGTCTCCCGAGTGTATTCCCAACCTCCCCCGTTCCCTTGGCTTTTTCCTTCCCCCAATCCTTCGCTGCCCCGGCCCCCACCCACTGTGGGGGGCGCGCAGGGGAGCAGCCCGAGGCCAGGCCACCGGGGGCCACCGTGGCCCGCGCACTCACCCAAGCAGACGGCGCCGGCGGGGACGGCGTGGCCCAGCACCTTCAGGAGGGTGACCTTCTTACTCAGCAAGGTGAGCAGCAGCATGAGGCCCAGGAAGAGGCTCAGCTCTGCCCGGAAGACGACGATGGCGAAGGCCGAGAGCCAGATGAAGCGCGCCCGCTTCTGCTGCATCCAGGCCGTGAGGGCCAGCAGGACTGCGGAGACACGAGAGGAGGCTCGGCCGCGGCCCCGCCAGGCGCAGACGCCGCCGCCCTCCTCCCCGGGCGGGCGCCCCGGGCCCCCACGTACCCGGGGGCAGCGCAAACACGTTGGGCAGCGTGCGCGTGCAGTAGAACATCAGGTGGAACTGGGAGGCGGTGATGAGGCAGAAGACGGTGGCCACGGTGGCTCCCAGGTGCCGGCGCACTTCCTTCTGCAGCTTCCAGAGGCCCCAGATGACGCTGAGCCCCAGAATGCCTCTCACTGGGGGGAAGGGAGAAGGAAACACTGGTCACCGGTGGGTGGGGAGCTGGCCGCGCTCCCAGAACAGGGGGTACGGACCCTCAAGGGCAAACGGCCTGGCCCCCACTCCCACAAGAGACCGGGGCCCTCGATCCCTGTTCTCGGGGCACAGAGCTGGCTCCCAGAGAAGGGGGAGGGCGCGCCCCACCTGCCAGTGTGAGGACCCAAGGCAAGATGGATGGGCCAGGCCGGAGCTGGTGCCCACAAGTCACAGGCACTGCCCCCATGGGCCCTCCTGCTCGGTCCCACCTCAGGGACTTCTCACTGCCTTTGTTCAGACATCTCCGGCACCTCATCAGCCACCGCCCCACCATCTAGCCTTGCTCCCCATCCTTCCAGGAAGAGCTATCCCAGTCACTTGCCTGCACAGGGACCCCCAGCTGTTCCTGCGTGCACCCAGCCACCAGCTTCCCCCTTTGTAACAGCTACAAGCACAGTCAGCACACGGGCACTCTTCCTCGCCCACAGGCCCCTGGCCGTGCCAGGCCTTTGGGCCCGAGCTTGATCCGGGCAGCTCTATTCTGTCTAAAGTCGCCCCCCCCTTCTGTGACTCAGGAACGCGCCTGGCACCGGGTGCTCGCACACCTTTCAGGAAGGCAGACTCTGGGTGAGGCAGCGCCTCCAAAGCCATCTCAAGCCTGGCTGCAATACCTTGACCCTCAGCTGTCCTGCCCTGTCCAGTCCTGCCCATCTCAGCCCAAACGCCACCTCCTCCAGGAAGCCTTCCTTCCCCTCTATCCTGGCAGTATCACCTCCAAGCATCGACCCTTTCTGCCAGCTGCCTTACACAGCGGCCACAAGCCCAAGACGCGCTCCCCGAGGTCAGCCCTCTGTGGTCGGGTACACGACACAGAAGGAACGCCCCGTGACAGACCCGAACCTTTGCCAACACCGGGCAGCCCCAGGCCAGGCTGCACAGGACGCCTAAAGCCTGATGCCATCGGATGCTAGGCCTTTAAATCTCCCTTCTGGCCACAACAGAATCGGCATTAATGGCCCTCATCGGTGCCGGACAAGCCGTCCACACTGGTCCCCTGGGGCAGAAGGGGCTCGTGGCACCAGGACCGAGTCTAAATGGAGCTTTAGAAAGCGGGCAGCGCCCATCCAAGGGGCTGCCTGACACCGCTCTTCCTGTAGTGAAAAGGTCTCAAAAAGCTTCGTCGCTGATTCTCGAGGAGGACCTGGACATCAGGGAGACGATGCCGGGATACGCAAGGCGAGGGAGGCCGGGCAAGGCCCCATCTCACTCTCCCCTGCGGGGCCCTCTGGACAATTGGAGATGGGGATCACCAGAACTGAGGGCACTCCCTCCACGGTGTCCCGAGGGTGGCTCATCAAGCAGGGGCTGACTGGCTGCCTGGTGAGGCTGAGTCTTTCCACTAAACTCACTTCAAATCATAAAATTTAGGGAAACTGCCTTAGCCGCCCAAACAAGGAATCTCTTGTCAGAACGTAAACTGTGGCAGAAAAGCTTGGCCTAAGGCCAACGTTCGCCAGGAATGAATCGTTTCCAACTGAGCCAAGGCTTTCTCTTGGTCGTCTTGCTGTTTGACCTGCTGCAGAGCGGTGTCCTGGCAAGGCAGGATCTGCTGCAACCGACCCAGAGGGAGGGAGGCCCGAGGCCGGCCCCTCAGCGACCCTCAGCTCCTTCTAGGATGAACCATAAAGCTACGTACTCTTTGTGGAAGGGAAACGCAGGCAAGCACCTCCTCACGTACCCTCTCTCTGCTTGGCGGAAGGCAAAGAACTCGGCGCTCCGACAGAAAAGGCAGCCCCCAGGGCGCGCCAGCCCCCCGACCGCCACGGCTGCTGCCGCGGACCTGCCGCACTCCTCTGGGCCTCCGTTCACCACGCACAGAGCGAGCCCTTCCTGGCACAGACGGGCCGTGGAGCCGGCTCCTAACCGGCCACTCGTCCCCGCGACGGCTGGATTTCCTAGCCCGCAGACTGGGGCTCGGCATCCGAGAAGGGAATTTCTGGTGGGGGAGGACAGCTCCCCCTGCACCTTAAAGGCTCCTTACCTATCAGCTGAGAATAAAACTTGGACATTTCCAGCACGGACAGCACATAGACAGCAGGGCTGGAAAAGGCCGCGATTAAGATCGGCCCAAGAAACGTTCTTGGGACGACGCCAGGAAACTCATGATGATCGTACTGCAGAGAAAGGGGACACGGTTACCAAGCAGAGCCACGGTGAGGCGGGGCTCCCCAGGCCCCCGGAGGGCGCCCTCCTCCCCGCACCACTCACCTTGTCCAGATCCCAGCGGTGATAGAGCAGGTCATGGATGGCCTGCAAGTTGAAGCTCTCTTCCACCTTGGCGTAGGGACAGGCGGCCAGATGGATGAAGGCGACAGCAACGAACAGCAGGAGCAGCAGGGGCTGCCGCTTCCCTTGTCTCTTCCCGGCCATGGCAGCCCCTTCTGGGAGCCTGGGTCAGCGAGCGGCGCGAGCCCGGCACTGCCCTTCCAGGCTTGGCAGACGAGGAAAGACAAGGCTCTGTCTGAGGAAAACACAAAAGGAGAAATGCCGAGAACCTGGATGGGAACTCCCTCATCCCGGCCGCTGACCTGAGGCCCGTGTCACCCCAGGGAGAGAAACGGCAACCTCAAGACCCGAGAGTTAGGCCTCTGAACAAACAGAATGCCAAAGCTAACGAATATATGATAATATAAAATACAGTGTATAATATGCAAATAACAAACAAACACATCCCCGCAGAATGCCCGGATTCTCTCTCGCTCCTCCGCCGCCACCGGCCCCCAACTGACGGGGACGTTTTCTGTGAGAAGTCAGAGGAAAGAACCAGGGCCGAGTGGGGATCAGTTAGCTGCAGCTCTCGATCTCGGGTCCCAATAGCCACGTGCTGGTGATCTTGGCCAGAAGGGTATGAAAAGCTCTCTGAGGGTCCCTGGAAGCGTATCGGGGGCTGTTTTACGCTGCCTAGCCCCTGCCCTTCTACCCCTATTCCCCCCAAATAAAGACTGTCCAGTTCTACTGCCCTTGGGGGGAGCCTTCCAGTTGTGAACCGGGGCCACAAGACAGAGAACCTGACGCCCATCTAGACGCTCCACATCTAGCAACAGTTGTGCACGACTGTAGGGGGGAAATTTAACACGGCTCCACAGAGAACAGGTGGGTGGTACTCTCAACGCCGCTGTCGTTAAAACGGGTGAAAGTCACTGGAGAGAAATAAGATTTGGCCGCCATGTTGGCTTTTTCACAGAACGCTGAGTGGCCTCTGACTTTGGGGACTTTTTTTTAAATAACTTTTTATTGACAGACCCCACGCCAGGGTAATGTTCTACAGCAGCATCCCTTGCACTCACTTCTGTCCCGATTCTTCCCCTCCCTCTCTCCACCCCCTCCTTTGGGGACTTTGTCAACGTGAGGGCAAATTTCTAAATGGCAAAGGCCATCTCAAGAATCCCACAGCAAAGCAGGCCCGGTGGAGAGTCTGTTCAGTATCTGAAGCCAAAGAGCCCATGTGTCCGGAGCAGGAAGCAGCGCTGTCAGGGAGGAGTTTTCTTGGAAACAGGTGACTGAGGAGCCAACAAAGGAAACATAAGCTAAGTACGAAGATAACATTCTGGTGAAAAGCTCGGAGACGGGGAAGGCGGACTGTGATTCGGCACGTTAAAATGGCAAAACTCACATTGATACGGTTCTCCTCCCCACTCTCCAAGAGATGAACAGGGTAAGCGTTACTTACAGAGGGGGAAACCGAGGCTCAGAGCTCACAGAGCTAGTCAGTACCAGAACCAGGACCCGAACCCAATTTTTCGCTCTGCCCAAATGCAAGAAAAAGCTGGCCCACGGCTGGTCGGGCCTGGAGCTGGGAAACTCCCAGAGAGCTGGGTCAGCGGCCAGCGACGGAGAAACGGGACCGCGGGAGGGGGAGGCGAGCTTTGGAGAACCGAGGAAGCAGGAGGCCGGGGGATGAGGCGGCAAAGGTTAGCAAACAGCAGGCGCTTAATGAAGAGCTTTAAAAAGCCGGCGGGCTAGCTGTGCGCTGCCTGCTGGCGAACTAGGGATAGCAGGATGCTCTGAAAAGAACGCTGGCCTCTGAGAAACAAGTGGATTTTCAAAATAAGAAGGAAAACAAAGTTTTGCAAATTGCTCCTACCCTCCAGCCGGTTCGGTTTCTGCAACCCTAAAAGGGGAACTAATTCCACGTGGAAAGGAGCACCGACGCTCACGCCCCGGGGGACTGGGGGCGCCCCCGGAACCAGGACGAGGCCCCTCTCCGGGTCAGCACGGTCTGGGGCGCTTCCCTGCCTCCCCCTCCGGCCCAGCTGCTGACCAGGGAGCGCGCTCAGTCAGACTGACCGAGGGAAGGAGGTCGCCTCGGCCGGCCCCGCGGGGAGAAGAGAAGCGGGAGCCGGCGGCACAACACCCTACCCACGCCGAAGGGGAACAGGCGCCTTTGCCCCGCGAGCTCCCGCCGCCACGTGTCAGCCCCGGGGCTCGCAACCCTCCTGCTTCCAGGCCCCGCCCCGGCCTCACCCTCCTCCGCTCAGCGGTCCGCCCGCCTCGGCTCCGGCACGTTCCCGGTCACAGCTCCAGCTTCTGTCTCCGCGGAGGGAATCACTCCCGTCCCGTCTGGCTCGTCGCGCCCGTCGCGTCCCGCTGGCGTGGCGCGGCGTGGCGCGGCGTGGCGTGGCCAGCGGCGCACGCGCGGTCAGCGGCTAACGGTCGCTGAGCGGCTCTCGAGGGGCGGGGCGCTCCGAGCACGGAAAGCCACAGACTGAGGAGGCCTCGGGGGTATGGCCCTTTAAAGGCCTCGGGTGGTGCGGCCAGACCAAACATGGCCGCCGCACGGGCGGGAAGCCACAGCCTTTGCCCCTAGTCAAGATGGCCATCCATTATGACGCAACTCTTGGAGCGGAGCTGAGCAGGTCTCGAACCTCCAATACTGGCTTTGTGCTGACACGGGCCTCTCCCATTGGTTCGAGCTTGTTGGCGAGGTCTGATTCGTTCACGTACTCTCAGGGCGGCGGCCTCTCGACCAATGACCGTCCGAGAGTTGGCAAGGAGGGTGGGGCTTGGCTAGAATCCTCATGAAATAGACCGGCACAGAAGGTACCCGGCTTCCGAGCGAAGGAGGTGGAGCCTCGCTGGCCTTCTCTGCGCCTGCGCGGTCTCGAGCTCGGGCCTCGGTCCCGAGCCGGGTCGCTCAGGGACCAGCCGAGGCTTGGAGGCGGAGCCTCCCGTGTCCCGGCTCCTACTGGATCCCTCGTGCTGATCCCGGATCCCTCCTCTTCTCCCCTCACTGATCCCAGACCCCTCCTCCTTTCCCTCGTTGATCCCAGACCCCTCCTCCTTTCCCCTCATTGATCCCAGACCCGTCCTCTTCCCTCCTTAGTCCCAGAGCCCTCCTCTCTTCTCATTGATTCCGTACCCGTCTTTCCCGTCCTGATCCCAGACTCCTCCTCCTTTCCCCCGGTTGATCCCAGACCCGTCCTCTTCCCTCCTAGTCCCAGAGTCCTCCTCTCCTCTCATTGATCCCGAGCCCCTCCTTCCCCTCATTGATCCCGGACTTCTCTGCTGATCCCGGCTCCCTCCCTCCTTTTCCCTCTTCTGATCCTGGATCTCTGCTCTGCTCTCTCTCCCTGCTGATCCCGGATCTCTCCTCCCCCCCGCCTCCATCCCGGATCTCTCCTTTCTCCGTGGGTCTCCCTGTCCATCCTCCCTCTGTCTCTTCTTGGTCCGCGCTGTCCGGACCATGCGTCCTCCCGGGGGTCCGCGGGGCCGGAGGCTCCGGCCCCTGCTCCAGCTCGGCCTCCTGCTCCTGCTGTCCCAAGCCTCCCTTTCCGCGTCGTCCTCCTCCTCTTCCCCGCATAACCACAAGCCGTGCACAGTCTGCAAGAACATCGTGGAGCAGTTCAACAAGGTGCGAGGGGGGAGAGCAGAGAGGGCGCGGGGTCGCACACGGCCGGGTCCCCTCTGGGGTCTCCCCGCTGTCCCTGGTCCCCGGCATCCCATGCCCCGGTTACCTCTGACACTGCAGCCCCTCCCCCTTCCCTTCACTGTCGGAGGTGGGAAGCCGCCCACAGGGTGTGCGCTATTCCGGGCCTCAGTTTCCTCAGCCGTCAGATGGGGGGGGGGGCCTCTGGGGTCTCCGAGGTCCCTCGGACCTCAGGGGGCTACTGTGATACACACCCGTGTGTGGCAGCCCCCGCAGCCTTACAGCTGGCCGGAGCATTCAGGAGCGGCTCTTGGGAAGTGCCGGGGAATCCCTCAGAAGGGAGCTGAGTGTGACCCCCGTGGGGCCTTGGCCTGGAGAAGTGGGCACGTCAGGATGCCACCCTGGACGCTGCCATGGCCCGAGGCTGCTCGTGGGGGGGCTCTGTCGTCTCCCTTACCCCTCCTTTCCCCGGCTCCCTCTGAGGCTCGGCCCGGCCCCCGCCCCCTTCTCCCTCTGGCCCCAGCGCCTGCCCTGCTTTGGGCAGGAAGCGCTCGGTGGGTGCCAGTGTCAGGGGGGGGGGGGCTCTGTCTTCTCCCTTACCCCTCCTTTCCCCGGCCTGCGCTCTCCCACCTGCCCGGAGGCCTCTCTCGGCCCGGCCCCCGCCCCCTTCTCCCTCTGGCCCCAGCGCCTGCCCTGCTTGGGCAGGAAGCGCTCGGTGGGTGCCAGTGTGGGGGGGGGCTCTGTCTTCTCCCTTACCCCTCCTTTCCCCGGCTCCCTCTGAGGCTCGGCCCGGGCCCCGCCCCCTTCTCCCTCTGGCCCCAGCGCCTGCCCTGCTTTGGACAGGAAGCGCTCGGTGGGTGCCAGTGGGGGGGGGGGGGGCTCCTGCTCAGGACCGGGAGTGACCGGAGTCTCTGCCAGATCCAACCGCAGCCAGACTCAAAGGGGACCCGAGAGGCGTCTCTCCAGGCTTGCTCTGAAAGAGGAGCCGCGAGATGCCCAGGGCGCGATGCTCCCGGGTCCCAGCGGGAGCCAAGGGACTCTTCGCGCCTCCGTCGCTTTCCCGATAACACTTGTCGTTGAGTTGGTGGAAACTCTCCCTCCCCGAACAAATATTCCGGCCTTCCTTTGGCAGGGCCTGGCAAACACAGAAAAGAAAAACTTCGGCGGTGGAAACACAGCTTGGGAAGAGAAGACGTTATCGAAATACGAGTCCAGGTCTGTGTCGCGCGTGCGGCTGGTTCCGAGGCCCCGGCCGCCGTCTCCGGGGGTGGGCGTGGAGGAGGGAACCAGAACCGGGCCGACCAGCGGCCATCGGGAGCACTCGGGGAAAGGCCGGAGCAGGCGTGGGCAGGGCCCACCCGGGCTGGGCTCGCGGAGGAGGAGAAGCCTGGCTCTCGTCTCCCTTCTCCCTCGGAGCCGGATGAGGAGCCGCTCCTGGAAGCGAGAGTCTGCCCCCACCCCGCGGTGGCTGCCCTCCGCCGCCCCCTCCCCACCACCGCAGGCCGGCACTAGGAAAGGTTCCCTTCCTCTAGCGCCGACTCGTGGCTTCCCATTCCAGTGAAATCCGGCTCCTAGAAATCATCGAAACCCTGTGCGAGAGCGACGCCTTCGACTGCAACAACATGGTGGAGAACAACGAGGAGCACCTCGAGGACTGGTGGTTCAATCAGTAAGTGTCGGTGCTTGGGGGAGAGGGTCCGGGGCCTGGGCGGGGGAGGCGTGGGGGCCGGCAGGGGCCGGCGGACTTGTTGTACTTCCTGGGCCGCCAGAGACGGACGAGGGAGGTAGAGCCTGGGTTATTTCTGGTGGGGTGCGGAGGGCTGCCCGGCCAGAGAACCGATGCCCGAGCAGACCGGGCCGAGTGTGAATCCCACCCGGCGCGTGGCCGGGAACGGGAGCCGCCACCTCTGGGACCCTCGTCTGCCCAAGGGGGACACGAGCCTAGGTCTGCCGCCGTCCTGGGAACGGCCCCTGCTTCGTCACCGGCTCCTTCGTGTCCGGAGGCAGTGGGTTCGCGAGCTGGGGAGCCAGGGTTCGAGCCTCCTCGCGGGATTCTGGGCGGCAGCTCTGCCTCTCCCAGACTTGGTGCCCCGGGCCCTGGGTACCGGGCGGACCCTGCAGAGGCGTCTCCCACGGGGGGCTTGGATCCCCGGCTGCCTCCCCGCCAGGAGGCTGCCCCGGCCCCCCACTGTGGGGAAGCCCGTCTCGGCGCCGGCCCCCGTCTCGCCGCTCGGCCGGGCGTGCGTTCCTTTGAGGGGAACCCAGCACGTTCTCAGGCTCGGTGATAAAACCTGCTTCTCGTTCCTCAGGAAGAAGAACCACCCCGACTTATTTACGTGGTTTTGTGTGGAAACCCTAAAAGTGTGCTGCCCTCCTGGAACCTACGGCCCAGAGTGCCGCGGTACACCCTCCCTGCCCCCTTGGGGGGGGAAGAGAGAGCCGCCTGGGGGTGCGGGGGGGCACTGTGGGTGACCCCCGCCCCCTCTGTCTCTCACACACTCGCACCCACCCCGGCCTGGCACGCTGCGGACCCTCCGGTGATGGATGAGGGAATGGGGCAGTAAATGAGCCCTTCTTCCCTTGCTTTGTCCATACTCTGGGTGTGCATCGTGACCCCCTTCCCTCTGGCCCCGTTGTCGGTACTTTGGACTTTTACTTTAATCGGTACCAGACAGAGCCCTATGGGGTCCCTCCGCCTGGGGTTCTCAGTCAGAGTGGCTTTGGGGGTGCTGCTGGCTGTCCGGTCGGGGCAGAAGGGGGCACAGAGAGCAGGGAGAGCGGCAGACAGACGGGGAAGGGGACCCTCGGGGAGGAGGGCCGAGCCGGGGCCCTCAGGCCGAATCTCGGGGGGCCCTTGGTCTCCAGCAGCCCTTCTAAGTGAGACCCGTTTCCCCTCCGGCTCCAGAGTGTCCCGGGGGGTCCAAGCGGCCGTGTGGGGGAAACGGCTACTGCAACGGCGACGGGACTCGCGGCGGGGACGGCAAGTGCAAGTGTCACCTGGGCTACATGGGGCCGCTGTGCATGGACTGCGTGGAGGGCTACTTCAGCACCTGGAGGAACGAGACCCACTCCGTCTGCATAGGTGACTTGGCCGCCAGACCTTCCAGGGCGTCCCACCCCGGGGGAGGGAAAGCCGAGGCCCTGAGGCCCCTCGGGACAAAGATGAGTCTGGGGCCCAGGCTGGCCACGTTTGGACCTCCCCTGCCCCCATTTTCCCCGGACCTCGCCTCCGATTCTGATTCATTAACATTTGGGGGGTCCCCAAGGAGGGATCTGGGAGGTGTGCGAGGGTCCGTGCTGCTCACGGCCGGGTCTCTTCCAGTGTGTGACCGAGCCTGTAAGAACTGCACCGGCCCGACCGCCAGCGACTGCGGAGAGTGTGAAGCCGGCTGGGCCTGGATGGGAGACACCTGCGGAGGTGAGTCAGGGCGGCCTCGGGGCGCAGCGCGCTGACGGACGGGGAAACCGAGGCAGGCGGCCGGGAAGCGACGTTAGACCCCAGCCGGTCGCTCCACACCGCCTGCCTCGGCTTTCCCACCTCGAAATGGGAACGAGAAGCCCAGTCTCTCAGGAGTGTTGTGGGGATCCCGGGAGCTCAGGATCCCAAAATGCTGTTAGTAAGGGTGAGTGTTGGGGTGGATTTGACCTCGGGGCCTCCTCTCTCCTGTCTCCAAGCCCAGTGCTCCCCCCAGAGAGGTTGGGAGATCGGGTGTTCTTGCACCCCTGTCCTCTGATGGGGCCGTGGTATGGCGGGGGGGGGGAGGGGAGATGCCCACAAGCCTGGCAGAGCTTACACAGCTAAGCCCGCTGCTGGTGGGGCAGGATGGCCACAGGAGGTGTCAGAGACCACCTGCTGCTCTGGGGGGGCCCCCCTCCTCTGCCCTCTGGGCCTCTGCTCTGAGGGAGGGGTGACTGGCCAGGGAGAGACCACCTGCTGCTTTTAGCGTGCTGGACTAAGTACAGAAGGTGAAGCCTGCCATCTCTGCTGGTTGGCCGCTGCAGGGCAAGGTGCATGCTGGGAAGAGGCAGGATGCCCGGGGAGCATTGGCGCCTTAGGCCACTTGGAGGAGGTGGCCCCTACCCTGAGCCCGGGAGAAGGCTGATGGTGGGCACGGAGGCTTGTGCCAGGGCAGAGCTGGCCCCCTTCGGAGGGGGTGACCGGCTGGGGGCAGAGGCCCCAAGGGGCCCCACCGGGCATCCTTGTCCTGGCGAGAGTCTCAAGGACGGCTTCGTTCTTTGTGCCAGCTGGCAGGTCTGGGGCCCGCAGGGGCTTCACCAGTGCTGGTTAATTATTGACAGCTCCAGAGGAGTAGGAAGAGATTCTGTCACCTCCTTCCCTCCTTCCCTTTTTTCCTTCCCTCCCTCCTATCTAGGAGATGAGAGGCTAGAAGTAGGAAGAGATTCTATCATCATCCACAATTTTCTGATGGGAAACTCCCTCCCTTTCCTCCCTCCCTCCCTTCCTTTCTTTCTTCCCTCCCTCCATTTCCTCTTTGCTTCCTTCCTCCCATCCTTCTGTCCCTCCCTCCCCTCTTTCCCTTTCTCCTTCCCTCTTTCCCTCCTTCCTTCCATCCTTCCCCCTCTCTCTTCCCTCCCTCCTCCTCTCCTTTGCCCGCCGATCCTTGGCAAACACAGAGTCCGTCAGGTTTTCCCAGTAGCCTCAGCAGGCTCTGCCAAGCAGTAGCTTGGGCAGCTCTGACTGAAGCTCTTTGGCCACGTGCGGTCGTCCCCGGGGTTAGCTGCCGAGCGCCGGCTCCATGTGGGGCTACAGGGGAAGGGCGCTCGGGGGCCTCGGGACACTCGCCGCGCACTGGGGGAGACTCTGGAGAAGCGCTCACACAGGACACTAACCCGGGCTTTCCCAAGCCAGAGCGACTGACAGCCCCAGGAGCTCCAGAGCCAAGGGAGGAGGGGGTGGGCAGGGGCCGCCGGGAGACTTCTCGGAGACGCGGGCTTGGGTCTGGAGCACGCGCAGTAGAGCCCTGGGTTGGAGGGCGAGCTTGGGAGCCACGGGGAGAGTAGAGGCTCAGGGGAGGGACCCGGGTCTTTGGGCTGTTGGAGCTGAAGATGAGGCAGGGGGCAGATTGGGTCGGGCCTTGGGGCTCCCTGCGGCTTTATCCAAGTCCTGGAAGCCTTTGCGAGGAGGGGCCAGACCCCGACCCCTCATGTTACAGAGGGGGGCTGTCCAAGACCACGCACAGCTGACCGGGAGGAGGCCCCATCACTTTCAGAGCCATTCTGTGGGGGCTCCACAGCCACGGGCAGGCATCCGGGCCAGGTGTCCAGAGAGCTCGGTGGGGCGGTGAGGGGCCATCTTACCTGCCGAGTGCAGGTTTGTGGTGCTGGTCTTGGCCCTAAGACTAGGAGCAATAGGTGGAGATTGCAGAGACCAATAATAAATGAGCAGAGGAAAAACTTGCCAATGGTTGGGGTGGGCCACTGTTCCAGGTGGTGAGCTCCCCATCAGGTCTTTGAGCAGAGATTAGATGGTGGGAACAGTGGAGAAGGGACTCTCGCTCAGGTGTGGGTCGGTCTACGTCCCGCAGAGAATCCGTTTCGCTCTGAGATTACCTGAGGCTGGGCCCTCGCCGCTGGCTGGCTGGTGACTCTGGGACGTGGCCGGTGGAGGCAGAGGGGGGAGGCTCTTGGCCCCTCGGAACCGTTTCTAAGCCAGTCGGCCGAGAGGGCCCCTCCTCCTGTGACTCCCTAAAAGCAGAACTGGGGAACAGCTGACATGTACATATGGGCCCCGTCCGGTTTTTTCTCATGAGTCTGATGACAGTGCTTTCATCCTCACACCTGTTTTACAGAAGGGGAGACTGAGTCTGGAGGAGGCAGGGTCCAGGGTGAGGTGGGTGCTGGGGCTGAGCCTCCAGGACAAGGAGCCTTGTGGGCTCCTAGCAGAACTGGGCCAAGAAGTTGCCTCCCTGGCTCGGAGCCCTCTGCCAGCCTGCCTTGCTCCCTCTTTGGGGCTCCGGGTCTCTGGGGAGGAGGCGGGGTGGGCAGTGTGTGAGGCATGTGACCAGACCAGGACCACTGAGCAGGGGGTGCCCCTTCTGGCTGCTGGTGTGGAGGGTCACGGGTCATCTCAGGAGAACAGAGGCCTTTGAGCTGCAGCCTTGCCGGGAGCCAGCCCCAGTCATACTCACCCCTCTTGTTTCAGATGTGAACGAGTGCGCGGCAGAAACTCCTGCTTGTGACGAGGGCTTCTACTGCCTCAACAACAACGGCTCATTCTCCTGCAAAGGTCGGCCCCCACCCCGGGTCTCTGGGTAGTTCTCACAGGAGCTGGGGGCTTTTGGGGCCTCGAACATCCCCTGTGGCTCACGGTCCTGTCCTGGGGCACTTCTGCCTCGTGCCCTGGAGTGAGTGTGGGCAGGTGACTTAGGAAGTAAGGGGCACACAGCTTTGCAGCAAGCTGCCTGGTACACTCAAAGTTTTAAAAGCAAATGCTTGGAGATTTCTTCTTCTTTTTTTTTTTTTTTTTTAATACCAGCTTTTGGGGCAGCTGGGTGGTGCAGTGGGTAGAGCCCCAGCCCTGAAGTCAGGGGGACCTGAGTTCAAATTTGGCCTCAGACACTTCACACTTCCTGGCTGTGTGACCCGAGGCAAGTCACTTAACTCCAACTGCCTCAACAAAAAAAACCAAAAAAATACCAGCTTTTTATTTTCCAAATACGTGCAGAGATAGTTCTCAACATTCTCCCCTGCAAAAATTTGTGCTCCATGTTTTTCTTCCTCTGTCCCTCTCCCTCAGACAATAAGCAATCCAATATAGGTTAAATGTGCAATTTTTCTAAACTTATTTCCATATTTATCACGCTGCACAAGAAAAATCAGGTCAAAGGGAGAGGAAAATGAGAAAAAAACAAGTAACAACAAAAAGGTAGAAATGCTACGTTGGGATCCACACTCAGTCCCCACAGTCCTGTAGATGTAGATGGCTCTCCCTATCCCAATCGTCTCATTGTGGAAGAGAGCCACGTCCATCAGAAGTGATCATTATATAATCTTGTTGTTGCCATGCCTAATGATCTCCAGCGATCTCCAGGCCTTTCTGAAATCCTCCTGCAGGTCATTTCTTACCGAACAATAATACTCCATAACGTTCATATACCACAGTTTACTCAGGGGAGGGAACCGGGTCTTTGGGCTGTTGGAGCTGAATTTACTCAGCCCTTCTCCAGCTGATGGGCATCCACTCAGTTTCCAGTTTCTGGCCACTACAAATAGGGCCGCCACAAACATTCTTGCACATACAGGTCCCTTTCCCTCCTTTCAGATCTCATTGGGATATAAGCCCAGTAGACACTGCCGGCTCAGGGTGTGCACAGTTTGAGCCCTCTGGGCAAAAGTCCAAATTGAGCGAATGTTTTAGGAGCCGATGTTTAGAATTCAGGATGGAAGCGGTAAAGCTGGGAAGTGAATCTTTAGGAAAGATGCCCAGCTATGGCCAGAAGGCCGGGCTTGGGGAGCTTCTGGGGCTGGAAGGGAGCCCGGCCTTCCCCTGGAGCTGGCCTAGGATGCTCGCAGTCCAGAGCCAAACCTGGAACCCGGGCCCTGGGGCTCCCCTCCCACCCCGTGCTGGCTCTCTTACCTGCAGTGTAAGTGAATGACTTTGATGAGGCCCCGAGGCTGGGAGCCGGCGTCCTGAGTGTGCCCCTTTTGTTCCTAGAGTGTGACCCCAGTTGTTCGGGCTGTGTGGGCGAGGGCCCGGAACACTGCATCAACTGCTCGGCCGGTTATGCGCAGGAAGATGGCTCCTGTCAAGGTGGGTAAGGGGGCCCAGGGCCCCCGTCCTCCGGGCTGCTCCTCAGCGGGCTCTGGACATAGAACAAAGCACCAAAACACTGGCGGCTCTGGTCCAGTGTCCTCCTGCCCTCCTCCAGCCCCACTGACCCCTCCCTTGGGACCCAAGCCTTTGTGGGTGGGATCTTGCCCGGCAGTGTATACAGCTCCTGTCCCAGGAGCTTCCCACCTCTTTGGCTGGGTCACAAGGGGGAGGTGGGCTTCATCTGCTCTCCAGGCCCTTCGATGATCTCCCATTGAGGAGGGGTCAGCAGCCTTTGAGCACTCTGCTCGCTCAGTGGTCAGTCATCAGCGGACATGGTGTTCTCTTGGTTCTTTTTACTAAGCACCATTGGGGGGAGGTCCTTGGGGAAGGAAGGGAGAGGCTCCATAGGGAAAGGCAGCCCAAGACCTTTCTGGCCGAGTCGATGGGCCCTCGGAAGCTGGGGCACCACACCGATCAGGTCCTGGATGCTCATGGGGGCACGTGGGCATCTTGTGCAGATGTAGATGAGTGCTCCCTCCCAGAGAAGGCGTGTGAACAGGAGCACCAGAAGTGCTTCAACACCCCGGGCAGCTACGCCTGCGCCTGTGCCGAGGGCTTCCAGGAGAAAGATGGCACCTGTGTGCCCGCCAAGGATACCCCAGGTGAGTGACAGCACTGCCAGCGGAGGCTTCCTTGCATCCCTCCCCCTGCAAGGCGTCCCCTCAGCCCCATCTACTACCCTGGCCCTGTGCATCCTCCCGGCCCTGTGCATCCTCCCGGCCCTGTGCACCTCCTCGCCCCCCCCCCCCAGCCCTGTGCACTCCCCAGGCAGGAGGTGGGAGGTTTTTGTTTGGGGCATCTGATGGGCCTGGACCTTGAGCTGCACCAAGGATGTTAGCAAAGGGAGATCCTTCCGGGGTGGTTCTGGGAAGAGGAGGAGCCTGGGAGGGGAGGTCAGCAGCTGGAAGGAGAGACGGGCCCTCCTGGCCCTTCCAGCCTCCTCCTGGGCCTTCCTGCCTCCAGACTCTGCATGCTCCTGCCCAGCAGCAACAGCAGTTGCTGTGGCTCCCCTCAGATTGTAGGATAAAATGCACCTTGGTTGGCCACCTTTCCAGACCCGGCTCACGCTACTCGCTGCAGGGCCTGTGCTATTCTGCCCCGAGGCCTCCCAGGCCTGGCAGGCCTTCCCCCCTCCCCTAGATGTCCCAGCCAGCTCACCCATGAGCCCCCTGGAGGGGCAGAGCCTCCCAACTGCTTGTTTACTGGGGTGCTCGCGGTCACTGCTCCAAGCGGGGAGAATCTGAGCCAGGAGCAAGGAGGAGGGCGGGAGGGTCTCCTGTGCATGAGCACTGGACAGCTGGGAAGAGCGGGTGTGGGAAAGTGAGGAAAGGACCCCAGAGGCTCTTCTGTGGCCTTCGGCTCCTGGCACTGTCCATCTGGCCCAGGCGATACCAGTATCAGGAAAGGGCCCACGTCCCAGCTAGGAGTGGCCAGGAGATGGTCACCTCTGTGTAGGAGGAGATGGGCCCCAGGGAGGACAAGGGAAGGGGGAGAAGGAGCAGGGCTGGAGCCGCGTGTCGGCCCGCAGAGACCCGCCTCAGTTCCGCCTTTGGCAGCAGGTGCACTCCCGGCGACTCCCCAGCTCCCTGCTGGCTCTGAAGGGGAGACACTGGTGGCTGCGGCTACTTGCGGGGTCCTCCTGGGCGCCATTCCGTGGTGGCTCAGACCCCCCCCTTTTACAAGTAGGGCTGCTCACCCCTGGGGCGTGCTTGCTTTTAACAGAAGATGAAGAACCAAAGGAAACTCCAAAACCGTCCCACGAAGACCTGTGAGCCGCCTCCCCAAACCTCCCGAGACCTGATTGCCGACGTAAATTATTCCGAAGAAAACAGCCTTTGGTGGGAATCCCCCGGAAATGTCAGCCACCCACCGGATCATCGAGCGCCTGACCACCTGCCCACGCTGGGGGAGAAAACCTTCATCGGTTCGGGCTCTTTCTAAAGCTGTGTTTTCTCTTGTTCATAAAGAACTATATTGTCGTATAATTTTGATAACTATTCTTTGTAATAAAACTGACTATGGAAGGTGGACCAGAATAGAAGGTTAAGCGTATTTACTCACTAAAAGACCAAACTTAAATTCCCAAATCCCAGATTTTTGAAAAAAAAAAGTCTCTATGGGATTCACTTTTGGCCTCTTCATTGGCCGTTGGGAAGAAGGCAAGTGGATGATGCCGAGCGCCATGTTGGGCGATTTTGTGCCACTCCCCGGTAAATAAAGTGGTTCTTGATGAAAATTCACATTTTTTACTTCAGCCTTGCCCATTGGAGCATTTGATGGGCTGTTAAGGCAGTGGGTGTTTATAATGTTCCCTAAAAACAGGTACCAGCCCTTTTTTCTAAAATTTTTATTAATTTTTTTTACATTTCCATAATTTTCTCTAGTCTCTCTCCCAAACAGGCATTCATATAACAAATAATACCCTTTAGAGATAAAAAGAGATGAAGACTCGACACCACTAATCATTGGAAAAAGCCTGGAAACATGTTCAGTGTATGAGGACCTTCCACTGTCATGAAGGGCCGGATTTGGAGGCAGCCTCTCATCTCTCCATTCAAGTCCTGGTTGAGCTTTATCATTTTGTTATCTGACTTCTGATTTTCGGAAATGTCGTTCTCGCCATTGACATGTAGAGCGCTTTCTTGACTCTGCTGATTTCCCTCTGCATCAGTTCATAGAGGAGGTCTTCCAAAGGTATCTCTCTTCACATGCATCATTTCTTAATAGTATTTTATTTTTCTAAATACACGCAGAGAGAGTTTCCATCATTCACCCTTGAAAAACCTTGGGTTCCAATTTTCTCCCCCTCTGTTCATCCCTTTCTGCTCCCCAAGACAGCAAGCAATGTGATACAGGTTAAACATGTACGATTCTACATGCATCGTTTCTTGCAACAGGAATACTCCATTACATACATGTGTCATAATTGATTTAGTCATTCCCCAATCAACGGGCATCTTGCAATTCAACACGCATCGTTTCTTGCAACAGGAATATTCCATTCCATACTTGGTCATTCCCCAATCAATGGGCAACTATTTTGTTTCTAATTCTCTTGATATCACAAAAAGTGCAACTATAAATATTTTGGTGTCTATGGGTCCTTTTATTGATAGCTTCCTTGGAGTGTGGACCCAGTAATAAAGAGTCTCTGGGTCAATGGGTGTAGACTTTTTAGTCATTTTCTTTATGTATTTCCAAAGTGCTTTACAAAATGGTGGTATTGACCTGCAACTCCACCAACAATACACCAGCGTGCCCATGACTCCTCCAACATTGACTATTCCCATCTTTTGTCATTTTTGCTAATTCATAGTGTGTGAAGTAAAAGCTCAAAGTGGTATGTTTTGCATTTCTTTTTATTAGGATTTGGGAGCATTCTTTCAAATGATTGTGAATAATTTATAATTTTTTTGAGAACTGTTCAGATCCTTTGACTTTGCTTTTGAGGAATCCGCCATTGATAAAATTGGCCCACGTTGTAGTATATGAAGGTAATGGAATATTATTGTTCTATAAAAAATGATGAACAAGCTGATTTTAGAAAGGTGTGGAAAGGAAAGGAAAGGTTCCTATAAACGGATGCTGAGTGAAACAAGCAGAACCAAGAATACATTGTATACAGTAATAGCGAGAATGTGCAATCAGCTGTGAAAGACTTGGTTCTGCTCAGTGGTTCAGTGATGCAAAGCAATCCCACTACTTTGGACAGAAAATGCCATCTGCATCCAGAAAAAGAACTAAGGAGACCGAATGTAAATCAACATGTGCTATGTTCACTTCTTTATTCTGTTTTTTTTTTTTTTTAATTTTTGTTTTTGTTTTTTATCTCTCCCATGGTTTTTCCCTTTTGCTCTGATTTTTTTTTCTCCCAACATGACTCATAAAGCAACGTGTATTAAAAATAAATAAATTTACTAGAAAAAAAAATAAAGCTGGCCTGGGGACTTTCCTTAAAATGAAGGTTCATCACTGGGAAATGAATGTAAATTGCTTGCATTTTTGTTTTTCTTCCCGGGTTATTTCTACCTTCTGAATCCAATTCTTCCTGTGCAACAAGAGAACTGTTCGGTTCTGCACACATATATTGTATCTAGGATATACTGTAACCTATTTAACATGTAAAGGACTGCTTGCCATCTGGGGGAGGGGGTGGAGGGAGGGAGGGGAAAAATCGGAACAGAAGTGAGTGCAAGGGATAATGCTGTAAAAAATGCTGGGTTCTGTCAATAAAAAGTTATTTAAAAAAAAAAAAAACCTGGGGGGGGGGGAATGAAGGAACCAATCAATCAAAAGAAGGGGCCCTAAAAGCAAAGGATTTTATATGGATTTGGGAAATGGGGGGCTCCATTTTGTGAGAGAGAAAATTGAATTGAAACAAAGCATAAAATAGGGAGGCAGGGCAAGGCAGTATTTCATTTGAAGCTTTCTTGGGGATTTGAGTGACCTGCAAGTGAACAACAATGTATGGTGGCAGCCAACACACACACACACACACACACACTCCTCCTCCAATCATTCTCCTTTTCCTCCTCTTCCTCCTTTTTCATATGACTGCTTCTCCCCCAAGTCCAGCCCTGCCTCCATTAAATCAACCAATAAGCATTTACCAAACATGTACAAACAGAAATGAAATGGGCCTTTCCCTCAAGAAGGCCATTTTTGGGGAGGAGGGAGCAAGACTTTACACCAGTGGAACTCAAACTTTTTTGAACACTTCTATCAGCAAAAAACGTTAATAGCCATTCCCAATATATGCCAATATATCTCCCAATATATTCATTTATTTATCAATTTGTATACATGTACAAGTGTGAGACTTTGTGGGCGTGGGGGCTCCTGGGTACCAAGCCTTTCCTCCAAGGGCTCCGGAGGTAGCTCTGAGCTGATCTCAGGGCAGTGGGGAATGCTCTCAGTGGTCCCCAGGCAGTGCTGTGGGAGCCTGGCTGAGGTCACAACTCCCCGGAAGGGATGGCAGGCATCCAAGATGAGTCCCGGTCGTTGGGGTCCGGCTCCCAGCCATTCTTACCTTTTGTGTCATCTTGTGCTCAGCGTGGCACCTGGCACTTTGTAAGCCCTTAGGGATCTTTGTTGACCCACCGAGTGACTCATCTTGCCTCCCTCTGACTGGCATCAGTGCCCACTTTGGGGCTTCTTAGTTGGTCACTCTGAAGCTGGCCCTCCCTCCCTCCGGTTCATCTTGCATGTGCCGTCTGAGTCATCTGCCTGAAGCCCAGTGTGATCATATCACCCTCGTCTATGGACATGGAATGACTCACCATCAGCTACAGAATCAAACCCACACGCCTCGGCTTGGCAGTCAAGGCCCTCTGAAATCTTGCTGCGCGTCTTCTCTGTCCCCCGAGGGACAGTTGGCAATAGCCCCTCCAAGCTTTGGGACAAAAACTCATTATTTGGTAAAAAAAACTGCTGGGAAAACCAGAAAAGAGTATGGCAGAAATTAGGTATAGAGCAATATATCAAAACAAGGTCAAAATGGGTACATGATTTAGTCATATTAAGCAAATCAGGAAATCATGGAGCAGTTTATCTGTTATTATATAGATATTACCTATATAATAGAATATATTATATGGACATATGGATAAAGTAAGAATTTAGGACCAAACAAGATGTAGAAAGTATTATTAAATATAAAATAGATAATTCTGATAATATAAAATAAAAGTTTTGCATAAACAAAACCAATGCAACCAAAATTAGAGGGAAAAGAGAAAACTGAGAAAATGTTTGCAGTAAATATCTCTGATAAAGGCTTAGTTTATTGATAATTGAGTCAAATTTATAACAGGTCATTCCCCAGTTGATAAATGGTCAAAGGATGTGAATAGGAAGTTTTCAAAAAAAGAAATCAAAGCTATCTATGGTCATGAAAAAATGCTCTAAATCACTATTAATTAAATGCAAATTAAAACAACTCTGAGGTACCACCTCATGTCCCTTAAATTGACTAATATGACTAAAAAAGGAAAATAATAAATGTTGGAAAGGATGTGGAAAAACAGAAATACTAATGCATTATTAGTGGAGTTGTGGATTGATCTAACTATGCTAGAGAGTAACTTGGAACTCCGAAAACCTTGCATACCCTTTGATCCAGTAATACCACTGCTAGGGTTGTAGCTCAAAGAAATTTTTTAAAAAGGGGGTGGGGTGCAGGAAGAACCTGTATGTACAAAAATATTGTAATGACAAAGAATGGGAAATCGAGGAGATGCCCATCATTCGGGAAATGATTGAACAAGTTGTGATGGGATTTTATTGTGTCATAAGAAATGACAAACAGAATGATTTCAGAAAAACC